>NC_091287.1:230633456-230936581 GCF_032444005.1 Ranitomeya imitator | reverse complement strand
GAAAAAAGGACTCGTCTGGCTACCCAAAATGTTGATGATCTAACCTTCATTAAAATGAACCACAACGGGATTTAGAATTCTTTTGCCCCACATTGCCCGGCTGACACCTAGCTTTCCTATGAAAAGGTCTTGCTTGTGGACTACTCTGACTGACTTTTCCAATCGCATAATTTGCAGCAGCTAATTGTCCAGCATACGACATGTTTACACCTCCCAAAATGGCCAAACTCCCCCCACGGGGCTGTGGTCTCGCCACTTGGCGCAAGCATCCGTGAGAGTGCCGTTTGTCTGAAGAGGTGGGTGTGCCTGCTTTTGGTCGACGGCACTGCCACTGGGTCCCTCATAGTACAATAAAGTGTCTCTGGCGGTGGTGGTGCGCACCCAACGTCAGACACACTGTTGTAACATGAGGGGCCCTGGGCCTGTACCGCCGGCCACAAGAGAGTTCCCCCCCCAGCTCAAACATTGCTCTACCACTTGCAAAATTATCTCTCACAGTTCCACCAATGTTTAGTCTATGCGCTGACATCATTCAATGCCTGGCACTGACAATACCATTGTGTTGACATGATGGTACTTAAAATAGTCAGGGGCAGTGTCCTATGTTTACACCAGTAAATAATTTGCGCCAAATTACTAGGTCTAAAACTCAGTAGAGGAGCCCACCCCTGTACCTAAGTATTCCACCCTTTTGTGTTTTGGTTTTGTTGTAATGCGAGACATTAACATCTATTTATTTTTTTTGAGTACTAACTGGCAGACACTCATTACAATCGGCCTGCGCTGACAACACCAATGCTGCCTGCGTACCCCTGCAAGAGAATTGCAAGTGCCTACAGCCAAATTTTGTTATGTTAGGCCTACTATGCCTGTCTGCGGTCCCTCCTTCCACTAGTCCTCCACTGACCTGTCCACTGCTGCCTGTGTACTCCTGGAACCAATGTAAAAGTGCCTACAGCCAAATTTTGTTATGCTAGGCCTACTACGCCTGTCTGCGGTCCCTCCTTCCACTAGTCCTCCACTGACCAGACCACTGCTGCCCGTGTACCCCTGGAACCAATTTAAAAGTGCCTACAGCCAAATTTTGTTATGTTAGGCCTACTACGCCTGTCTGCAGTCCCTCCTTCCACTAGTCCTCCAGTGACCTGTTCACTGCTGCCCGTGTACCCCTGGAACCAATGTAAAAGTGCCTACAGCCAAATTTTGTTATGTTAGGCCTACTACGCCTGTCTGCGGTCCCTCCTTCCACTAGTCCTCCACTGACCTGCCCACTGCTGCCTGTGTACCCCTGGAACCAATGTAAAAGTTCCTACAGCCAAATTTTGTTATGTTAGGCCTACTACGCCTGTCTGCGGTCCCTCCTTCCACTAGTCTTCCAGTGTCCTGTCTACTAGGGTTGAGCGACCTTGACCTTTTTAGAGTCGAGCCGTGTTTCGCGAAACCCGACTATCTTAGAAGTCGAGTCGAGTGGAATCGGATGATTATGGCGAAAAGTCGGGTATCGCCCGAAACACGAAACCCAATGCAAGTCAATGGGGGAGCATAGTCGGCAGTGAGTGGAGGCTAGGAAAACACCTACACTGCCCATTTTAATGGCAAAAACATCCATTCTTGTTAAAGAAGCTTGTCAATCGTAATTTACCTTATAATAATTGGAAGGCATTTGAAATTGGGGGTCATTTGGCTAAAGTTGTGGGGGGTAGGGCTGGTTCAAGTAATTAGTGGGCCCAGTAAATCTGGACCACGTCACGGCAGTGGAGCAGGGAGAGGTAAGTATTTAAACTTTGCAAGTGCTGTGATCCTGAGCAAGCAGGGGGGGCCCACTCGTTGGCATTGGCACTGGCACAGGGCCCCTCAAAGTACAGCGGTGTGTTTGCACGGCGGGGGCGCCTCCCACCGGCAGCAACACTTTTGCGTACTATGAGAGGCCCTGTGCCAGTGACGTCGCCAACTAGTATTCCTCCCCCCACCTGATGAAGGAACCTGCACTTTCATCTGCACCTTCCTCTTTGTCCCCGTGTAAGGTGGTATGGTATGCGGGAAGAGGAACCTGACTTTCAGCAGGGTCACAATCTTGCTGTGTAGCGTGCACGGGGAATTTTGCGTTATGGGTCAATGTACCAGCAGACTCATCTATCACTGGCTGGGCAATGGGCAGGATGAGGAGGAAACACAGATATAGGCCCAAAGAATAAAGTTGGCTAAATGCAGTTCAAAATTGTTAACACAGGACTAACCAGGGGGCATTGCAGTGGAGGACAACTGGAATGAGAGGCTGACACAGAGAGTAGGCCCAAATCAGTAAGTAGTCGAAATGCAGTTCAAAATTGGCAACCGTAGTAAACAGGCGGCACAGCTTTGTTCAGTGGAGGAGAACAGCAAGGAGTGGCAGACACCGATAGTAGGCCCCAAACCAACTAGTACGCCAAATGCAGTTGTTCCATTTAACCACAATTTAATGAGAGCCCGAAGATAGAAACTCAGGAAAGGCAACCTGGAGAACACCTTGGAGTGTAACACACCATCTCTCTACACCCCATACCCAATTTGTAGGCCTAATGCAGCGTAGTTTCCAACAACTACTAAACGAGAGCATGAAGATCGAAGCAATGGAGAGGAAACCTGGGGAACACCTTGGAGTGGAACACACCATCTCTCTACACCCCATACCCAATTTGTAGGCCTAATGCAGTGTAGTTTCCAACAACTACTAAACGAGAGCCAGAAGATCGAAGCTCCGGAAAGGCAACCTGGAGAACACCTTGGAGTGGAACACACCATCTCTCTACACCCCATACCCAATTTGTAGGCCTAATGCAGTGTAGTTTCCAACAACTGCTAAACGAGAGCCAGAAGATCGAAGCTCAGGAAAGGCAACATGGAGAACACCTTGGAGTGGAACACACCATCTCTCTACACCCCATACCCAATTTGTAGGCCTAATGCAGTGTAGTTTCCAACAACTACTAAACGAGAGCATGAAGATCGAAGCAATGGAGAGGAAACCTGGGGAACACCTTGGAGTGGAACACACCATCTCTCTACACCCCATACCCAATTTGTAGGCCTAATGCAGCGTAGTTTCCAACAACTACTAAACGAGAGCATGAAGATCGAAGCAATGGAGAGGAAACCTGGGGAACACCTTGGAGTGGAACACACCATCTCTCTACACCCCATACCCAATTTGTAGGCCTAATGCAGTGTAGTTTTCTACAACTACTAAACGAGAGTCGGAAGACCGAAGCAATGTGGACAAAACCTGGGGAACACCTTAGAGTGGAACACACCATCTCTCTACACCCCATACCCAATTTGTAGGCCTAATGCAGTGTAGTTTCCAACAACTACTAAACGAGAGCCAGAAGATCGAAGCTCAGGAAAGGCAACCTGGAGAACACCTTGGAGTGGAACACACCATCTCTCTACACCCCATACCCAATTTGTAGGCCTAATGCAGTGTAGTTTCCAACAACTACTAAACGAGAGCATGAAGATCGAAGCTCAGGAAAGGCAACCTGGAGAACACCTTGGAGTGGAACACACCATCTCTCTACACCCCATACCCAATTTGTAGGCCTAATGCAGCGTAGTTTCCAACAACTACTAAACGAGAGCATGAAGATCGAAGCAATGGAGAGGAAACCTGGGGAACACCTTGGAGTGGAACACACCATCTCTCTACACCCCATACCCAATTTGTAGGCCTAATGCAGTGTAGTTTTCTACAACTACTAAACGAGAGTCGGAAGACCGAAGCAATGTGGACGAAACCTGGGGAACACCTTGGAGTGGAACACACCATCTCTCTACACCCCATACCCAATTTGTAGGCCTAATGCAGTGTAGTTTCCAACAACTACTAAACGAGAGCCAGAAGATCGAAGCTCAGGAAAGGCAACCTGGAGAACACCTTGGAGTGGAACACACCATCTCTCTACACCCCATACCCAATTTGTAGGCCTAATGCAGTGTAGTTTCCAACAACTACTAAACGAGAGCATGAAGATCAAAGCAATGGAGAGGAAACCTGGGGAACACCTTGGAGTGGAACACACCATCTCTCTACACCCCATACCCAATTTGAAGGCCTAATGCAGCGTAGTTTCCAACAACTACTAAACGAGAGCATGAAGATCGAAGCAATGGAGAGGAAACCTGGGGAACACCTTGGAGTGGAACACACCATCTCTCTACACCCCATACCCAATTTGTAGGCCTAATGCAGTGTAGTTTCCAACAACTACTAAACGAGAGCATGAAGATCGAAGCAATGGAGAGGAAACCTGTGGAACACCTTGGAGTGGAACACACCATCTCTCTACACCCCATACCCAATTTGTAGGCCTAATGCAGTGTAGTTTCCAACAACTACTAAACGAGAGCATGAAGATCGAAGCAATGGAGAGGAAACCTGTGGAACACCTTGGAGTGGAACACACCATCTCTCTACACCCCATACCCAATTTGTAGGCCTAATGCAGTGTAGTTTTCTACAACTACTAAACGAGAGTCGGAAGACCGAAGCAATGTGGACGAAACCTGGGGAACACCTTGGAGTGGAACACACCATCTCTCTACACCCCATACCCAATTTGTAGGCCTAATGCAGCGTAGTTTCCAACAACTACTAAACGAGAGCCAGAAGATCGAAGCTCAGGAAAGGCAACCTGGAGAACACCTTGGAGTGGAACACACGATCTCTCTACACCCCATAACCAATTTGTAGGCCTAATGCAGTGTAGTTTCCAACAACTACTAAACGAGAGCCAGAAGATCGAAGCTCAGGAAAGGCAACCTGGAGAACACCTTGGAGTGGAACACACCATCTCTCTACACCCCATACCCAATTTGTAGGCCTAATGCAGCGTAGTTTCCAACAACTACTAAACGAGAGCATGAAGATCGAAGCAATGGAGAGGAAACCTGGGGAACACCTTGGAGTGGAACACACCATCTCTCTACACCCCATACCCAATTTGTAGGCCTAATGCAGTGTAGATTTCTACAACTACTAAACGAGAGTCAGAAGACCGAAGCAATGTGGACGAAACCTGGGGAACACCTTGGAGTGGAACACACCATCTCTCTACACCCCATACCCAATTTGTAGGCCTAATGCAGCGTAGTTTCCAACAACTACTAAACGAGAGCATGAAGATCGAAGCAATGGAGAGGAAACCTGGGGAACACCTTGGAGTGGAACACACCATCTCTCTACACCCCATACCCAATTTGTAGGCCTAATGCAGTGTAGTTTCCAACAACTACTAAACGAGAGCCAGAAAATCGAAGCTCAGGAATGGCAACCTGGAGAACACCTTGGAGTAGAACACACCATCTCTCTACACCCCATACCCAATTTGTAGGCCTAATGCAGTGTAGTTTCCAACAACTACTAAACGAGAGCATGAAGATCGAAGCAATGGAGAGGAAACCTGGGGAACACCTTGGAGTGGAACACACCATCTCTCTACACCCCATACCCAATTTGTAGGCCTAATGCAGTGTAGTTTCCAACAACTACTAAACGAGAGCCAGAAGATCGAAGCTCAGGAAAGGCAACATGGAGAACACCTTGGAGTGGAACACACCATCTCTCTACACCCCATACCCAATTTGTAGGCCTAATGCAGTGTAGTTTCCAACAACTACTAAACGAGAGCATGAAGATCGAAGCAGTGGAGAGGAAACCTGGGGAACACCTTGGAGTGGAACACACCATCTCTCTACACCCCATACCCAATTTGTAGGCCTAATGCAGCGTAGTTTCCAACAACTACTAAACGAGAGCATGAAGATCGAAGCAATGGAGAGGAAACCTGGGGAACACCTTGGAGTGGAACACACCATCTCTCTACACCCCATACCCAATTTGTAGGCCTAATGCAGTGTAGTTTTCTACAACTACTAAACGAGAGTCGGAAGACCGAAGCAATGTGGATGAAACCTGGGGAATACCTTGGAGTGGAGCACACCTTCTCTCTACACCCCATACCCAATTTGTAGGCCTAATGCAGTGTAGTTTCCAACAACTACTAAACGAGAGCATGAAGATCGAAGCAATGGAGAGGAAACCTGGGGAACACCTTGGAGTGGAACACACCATCTCTCTACACTCCATACCCAATTTGTAGGCCTAATGCAGCGTAATTTCCAACAACTACTAAACGAGAGCATGAAGATCGAAGCAATGGAGTGGAAACCTGGGGAACACCTTGGAGTGGAACACACCATCTCTCTACACCCCATACCCAATTTGTAGGCCTAATGCAGTGTAGTTTCCAACAACTACTAAACGAGAGCATGAAGATCGAAGCAATGGAGAGGAAACCTGTGGAACACCTTGGAGTGGAACACACCATCTCTCTACACCCCATACCCAATTTGTAGGCCAAATGCAGTGTAGTTTCCAACAACTACTAAACGAGAGCATGAAGATCGAAGCAATGGAGAGGAAACCTGTGGAACACCTTGGAGTGGAACACACCATCTCTCTACACCCCATACCCAATTTGTAGGCCTAATGCAGTGTAGTTTTCTACAACTACTAAACGAGAGTCGGAAGACCGAAGCAATGTGGACGAAACCTGGGGAACACCTTGGAGTGGAACACACCATCTCTCTACACCCCATACCCAATTTGTAGGCCTAATGCAGCGTAGTTTCCAACAACTACTAAACGAGAGCCAGAAGATCGAAGCTCAGGAAAGGCAACCTGGAGAACACCTTGGAGTGGAACACACGATCTCTCTACACCCCATAACCAATTTGTAGGCCTAATGCAGTGTAGTTTCCAACAACTACTAAACGAGAGCCAGAAGATCGAAGCTCAGGAAAGGCAACCTGGAGAACACCTTGGAGTGGAACACACCATCTCTCTACACCCCATACCCAATTTGTAGGCCTAATGCAGCGTAGTTTCCAACAACTACTAAACGAGAGCAAGAAGATCGAAGCAATGGAGAGGAAACCTGGGGAACACCTTGGAGTGGAACACACCATCTCTCTACACCCCATACCCAATTTGTAGGCCTAATGCAGTGTAGATTTCTACAACTACTAAACGAGAGTCAGAAGACCGAAGCAATGTGGACGAAACCTGGGGAACACCTTGGAGTGGAACACACCATCTCTCTACACCCCATACCCAATTTGTAGGCCTAATGCAGCGTAGTTTCCAACAACTACTAAACGAGAGCATGAAGATCGAAGCAATGGAGAGGAAACCTGGGGAACACCTTGGAGTGGAACACACCATCTCTCTACACCCCATACCCAATTTGTAGGCCTAATGCAGTGTAGTTTCCAACAACTACTAAACGAGAGCCAGAAAATCGAAGCTCAGGAAAGGCAACCTGGAGAACACCTTGGAGTAGAACACACCATCTCTCTACACCCCATACCCAATTTGTAGGCCTAATGCAGTGTAGTTTCCAACAACTACTAAACGAGAGCATGAAGATCGAAGCAATGGAGAGGAAACCTGGGGAACACCTTGGAGTGGAACACACCATCTCTCTACACCCCATACCCAATTTGTAGGCCTAATGCAGTGTAGTTTCCAACAACTACTAAACGAGAGCCAGAAGATCGAAGCTCAGGAAAGGCAACATGGAGAACACCTTGGAGTGGAACACACCATCTCTCTACACCCCATACCCAATTTGTAGGCCTAATGCAGTGTAGTTTCCAACAACTACTAAACGAGAGCATGAAGATCGAAGCAGTGGAGAGGAAACCTGGGGAACACCTTGGAGTGGAACACACCATCTCTCTACACCCCATACCCAATTTGTAGGCCTAATGCAGCGTAGTTTCCAACAACTACTAAACGAGAGCATGAAGATCGAAGCAATGGAGAGGAAACCTGGGGAACACCTTGGAGTGGAACACACCATCTCTCTACACCCCATACCCAATTTGTAGGCCTAATGCAGTGTAGTTTTCTACAACTACTAAACGAGAGTCGGAAGACCGAAGCAATGTGGATGAAACCTGGGGAATACCTTGGAGTGGAGCACACCTTCTCTCTACACCCCATACCCAATTTGTAGGCCTAATGCAGTGTAGTTTCCAACAACTACTAAACGAGAGCATGAAGATCGAAGCAATGGAGAGGAAACCTGGGGAACACCTTGGAGTGGAACACACCATCTCTCTACACTCCATACCCAATTTGTAGGCCTAATGCAGCGTAGTTTCCAACAACTACTAAACGAGAGCATGAAGATCGAAGCAATGGAGTGGAAACCTGGGGAACACCTTGGAGTGGAACACACCATCTCTCTACACCCCATACCCAATTTGTAGGCCTAATGCAGTGTAGTTTCCAACAACTACTAAACGAGAGCATGAAGATCGAAGCAATGGAGAGGAAACCTGGGGAACACCTTGGAGTGGAACACACCATCTCTCTACACTCCATACCCAATTTGTAGGCCTAATGCAGCGTAGTTTCCAACAACTACTAAACGAGAGCATGAAGATCGAAGCAATGGAGTGGAAACCTGGGGAACACCTTGGAGTGGAACACACCATCTCTCTACACCCCATACCCAATTTGTAGGCCTAATGCAGTGTAGTTTTCTACAACTACTAAACGAGAGTCGGAAGACCGAAGCAATGTGGACGAAACCTGGGGAACACCTTGGAGTGGAACACACCATCTCTCTACACCCCATACCCAATTTGTAGGCCTAATGCAGTGTAGTTTCCAACAACTACTAAACGAGAGCCAGAAGATCGAAGCTCAGGATAGGCAACCTGGAGAACACCTTGGAGTGGAACACACGATCTCTCTACACCCCATACCCAATTTGTAGGCCTAATGCAGTGTAGTTTCCAACAACTACTAAACGAGAGCCAGAAGATCGAAGCTCAGGAAAGGCAACCTGGAGAACACCTTGGAGTGGAACACACCATCTCTCTACACCCCATACCCAATTTGTAGGCCTAATGCAGCGTAGTTTCCAACAACTACTAAACGAGAGCATGAAGATCGAAGCAATGGAGAGGAAACCTGGGGAACACCTTGGAGTGGAACACACCATCTCTCTACACCCCATACCCAATTTGTAGGCCTAATGCAGTGTAGTTTTCTACAACTACTAAATGAGAGTCGGAAGACCGAAGCAATGTGGACGAAACCTGGGGAACACCTTGGAGTGGAACACACCATCTCTCTACACCCCATACCCAATTTGTAGGCCTAATGCAGTGTAGTTTTCTACAACTACTAAACGAGAGTCGGAAGACCGAAGCCATGTGGACGAAACCTGGGGAACACCTTGGAGTGGAACACACCATCTCTCTACACCCCATACCCAATTTGTAGGCCTAATGCAGTGTAGTTTCCAACAACTACTAAACGAGAGCCAGAAGATCGAAGCTCAGGAAAGGCAACATGGAGAACACCTTGGAGTGGAACACACCATCTCTCTACACCCCATACCCAATTTGTAGGCCTAATGCAGTGTAGTTTCCAACAACTACTAAACAAGAGCATGAAGATCGAAGCAATGGAGAGGAAACCTGGGGAACACCTTGGAGTGGAACACACCATCTCTCTACACCCCATACCCAATTTGTAGGCCTAATGCAGCGTAGTTTCCAACAACTACTAAACGAGAGCATGAAGATCGAAGCAATGGAGAGGAAACCTGGGGAACACCTTGGAGTGGAACACACCATCTCTCTACACCCCATACCCAATTTGTAGGCCTAACGCAGTGTAGTTTTCTACAACTACTAAACGAGAGTCGGAAGACCGAAGCAATGTGGACGAAACCTGGGGAACACCTTGGAGTGGAACACACCATCTCTCTACACCCCATACCCAATTTGTAGGCCTAATGCAGTGTAGTTTCCAACAACTACTAAACGAGAGCCAGAAGATCGAAGCTCAGGAAAGGCAACCTGGAGAACACCTTGGAGTGGAACACATGATCTCTCTACACCCCATACCCAATTTGTAGGCCTAATGCAGTGTAGTTTCCAACAACTACTAAACGAGAGCCAGAAGATCGAAGCTAAGGAAAGGCAACCTGGAGAACACCTTGGAATGGAACACACCATCTCTCTACACCCCATACCCAATTTGTAGGCCTAATGCAGTGTAGTTTCCAACAACTACTAAACGAGAGTATGAAGATCGAAGCAATGGAGAGGAAACCTGGGGAACACCTTGGAGTGGAACACACCATCTCTCTACACCCCATACCCAATTTGTAGGCCTAATGCAGTGTAGTTTTCTACAACTACTAAACGAGAGTCGGAAGACCGAAGCAATGTGGATGAAACCTGGGGAATACCTTGGAGTCGAGCACACCTTCTCTCTACACCCCATACCCAATTTGTAGGCCTAATGCAGTGTAGTTTCCAACAACAACTAAACGAGAGCCAGAAGATCGAAGCTCAGGAAAGGCAACATGGAGAACATCTTGGAGTGGAACACACCATCTCTCTACACCCCATACCCAATTTGTAGGCCTAATGCAGTGTAGTTTCCAACAACTACTAAACGAGAGCATGAAGATCGAAGCAATGGAGAGGAAACCTGGGGAACACCTTGGAGTGGAACACACCATCTCTCTACACTCCATACCCAATTTGTAGGCCTAATGCAGCGTAGTTTCCAACAACTACTAAACGAGAGCATGAAGATCGAAGCAATGGAGTGGAAACCTGGGGAACACCTTGGAGTGGAACACACCATCTCTCTACACCCCATACCCAATTTGTAGGCCTAATGCAGTGTAGTTTTCTACAACTACTAAACGAGAGTCGGAAGACCGAAGCAATGTGGACGAAACCTGGGGAACACCTTGGAGTGGAACACACCATCTCTCTACACCCCATACCCAATTTGTAGGCCTAATGCAGTGTAGTTTCCAACAACTACTAAACGAGAGCCAGAAGATCGAAGCTCAGGATAGGCAACCTGGAGAACACCTTGGAGTGGAACACACGATCTCTCTACACCCCATACCCAATTTGTAGGCCTAATGCAGTGTAGTTTCCAACAACTACTAAACGAGAGCCAGAAGATCGAAGCTCAGGAAAGGCAACCTGGAGAACACCTTGGAGTGGAACACACCATCTCTCTACACCCCATACCCAATTTGTAGGCCTAATGCAGTGTAGTTTTCTACAACTACTAAACGAGAGTCGGAAGACCGAAGCAATGTGGACAAAACCTGGGGAACACCTTAGAGTGGAACACACCATCTCTCTACACCCCATACCCAATTTGTAGGCCTAATGCAGTGTAGTTTCCAACAACTACTAAACGAGAGCCAGAAGATCGAAGCTCAGGAAAGGCAACCTGGAGAACACCTTGGAGTGGAACACACCATCTCTCTACACCCCATACCCAATTTGTAGGCCTAATGCAGCGTAGTTTCCAACAACTACTAAACGAGAGCATGAAGATCGAAGCAATGGAGAGGAAACCTGGGGAACACCTTGGAGTGGAACACACCATCTCTCTACACCCCATACCCAATTTGTAGGCCTAATGCAGTGTAGTTTTCTACAACTACTAAACGAGAGTCGGAAGACCGAAGCAATGTGGACGAAACCTGGGGAACACCTTGGAGTGGAACACACCATCTCTCTACACCCCATACCCAATTTGTAGGCCTAATGCAGTGTAGTTTCCAACAACTACTAAACGAGAGCCAGAAGATCGAAGCTCAGGAAAGGCAACCTGGAGAACACCTTGGAGTGGAACACACCATCTCTCTACACCCCATACCCAATTTGTAGGCCTAATGCAGTGTAGTTTCCAACAACTACTAAACGAGAGCATGAAGATCAAAGCAATGGAGAGGAAACCTGGGGAACACCTTGGAGTGGAACACACCATCTCTCTACACCCCATACCCAATTTGAAGGCCTAATGCAGCGTAGTTTCCAACAACTACTAAACGAGAGCATGAAGATCGAAGCAATGGAGAGGAAACCTGGGGAACACCTTGGAGTGGAACACACCATCTCTCTACACCCCATACCCAATTTGTAGGCCTAATGCAGTGTAGTTTCCAACAACTACTAAACGAGAGCATGAAGATCGAAGCAATGGAGAGGAAACCTGTGGAACACCTTGGAGTGGAACACACCATCTCTCTACACCCCATACCCAATTTGTAGGCCTAATGCAGTGTAGTTTCCAACAACTACTAAACGAGAGCATGAAGATCGAAGCAATGGAGAGGAAACCTGTGGAACACCTTGGAGTGGAACACACCATCTCTCTACACCCCATACCCAATTTGTAGGCCTAATGCAGTGTAGTTTTCTACAACTACTAAACGAGAGTCGGAAGACCGAAGCAATGTGGACGAAACCTGGGGAACACCTTGGAGTGGAACACACCATCTCTCTACACCCCATACCCAATTTGTAGGCCTAATGCAGCGTAGTTTCCAACAACTACTAAACGAGAGCCAGAAGATCGAAGCTCAGGAAAGGCAACCTGGAGAACACCTTGGAGTGGAACACACGATCTCTCTACACCCCATAACCAATTTGTAGGCCTAATGCAGTGTAGTTTCCAACAACTACTAAACGAGAGCCAGAAGATCGAAGCTCAGGAAAGGCAACCTGGAGAACACCTTGGAGTGGAACACACCATCTCTCTACACCCCATACCCAATTTGTAGGCCTAATGCAGCGTAGTTTCCAACAACTACTAAACGAGAGCATGAAGATCGAAGCAATGGAGAGGAAACCTGGGGAATACCTTGGAGTGGAACACACCATCTCTCTACACCCCATACCCAATTTGTAGGCCTAATGCAGTGTAGATTTCTACAACTACTAAACGAGAGTCAGAAGACCGAAGCAATGTGGACGAAACCTGGGGAACACCTTGGAGTGGAACACACCATCTCTCTACACCCCATACCCAATTTGTAGGCCTAATGCAGCGTAGTTTCCAACAACTACTAAACGAGAGCATGAAGATCGAAGCAATGGAGAGGAAACCTGGGGAACACCTTGGAGTGGAACACACCATCTCTCTACACCCCATACCCAATTTGTAGGCCTAATGCAGTGTAGTTTCCAACAACTACTAAACGAGAGCCAGAAAATCGAAGCTCAGGAAAGGCAACCTGGAGAACACCTTGGAGTAGAACACACCATCTCTCTACACCCCATACCCAATTTGTAGGCCTAATGCAGTGTAGTTTCCAACAACTACTAAACGAGAGCATGAAGATCGAAGCAATGGAGAGGAAACCTGGGGAACACCTTGGAGTGGAACACACCATCTCTCTACACCCCATACCCAATTTGTAGGCCTAATGCAGTGTAGTTTCCAACAACTACTAAACGAGAGCCAGAAGATCGAAGCTCAGGAAAGGCAACATGGAGAACACCTTGGAGTGGAACACACCATCTCTCTACACCCCATACCCAATTTGTAGGCCTAATGCAGTGTAGTTTCCAACAACTACTAAACGAGAGCATGAAGATCGAAGCAGTGGAGAGGAAACCTGGGGAACACCTTGGAGTGGAACACACCATCTCTCTACACCCCATACCCAATTTGTAGGCCTAATGCAGCGTAGTTTCCAACAACTACTAAACGAGAGCATGAAGATCGAAGCAATGGAGAGGAAACCTGGGGAACACCTTGGAGTGGAACACACCATCTCTCTACACCCCATACCCAATTTGTAGGCCTAATGCAGTGTAGTTTTCTACAACTACTAAACGAGAGTCGGAAGACCGAAGCAATGTGGATGAAACCTGGGGAATACCTTGGAGTGGAGCACACCTTCTCTCTACACCCCATACCCAATTTGTAGGCCTAATGCAGTGTAGTTTCCAACAACTACTAAACGAGAGCATGAAGATCGAAGCAATGGAGAGGAAACCTGGGGAACACCTTGGAGTGGAACACACCATCTCTCTACACCCCATACCCAATTTGTAGGCCTAATGCAGTGTAGTTTCCAACAACTACTAAACGAGAGCATGAAGATCGAAGCAATGGAGAGGAAACCTGGGGAACACCTTGGAGTGGAACACACCATCTCTCTACACTCCATACCCAATTTGTAGGCCTAATGCAGCGTAGTTTCCAACAACTACTAAACGAGAGCATGAAGATCGAAGCAATGGAGTGGAAACCTGGGGAACACCTTGGAGTGGAACACACCATCTCTCTACACCCCATACCCAATTTGTAGGCCTAATGCAGTGTAGTTTTCTACAACTACTAAACGAGAGTCGGAAGACCGAAGCAATGTGGACGAAACCTGGGGAACACCTTGGAGTGGAACACACCATCTCTCTACACCCCATACCCAATTTGTAGGCCTAATGCAGTGTAGTTTCCAACAACTACTAAACGAGAGCCAGAAGATCGAAGCTCAGGATAGGCAACCTGGAGAACACCTTGGAGTGGAACACACGATCTCTCTACACCCCATACCCAATTTGTAGGCCTAATGCAGTGTAGTTTCCAACAACTACTAAACGAGAGCCAGAAGATCGAAGCTCAGGAAAGGCAACCTGGAGAACACCTTGGAGTGGAACACACCATCTCTCTACACCCCATACCCAATTTGTAGGCCTAATGCAGCGTAGTTTCCAACAACTACTAAACGAGAGCATGAAGATCGAAGCAATGGAGAGGAAACCTGGGGAACACCTTGGAGTGGAACACACCATCTCTCTACACCCCATACCCAATTTGTAGGCCTAATGCAGTGTAGTTTTCTACAACTACTAAATGAGAGTCGGAAGACCGAAGCAATGTGGACGAAACCTGGGGAACACCTTGGAGTGGAACACACCATCTCTCTACACCCCATACCCAATTTGTAGGCCTAATGCAGTGTAGTTTTCTACAACTACTAAACGAGAGTCGGAAGACCGAAGCCATGTGGACGAAACCTGGGGAACACCTTGGAGTGGAACACACCATCTCTCTACACCCCATACCCAATTTGTAGGCCTAATGCAGTGTAGTTTCCAACAACTACTAAACGAGAGCCAGAAGATCGAAGCTCAGGAAAGGCAACATGGAGAACACCTTGGAGTGGAACACACCATCTCTCTACACCCCATACCCAATTTGTAGGCCTAATGCAGTGTAGTTTCCAACAACTACTAAACAAGAGCATGAAGATCGAAGCAATGGAGAGGAAACCTGGGGAACACCTTGGAGTGGAACACACCATCTCTCTACACCCCATACCCAATTTGTAGGCCTAATGCAGCGTAGTTTCCAACAACTACTAAACGAGAGCATGAAGATCGAAGCAATGGAGAGGAAACCTGGGGAACACCTTGGAGTGGAACACACCATCTCTCTACACCCCATACCCAATTTGTAGGCCTAACGCAGTGTAGTTTTCTACAACTACTAAACGAGAGTCGGAAGACCGAAGCAATGTGGACGAAACCTGGGGAACACCTTGGAGTGGAACACACCATCTCTCTACACCCCATACCCAATTTGTAGGCCTAATGCAGTGTAGTTTCCAACAACTACTAAACGAGAGCCAGAAGATCGAAGCTCAGGAAAGGCAACCTGGAGAACACCTTGGAGTGGAACACATGATCTCTCTACACCCCATACCCAATTTGTAGGCCTAATGCAGTGTAGTTTCCAACAACTACTAAACGAGAGCCAGAAGATCGAAGCTCAGGAAAGGCAACCTGGAGAACACCTTGGAATGGAACACACCATCTCTCAACACCCCATACCCAATTTGTAGGCCTAATGCAGCGTAGTTTCCAACAACTACTAAACGAGAGCATGAAGATCGAAGCAATGGAGAGGAAACCTGGGGAACACCTTGGAGTGGAACACACCATCTCTCTACACCCCATACCCAATTTGTAGGCCTAATGCAGTGTAGTTTTCTACAACTACTAAACGAGAGTCGGAAGACCGAAGCAATGTGGATGAAACCTGGGGAATACCTTGGAGTGGAGCACACCTTCTCTCTACACCCCATACCCAATTTGTAGGCCTAATGCAGTGTAGTTTCCAACAACAACTAAACGAGAGCCAGAAGATCGAAGCTCAGGAAAGGCAACATGGAGAACATCTTGGAGTGGAACACACCATCTCTCTACACCCCATACCCAATTTGTAGGCCTAATGCAGTGTAGTTTCCAACAACTACTAAACAAGAGCATGAAGATCGAAGCAATGGAGAGGAAACCTGGGGAACACCTTGGAGTGGAACACACCATCTCTCTACACCCCATACCCAATTTGTAGGCCTAATGCAGCGTAGTTTCCAACAACTACTAAACGAGAGCATGAAGATCGAAGCAATGGAGAGGAAACCTGGGGAACACCTTGGAGTGGAACACACCATCTCTCTACACCCCATACCCAATTTGTAGGCCTAACGCAGTGTAGTTTTCTACAACTACTAAACGAGAGTCGGAAGACCGAAGCAATGTGGACGAAACCTGGGGAACACCTTGGAGTGGAACACACCATCTCTCTACACCCCATACCCAATTTGTAGGCCTAATGCAGTGTAGTTTCCAACAACTACTAAACGAGAGCCAGAAGATCGAAGCTCAGGAAAGGCAACCTGGAGAACACCTTGGAGTGGAACACATGATCTCTCTACACCCCATACCCAATTTGTAGGCCTAATGCAGTGTAGTTTCCAACAACTACTAAACGAGAGCCAGAAGATCGAAGCTCAGGAAAGGCAACCTGGAGAACACCTTGGAATGGAACACACCATCTCTCTACACCCCATACCCAATTTGTAGGCCTAATGCAGCGTAGTTTACAACAACTACTAAACGAGAGCATGAAGATCGAAGCAATGGAGAGGAAACCTGGGGAACACCTTGGAGTGGAACACACCATCTCTCTACACCCCATACCCAATTTGTAGGCCTAATGCAGTGTAGTTTTCTACAACTACTAAACGAGAGTCGGAAGACCGAAGCAATGTGGATGAAACCTGGGGAATACCTTGGAGTGGAGCACACCTTCTCTCTACACCCCATACCCAATTTGTAGGCCTAATGCAGTGTAGTTTCCAACAACAACTAAACGAGAGCCAGAAGATCGAAGCTCAGGAAAGGCAACATGGAGAACATCTTGGAGTGGAACACACCATCTCTCTACACCCCATACCCAATTTGTAGGCCTAATGCAGTGTAGTTTCCAACAACTACTAAACGAGAGCATGAAGATCGAAGCAATGGAGAGGAAACCTGGGGAACACCTTGGAGTGGAACACACCATCTCTCTACACTCCATACCCAATTTGTAGGCCTAATGCAGCGTAGTTTCCAACAACTACTAAACGAGAGCATGAAGATCGAAGCAATGGAGTGGAAACCTGGGGAACACCTTGGAGTGGAACACACCATCTCTCTACACCCCATACCCAATTTGTAGGCCTAATGCAGTGTAGTTTTCTACAACTACTAAACGAGAGTCGGAAGACCGAAGCAATGTGGACGAAACCTGGGGAACACCTTGGAGTGGAACACACCATCTCTCTACACCCCATACCCAATTTGTAGGCCTAATGCAGTGTAGTTTCCAACAACTACTAAACGAGAGCCAGAAGATCGAAGCTCAGGAAAGGCAACCTGGAGAACACCTTGGAGTGGAACACACCATCTCTCTACACCCCATACCCAATTTGTAGGCCTAATGCAGCGTAGTTTCCAACAACTACTAAACGAGAGCATGAAGATCGAAGCAATGGAGAGGAAACCTGGGGAACACCTTGGAGTGGAACACACCATCTCTCTACACCCCATACCCAATTTGTAGGCCTAATGCAGTGTAGTTTTCTACAACTACTAAATGAGAGTCGGAAGACCGAAGCAATGTGGACGAAACCTGGGGAACACCTTGGAGTGGAACACACCATCTCTCTACACCCCATACCCAATTTGTAGGCCTAATGCAGTGTAGTTTTCTACAACTACTAAACGAGAGTCGGAAGACCGAAGCCATGTGGACGAAACCTGGGGAACACCTTGGAGTGGAACACACCATCTCTCTACACCCCATACCCAATTTGTAGGCCTAATGCAGTGTAGTTTCCAACAACTACTAAACGAGAGCCAGAAGATCGAAGCTCAGGAAAGGCAACATGGAGAACACCTTGGAGTGGAACACACCATCTCTCTACACCCCATACCCAATTTGTAGGCCTAATGCAGTGTAGTTTCCAACAACTACTAAACAAGAGCATGAAGATCGAAGCAATGGAGAGGAAACCTGGGGAACACCTTGGAGTGGAACACACCATCTCTCTACACCCCATACCCAATTTGTAGGCCTAATGCAGCGTAGTTTCCAACAACTACTAAACGAGAGCATGAAGATCGAAGCAATGGAGAGGAAACCTGGGGAACACCTTGGAGTGGAACACACCATCTCTCTACACCCCATACCCAATTTGTAGGCCTAACGCAGTGTAGTTTTCTACAACTACTAAACGAGAGTCGGAAGACCGAAGCAATGTGGACGAAACCTGGGGAACACCTTGGAGTGGAACACACCATCTCTCTACACCCCATACCCAATTTGTAGGCCTAATGCAGTGTAGTTTCCAACAACTACTAAACGAGAGCCAGAAGATCGAAGCTCAGGAAAGGCAACCTGGAGAACACCTTGGAGTGGAACACATGATCTCTCTACACCCCATACCCAATTTGTAGGCCTAATGCAGTGTAGTTTCCAACAACTACTAAACGAGAGCCAGAAGATCGAAGCTCAGGAAAGGCAACCTGGAGAACACCTTGGAATGGAACACACCATCTCTCTACACCCCATACCCAATTTGTAGGCCTAATGCAGCGTAGTTTCCAACAACTACTAAACGAGAGCATGAAGATTGAAGCTCAGGAAAGGAAACCTGGGGAACACCTTGGAATGGAACACACCATCTCTCTACACCCCATACCCAATTTGTAGGCCTAATGCAGCGTAGTTTCCAACAACTACTAAACGAGAGCATGAAGATTGAAGCTCAGGAAAGGCAACCTGGAGAACACCTTGGAGTGGAACACACCATCTCTCTACACCCCATACCCAATTTGTAGGCCTAATGCAGCGTAGTTTCCAACAACTACTAAACGAGAGCATGAAGATTGAAGCTCAGGAAAGGCAACCTGGAGAACACCTTGGAGTGGAACACACCATCTCTCTACACCCCATACCCAATTTGTAGGCCTAATGCAGCGTAGTTTCCAACAACTACTAAACGAGAGCATGAAGATTGAAGCTCAGGAAAGGCAACCTGGAGAACACCTTGGAGTGGAACACACCATCTCTCTACACCCCATACCCAATTTGTAGGCCTAATGCAGTGTAGTTTTCTACAACTACTAAACGAGAGTCGGAAGACCGAAGCAATGTGGACAAAACCTGGGGAACACCTTAGAGTGGAACACACCATCTCTCTACACCCCATACCCAATTTGTAGGCCTAATGCAGTGTAGTTTCCAACAACTACTAAACGAGAGCCAGAAGATCGAAGCTCAGGAAAGGCAACCTGGAGAACACCTTGGAGTGGAACACACCATCTCTCTACACCCCATACCCAATTTGTAGGCCTAATGCAGCGTAGTTTCCAACAACTACTAAACGAGAGCATGAAGATCGAAGCAATGGAGAGGAAACCTGGGGAACACCTTGGAGTGGAACACACCATCTCTCTACACCCCATACCCAATTTGTAGGCCTAATGCAGTGTAGTTTTCTACAACTACTAAACGAGAGTCGGAAGACCGAAGCAATGTGGACGAAACCTGGGGAACACCTTGGAGTGGAACACACCATCTCTCTACACCCCATACCCAATTTGTAGGCCTAATGCAGTGTAGTTTCCAACAACTACTAAACGAGAGCCAGAAGATCGAAGCTCAGGAAAGGCAACCTGGAGAACACCTTGGAGTGGAACACACCATCTCTCTACACCCCATACCCAATTTGTAGGCCTAATGCAGTGTAGTTTCCAACAACTACTAAACGAGAGCATGAAGATCAAAGCAATGGAGAGGAAACCTGGGGAACACCTTGGAGTGGAACACACCATCTCTCTACACCCCATACCCAATTTGAAGGCCTAATGCAGCGTAGTTTCCAACAACTACTAAACGAGAGCATGAAGATCGAAGCAATGGAGAGGAAACCTGGGGAACACCTTGGAGTGGAACACACCATCTCTCTACACCCCATACCCAATTTGTAGGCCTAATGCAGTGTAGTTTCCAACAACTACTAAACGAGAGCATGAAGATCGAAGCAATGGAGAGGAAACCTGTGGAACACCTTGGAGTGGAACACACCATCTCTCTACACCCCATACCCAATTTGTAGGCCTAATGCAGTGTAGTTTCCAACAACTACTAAACGAGAGCATGAAGATCGAAGCAATGGAGAGGAAACCTGTGGAACACCTTGGAGTGGAACACACCATCTCTCTACACCCCATACCCAATTTGTAGGCCTAATGCAGTGTAGTTTTCTACAACTACTAAACGAGAGTCGGAAGACCGAAGCAATGTGGACGAAACCTGGGGAACACCTTGGAGTGGAACACACCATCTCTCTACACCCCATACCCAATTTGTAGGCCTAATGCAGCGTAGTTTCCAACAACTACTAAACGAGAGCCAGAAGATCGAAGCTCAGGAAAGGCAACCTGGAGAACACCTTGGAGTGGAACACACGATCTCTCTACACCCCATAACCAATTTGTAGGCCTAATGCAGTGTAGTTTCCAACAACTACTAAACGAGAGCCAGAAGATCGAAGCTCAGGAAAGGCAACCTGGAGAACACCTTGGAGTGGAACACACCATCTCTCTACACCCCATACCCAATTTGTAGGCCTAATGCAGCGTAGTTTCCAACAACTACTAAACGAGAGCATGAAGATCGAAGCAATGGAGAGGAAACCTGGGGAATACCTTGGAGTGGAACACACCATCTCTCTACACCCCATACCCAATTTGTAGGCCTAATGCAGTGCAGATTTCTACAACTACTAAACGAGAGTCAGAAGACCGAAGCAATGTGGACGAAACCTGGGGAACACCTTGGAGTGGAACACACCATCTCTCTACACCCCATACCCAATTTGTAGGCCTAATGCAGCGTAGTTTCCAACAACTACTAAACGAGAGCATGAAGATCGAAGCAATGGAGAGGAAACCTGGGGAACACCTTGGAGTGGAACACACCATCTCTCTACACCCCATACCCAATTTGTAGGCCTAATGCAGTGTAGTTTCCAACAACTACTAAACGAGAGCCAGAAAATCGAAGCTCAGGAAAGGCAACCTGGAGAACACCTTGGAGTAGAACACACCATCTCTCTACACCCCATACCCAATTTGTAGGCCTAATGCAGTGTAGTTTCCAACAACTACTAAACGAGAGCATGAAGATCGAAGCAATGGAGAGGAAACCTGGGGAACACCTTGGAGTGGAACACACCATCTCTCTACACCCCATACCCAATTTGTAGGCCTAATGCAGTGTAGTTTCCAACAACTACTAAACGAGAGCCAGAAGATCGAAGCTCAGGAAAGGCAACATGGAGAACACCTTGGAGTGGAACACACCATCTCTCTACACCCCATACCCAATTTGTAGGCCTAATGCAGTGTAGTTTCCAACAACTACTAAACGAGAGCATGAAGATCGAAGCAGTGGAGAGGAAACCTGGGGAACACCTTGGAGTGGAACACACCATCTCTCTACACCCCATACCCAATTTGTAGGCCTAATGCAGCGTAGTTTCCAACAACTACTAAACGAGAGCATGAAGATCGAAGCAATGGAGAGGAAACCTGGGGAACACCTTGGAGTGGAACACACCATCTCTCTACACCCCATACCCAATTTGTAGGCCTAATGCAGTGTAGTTTTCTACAACTACTAAACGAGAGTCGGAAGACCGAAGCAATGTGGATGAAACCTGGGGAATACCTTGGAGTGGAGCACACCTTCTCTCTACACCCCATACCCAATTTGTAGGCCTAATGCAGTGTAGTTTCCAACAACTACTAAACGAGAGCATGAAGATCGAAGCAATGGAGAGGAAACCTGGGGAACACCTTGGAGTGGAACACACCATCTCTCTACACCCCATACCCAATTTGTAGGCCTAATGCAGTGTAGTTTCCAACAACTACTAAACGAGAGCATGAAGATCGAAGCAATGGAGAGGAAACCTGGGGAACACCTTGGAGTGGAACACACCATCTCTCTACACTCCATACCCAATTTGTAGGCCTAATGCAGCGTAGTTTCCAACAACTACTAAACGAGAGCATGAAGATCGAAGCAATGGAGTGGAAACCTGGGGAACACCTTGGAGTGGAACACACCATCTCTCTACACCCCATACCCAATTTGTAGGCCTAATGCAGTGTAGTTTTCTACAACTACTAAACGAGAGTCGGAAGACCGAAGCAATGTGGACGAAACCTGGGGAACACCTTGGAGTGGAACACACCATCTCTCTACACCCCATACCCAATTTGTAGGCCTAATGCAGTGTAGTTTCCAACAACTACTAAACGAGAGCCAGAAGATCGAAGCTCAGGATAGGCAACCTGGAGAACACCTTGGAGTGGAACACACGATCTCTCTACACCCCATACCCAATTTGTAGGCCTAATGCAGTGTAGTTTCCAACAACTACTAAACGAGAGCCAGAAGATCGAAGCTCAGGAAAGGCAACCTGGAGAACACCTTGGAGTGGAACACACCATCTCTCTACACCCCATACCCAATTTGTAGGCCTAATGCAGCGTAGTTTCCAACAACTACTAAACGAGAGCATGAAGATCGAAGCAATGGAGAGGAAACCTGGGGAACACCTTGGAGTGGAACACACCATCTCTCTACACCCCATACCCAATTTGTAGGCCTAATGCAGTGTAGTTTTCTACAACTACTAAATGAGAGTCGGAAGACCGAAGCAATGTGGACGAAACCTGGGGAACACCTTGGAGTGGAACACACCATCTCTCTACACCCCATACCCAATTTGTAGGCCTAATGCAGTGTAGTTTCCAACAACTACTAAACGAGAGCCAGAAGATCGAAGCTCAGGAAAGGCAACCTGGAGAACACCTTGGAGTGGAACACACCATCTCTCTACACCCCATACCCAATTTGTAGGCCTAATGCAGCGTAGTTTCCAACAACTACTAAACGAGAGCATGAAGATCGAAGCAATGGAGAGGAAACCTGGGGAACACCTTGGAGTGGAACACACCATCTCTCTACACCCCATACCCAATTTGTAGGCCTAATGCAGTGTAGTTTTCTACAACTACTAAACGAGAGTCGGAAGACCGAAGCCATGTGGACGAAACCTGGGGAACACCTTGGAGTGGAACACACCATCTCTCTACACCCCATACCCAATTTGTAGGCCTAATGCAGTGTAGTTTCCAACAACTACTAAACGAGAGCCAGAAGATCGAAGCTCAGGAAAGGCAACATGGAGAACACCTTGGAGTGGAACACACCATCTCTCTACACCCCATACCCAATTTGTAGGCCTAATGCAGTGTAGTTTCCAACAACTACTAAACAAGAGCATGAAGATCGAAGCAATGGAGAGGAAACCTGGGGAACACCTTGGAGTGGAACACACCATCTCTCTACACCCCATACCCAATTTGTAGGCCTAATGCAGCGTAGTTTCCAACAACTACTAAACGAGAGCATGAAGATCGAAGCAATGGAGAGGAAACCTGGGGAACACCTTGGAGTGGAACACACCATCTCTCTACACCCCATACCCAATTTGTAGGCCTAACGCAGTGTAGTTTTCTACAACTACTAAACGAGAGTCGGAAGACCGAAGCAATGTGGACGAAACCTGGGGAACACCTTGGAGTGGAACACACCATCTCTCTACACCCCATACCCAATTTGTAGGCCTAATGCAGTGTAGTTTCCAACAACTACTAAACGAGAGCCAGAAGATCGAAGCTCAGGAAAGGCAACCTGGAGAACACCTTGGAGTGGAACACATGATCTCTCTACACCCCATACCCAATTTGTAGGCCTAATGCAGTGTAGTTTCCAACAACTACTAAACGAGAGCCAGAAGATCGAAGCTCAGGAAAGGCAACCTGGAGAACACCTTGGAATGGAACACACCATCTCTCTACACCCCATACCCAATTTGTAGGCCTAATGCAGCGTAGTTTCCAACAACTACTAAACGAGAGCATGAAGATCGAAGCAATGGAGAGGAAACCTGGGGAACACCTTGGAGTGGAACACACCATCTCTCTACACCCCATACCCAATTTGTAGGCCTAATGCAGTGTAGTTTTCTACAACTACTAAACGAGAGTCGGAAGACCGAAGCAATGTGGATGAAACCTGGGGAATACCTTGGAGTGGAGCACACCTTCTCTCTACACCCCATACCCAATTTGTAGGCCTAATGCAGTGTAGTTTCCAACAACAACTAAACGAGAGCCAGAAGATCGAAGCTCAGGAAAGGCAACATGGAGAACATCTTGGAGTGGAACACACCATCTCTCTACACCCCATACCCAATTTGTAGGCCTAATGCAGTGTAGTTTCCAACAACTACTAAACAAGAGCATGAAGATCGAAGCAATGGAGAGGAAACCTGGGGAACACCTTGGAGTGGAACACACCATCTCTCTACACCCCATACCCAATTTGTAGGCCTAATGCAGCGTAGTTTCCAACAACTACTAAACGAGAGCATGAAGATCGAAGCAATGGAGAGGAAACCTGGGGAACACCTTGGAGTGGAACACACCATCTCTCTACACCCCATACCCAATTTGTAGGCCTAACGCAGTGTAGTTTTCTACAACTACTAAACGAGAGTCGGAAGACCGAAGCAATGTGGACGAAACCTGGGGAACACCTTGGAGTGGAACACACCATCTCTCTACACCCCATACCCAATTTGTAGGCCTAATGCAGTGTAGTTTCCAACAACTACTAAACGAGAGCCAGAAGATTGAAGCTCAGGAAAGGCAACCTGGAGAACACCTTGGAGTGGAACACATGATCTCTCTACACCCCATACCCAATTTGTAGGCCTAATGCAGTGTAGTTTCCAACAACTACTAAACGAGAGCCAGAAGATCGAAGCTCAGGAAAGGCAACCTGGAGAACACCTTGGAATGGAACACACCATCTCTCTACACCCCATACCCAATTTGTAGGCCTAATGCAGCGTAGTTTCCAACAACTACTAAACGAGAGCATGAAGATCGAAGCAATGGAGAGGAAACCTGGGGAACACCTTGGAGTGGAACACACCATCTCTCTACACCCCATACCCAATTTGTAGGCCTAATGCAGTGTAGTTTTCTACAACTACTAAACGAGAGTCGGAAGACCGAAGCAATGTGGATGAAACCTGGGGAATACCTTGGAGTGGAGCACACCTTCTCTCTACACCCCATACCCAATTTGTAGGCCTAATGCAGTGTAGTTTCCAACAACAACTAAACGAGAGCCAGAAGATCGAAGCTCAGGAAAGGCAACATGGAGAACATCTTGGAGTGGAACACACCATCTCTCTACACCCCATACCCAATTTGTAGGCCTAATGCAGTGTAGTTTCCAACAACTACTAAACGAGAGCATGAAGATCGAAGCAATGGAGAGGAAACCTGGGGAACACCTTGGAGTGGAACACACCATCTCTCTACACTCCATACCCAATTTGTAGGCCTAATGCAGCGTAGTTTCCAACAACTACTAAACGAGAGCATGAAGATCGAAGCAATGGAGTGGAAACCTGGGGAACACCTTGGAGTGGAACACACCATCTCTCTACACCCCATACCCAATTTGTAGGCCTAATGCAGTGTAGTTTTCTACAACTACTAAACGAGAGTCGGAAGACCGAAGCAATGTGGACGAAACCTGGGGAACACCTTGGAGTGGAACACACCATCTCTCTACACCCCATACCCAATTTGTAGGCCTAATGCAGTGTAGTTTCCAACAACTACTAAACGAGAGCCAGAAGATCGAAGCTCAGGAAAGGCAACCTGGAGAACACCTTGGAGTGGAACACACCATCTCTCTACACCCCATACCCAATTTGTAGGCCTAATGCAGCGTAGTTTCCAACAACTACTAAACGAGAGCATGAAGATCGAAGCAATGGAGAGGAAACCTGGGGAACACCTTGGAGTGGAACACACCATCTCTCTACACCCCATACCCAATTTGTAGGCCTAATGCAGTGTAGTTTTCTACAACTACTAAATGAGAGTCGGAAGACCGAAGCAATGTGGACGAAACCTGGGGAACACCTTGGAGTGGAACACACCATCTCTCTACACCCCATACCCAATTTGTAGGCCTAATGCAGTGTAGTTTTCTACAACTACTAAACGAGAGTCGGAAGACCGAAGCCATGTGGACGAAACCTGGGGAACACCTTGGAGTGGAACACACCATCTCTCTACACCCCATACCCAATTTGTAGGCCTAATGCAGTGTAGTTTCCAACAACTACTAAACGAGAGCCAGAAGATCGAAGCTCAGGAAAGGCAACATGGAGAACACCTTGGAGTGGAACACACCATCTCTCTACACCCCATACCCAATTTGTAGGCCTAATGCAGTGTAGTTTCCAACAACTACTAAACAAGAGCATGAAGATCGAAGCAATGGAGAGGAAACCTGGGGAACACCTTGGAGTGGAACACACCATCTCTCTACACCCCATACCCAATTTGTAGGCCTAATGCAGCGTAGTTTCCAACAACTACTAAACGAGAGCATGAAGATCGAAGCAATGGAGAGGAAACCTGGGGAACACCTTGGAGTGGAACACACCATCTCTCTACACCCCATACCCAATTTGTAGGCCTAACGCAGTGTAGTTTTCTACAACTACTAAACGAGAGTCGGAAGACCGAAGCAATGTGGACGAAACCTGGGGAACACCTTGGAGTGGAACACACCATCTCTCTACACCCCATACCCAATTTGTAGGCCTAATGCAGTGTAGTTTCCAACAACTACTAAACGAGAGCCAGAAGATCGAAGCTCAGGAAAGGCAACCTGGAGAACACCTTGGAGTGGAACACATGATCTCTCTACACCCCATACCCAATTTGTAGGCCTAATGCAGTGTAGTTTCCAACAACTACTAAACGAGAGCCAGAAGATCGAAGCTCAGGAAAGGCAACCTGGAGAACACCTTGGAATGGAACACACCATCTCTCTACACCCCATACCCAATTTGTAGGCCTAATGCAGCGTAGTTTCCAACAACTACTAAACGAGAGCATGAAGATTGAAGCTCAGGAAAGGAAACCTGGGGAACACCTTGGAATGGAACACACCATCTCTCTACACCCCATACCCAATTTGTAGGCCTAATGCAGCGTAGTTTCCAACAACTACTAAACGAGAGCATGAAGATTGAAGCTCAGGAAAGGCAACCTGGAGAACACCTTGGAGTGGAACACACCATCTCTCTACACCCCATACCCAATTTGTAGGCCTAATGCAGCGTAGTTTCCAACAACTACTAAACGAGAGCATGAAGATTGAAGCTCAGGAAAGGCAACCTGGAGAACACCTTGGAGTGGAACACACCATCTCTCTACACCCCATACCCAATTTGTAGGCCTAATGCAGCGTAGTTTCCAACAACTACTAAACGAGAGCATGAAGATTGAAGCTCAGGAAAGGCAACCTGGAGAACACCTTGGAGTGGAACACACCATCTCTCTACACCCCATACCCAATTTGTAGGCCTAATGCAGCGTAGTTTCCAACAACTACTAAACGAGAGCATGAAGATTGAAGCTCAGGAAAGGCAACCTGGAGAACACCTTGGAGTGGAACACACCATCTCTCTACACCCCATACCCAATTTTAGGCCTAATGCAGCGTAGTTTCCAACAACTACTAAACGAGAACATGAAGATTGAAGCTCAGGAAAGGCAACCTGGAGAACACCTTGGAGTGGAACAGACCATCTCTCTACACCCCATACCCAATTTGTAGGCCTAATGCAGCGTAGTTTCCAACAACTACTAAACGAGAGCATGAAGATTGAAGCAATGGAGAGGAAACCTGGGGAACACCTTGGGGAGGCAGACACCGTTAGTAGGCCCTACCAAAGTTGTACACCCAATGCAGTTTTAAAATTCCTAGAGGCTGAAAACAAGACTATTGACGCTCAGCTTTTTTCAAAGGAACACAGCTGAATTGAGTGGCGCAGACAGACACAGGTAGTAGGACTCAAACCAAAAATGTGGCTCACTGCAGCAGAAAAAAGTTACAGGGGTACACAAGCTGCAGTGCTCTGGGCAGTGGAGGACAATTTCAATAGTGAACCGCAGACAGACTTTGTACGCCTACTATTAAAAAAAGGATGCTCTATGCAATTATAAATAGGTTCTAGGGGTACACGGGCAGCAGTGGCCTGGTCAGTGTATTAGTAGTAGAACGGACCGCAGACAGGCATCGAAGGCCTAAAATAAAAAAATTGGGCTGGGTGTAGGCAATTTTAAATTGGTTCCAGGGGTACACGGGCAGCAGTGGTGTGGTTAGTGGAGGCATATTGTAAGGAGTGACCGCAGACAGGCATCGAAGGCCTAAAATAATAACACATGGCTGTAGGCAATTTTAAATTGGTTCCAGGGGTACACGGGCAGCAGTGGTGTGGTCAGTGGAGGCCTAGTGGAAGGAGTGACCGCAGACAGGCATCGAAGGCCTAAAATAAAAAAATTGGGCTGGCTGTAGGCAATTTTAAATTGGTTCCAGGGGTACACGGGCAGCAGTGGTGTGGTCAGTGGAGGCATATTGTAAGGAGTGACCGCAGACAGGCATCGAAGGCCTAAAATAATAACACATGGCTGTAGGCAATTTTAAATTGGTTCCAGGGGTACACGGGCAGCAGTGGTGTGGTCAGTGGAGGCCTAGTGGAAGGAGTGACCGCAGACAGGCATCGAAGGCCTAAAATAAAAAAATTGGGCTGGCTGTAGGCAATTTTAAATTGGTTCCAGGGGTACACGGGCAGCAGTGGTGTGGTCAGTGGAGGCATATTGTAAGGAGTGACCGCAGACAGG
Source organism: Ranitomeya imitator (assembly GCF_032444005.1). NCBI lineage: Eukaryota > Metazoa > Chordata > Amphibia > Anura > Dendrobatidae > Ranitomeya > Ranitomeya imitator. Next base: position 230,907,490 of record NC_091287.1, on the reverse strand, counting down.
CATCGAAGGCCTAAAATAATAACACATGGCTGTAGGCAATTTTAAATTGGTTCCAGGGGTACACGGGCAGCAGTGGCCTGGTCAGTGTAGTAGTAGTAGAAAGAACGGACCACAGACAGGCATCGAAGGCCTAAAATAAAAAAATTGGGCTGGCTGTAGGCAATTTTAAATTGGTTCCAGGGGTACACGGGCAGCAGTGGTGTGGTCAGTGGAGGCCTAGTGGAAGGAGTGACCGCAGACAGGCATCGAAGGCCTAAAATAATAACACATGGCTGTAGGCAATTTTAAATTGGTTCCAGGGGTACACGGGCAGCAGTGGCCTGGTCAGTGTAGTAGTAGTAGAAAGAACGGACCGCAGACAGACATCGAAGGCCTAAAATAAAAAAATTGGGCTGGCTGTAGGCAATTTTAAATTGGTTCCAGGGTTACACGGGCAGCAGTGGTGTGGTCAGTGGAGGCATAGTGGAAGGAGTGACCGCAGACAGGCTTCGAAGGCCTAACATAACAAAAATGTCAATACAATGGTATTGACAGTGGCAGGCATTGAAGGATGTCAGCGCATAGACTAAACATTGGTGGAGCTGTGAGATAATTTTGCAAGTGGTAGAGCACTGTTTGAGCTGGGGGGGGGAACTGTCTTGTGGCCGGCGGTACAGGCCCAGGGCCCCTCATATTACAACGGTGTGTCTGACGTTGGGTGCGCACCACCACCGCCAGAGACACTTTATTGTACTAGGAGGGACCCAGTGGCAGTGCCATCGACCAAAAGCGGGCACACCCACCTCTTCAGACAAACAGCACTCTCACGGGTGCTGTCGCCAAGTGTCGATACCACGGCCCCGTGTGGGGAGTTTGGCCATTTAATGAGGTGTAAACATGTCGTATGCTGGACAATCAGGTGCAGAAAATTACGAGATTGGAAAAGGCATTCAGAATAGTCCACAGGCAAGACCTTTTCATAGGAAAGCTAGGTGTCAGCTGGGCAAGGTGGGGCAAAAGATTTCGAAATCCAGTTGTGGTTCATTTTAATGAAGGTTAGATCATCTACATTTTGGGTAGCCAGACGAGTCCTTTTTTCTGTTAGTATTGAACCTGCAGCACTTAATACTCTTTCTGATAGGACACTAGCTGCCGGGCAAGCAATCTCCTGCAATGCATATTCTGCCAATTCTGGCCAGGTGTCTAATTTTGATGCCCAGTAATCAAATGGGAATGACGGTTGAGGGAGAACATCGATAAGGCATGAAAAATAGTTTGTAACCATACTGGACAAATGTTGTCTCCTGTCACTTTGAATTGATGCTGCAGTACCTGTCCTGTCTGCGGTCATAGCAAAATCACTCCACAACCTGGTCAGAAAACCCCTCTGGCCAACGCCACTTCTGATTTCTGCCCCTCTAACTCCTCTGGTCTGCTGGCCCCTGCAGCTCGTGTGAGAACGATCACGGGCGCTGTGTGCAGGGAATGCCAGAAGCAAACGGTCAACAAGAGTTGATTGTTTGGTTGCTAATATTAGTTCCAAGTTCTCATGTGGCATTATATTTTGCAATTTGCCTTTATAGCGAGGATCAAGGAGGCAGGCCAACCAGTAATCGTCATCGTTCATCATTTTAGTTATGCGTGTGTCCCTTTTGAGGATACGTAAGGCATAATCTGCCATGTGGGCCAAAGTTCCAGTTCTCAAATCTGCGGTTGTGCTTGGTTGAGGGGCAGTTTCAGGCAAATCCACGTCACTTGTGTCCCTCCAAAAACCAGAACCCGGCCTTGCCGCGCCACCAATTTCCAGTGGCCCCGGAAAAGCTTCCTCATTAAAAATATAATCATCCCCATCATCCTCCTCGTCCTCCTCCTCCTCTTCGCCCGCTAACTCGTCCTGTACACTGCCCTGGCCAGACAATGGCTGACTGTCATCAAGGCTTTCCTCTTCCTCAGCTGCAGACGCCTGATCCTTTATGTGCGTCAAACTTTGCATCAGCAGACGCATTAGGGGGATGCTCATGCTTATTATGGCGTTGTCTGCACTAACCAGCCGTGTGCATTCCTCAAAACACTGAAGGACTTGACACATGTCTTGAATCTTCGACCACTGCACACCTGACAACTCCATGTCTGCCATCCTACTGCCTGCCCGTGTATGTGTATCCTCCCACAAAAACATAACAGCCCGCCTCTGTTCGCACAGTCTCTGAAGCATGTGCAGTGTTGAGTTCCACCTTGTTGCAACGTCTATGATTAGGCGATGCTGGGGAAGGTTCAAAGAACGCTGATAGGTCTGCATACGGCTGGAGTGTACGGGCGAACGGCGGATATGTGAGCAAAGTCCACGCACTTTGAGGAGCAGGTCGGATAACCCCGGATAACTTTTCAGGAAGCACTGCACCACCAGGTTTAAGGTGTGAGCCAGGCAAGGAATGTGTTTCAGTTGGGAAAGGGAGATTGCAGCCATGAAATTCCTTCCGTTATCACTCACTACCTTGCCTGCCTCAAGATCTACAGTGCCCAGCCACGACTGCGTTTCTTTCTGCAAGAACTCGGACAGAACTTCCGCGGTGTGTCTGTTGTCGCCCAAACACTTCATAGCCAATACAGCCTGCTGACGTTTGCCAGTAGCTGCCCCATAATGGGAGACCTGGTGTGCAACAGTGGCAGCTGCGGATGGAGTGGTTGTGCGACTGCGGTCTGTGGACGAGCTCTCGCTTCTGCAGGAGGACGAAGAGGAGGAGGAGGGGGTGCGAACGGCTACAGCCAACTATTTCCTAGACCGTGGGCTAGGCAGAACTGTCCCAAACTTGCTGTCCCCTGTGGACCCTGCATCCACAACATTCACCCAGTGTGCCGTGATGGACACGTAACGTCCCTGGCCATGCCTACTGGTCCATGCATCTGTTGTCAGGTGCACCTTTGTGCTCACGGATTGCCTGAGTGCATGGACGATGCGCTCTTTAACATGCTGGTGGAGGGCTGGGATGGCTTTTCTGGAAAAAAAGTGTCGACTGGTTAGCTCGTAGCGTGGTACAGCGTAGTCCATCAGGGCTTTGAAAGCTTCGCTTTCAACTAACCGGTAGGGCATCATCTCTAACGAGATTAGTCTAGCTATGTGGGCGTTCAAACCCTGTATACGCGGATGCGAGGCTAAGTACTTCCTTTTTCTAACCATAGTCTCATGTAGGGTGAGCTGGACTGGAGAGCTGGAGATCGTGGAACTAGCAGGGGTGCCGGTGGACATGGCAGACTGAGAGACGGTGGGAGATGGTATTGTTGCCGCCAGTGCCCTAGATGCAGTGTTTCCTACTACGAAACTGGTGATTCCCTGACCCTGACTGCTTTGGCCTGGCAAAGAAACCTGCACAGATGCTGCAGGTGGTGCGGAAAATGGTGGCCCTACACTGCCAGAAGGGATGTTGCGTTGCTGACTAGCTTCATTGGCCGAGGGTGCTACAACCTTAAGGGACGTTTGGTAGTTAGTCCAGGCTTGCAAATGCATGGTGGTTAAATGTCTATGCATGCAACTTGTATTGAGACTTTTCAGATTCTGTCCTCTGCTTAAGGTAGTTGAACATTTTTGACAGATGACTTTGCGCTGATCAATTGGATGTTGTTTAAAAAAATGCCAGACTGCACTCTTTCTAGCATCGGATACCTTTTCAGGCATTGCAGACTGAGCTTTAACCGGATGGCCACGCTGTCCTCCAACAGGTTTTGGCTTTGCCACGCGTTTTGGGCAAGATACGGGCCCGGCAGATGGAACCTGTTGCGATGTTGATGCCTGCTGCGGCCCCTCCTCCTCCGCTTCAGAACTGCTGCCGCCTGCACCCTGTTCCCCCAATGGCTGCCAATCGGGGTCAAGAACTGGGTCATCTATTACCTCTTCTTGTAGCTCGTGTGCAACTTCGTCTGTGTCACCGTGTCGGTCGGTGGTATAGCGTTCGTGATGGGGCAACATAGTCTCATCAGGGTCTGATTCTTGATCATTACCCTGCGAGGGCAATGTTGTGGTCTGAGTCAAAGGACCAGCATAGTAGTCTGGCTGTGGCTATGCATCAGTGCACTCCATGTCAGATTCAACTTGTAATGGGCATAGACTGTTAACTGCTTCACTTTCTAAGCCAGGGACGGTATGTGTAAAGAGCTCCATGGAGTAACCCGTTGTGTCGCCTGCTGCATTCTTCTCTGTTGTTGTTTTTGCTGAAGAGGACAAGGAAGCGACTTGTCCCTGACCGTGAACATCCACTAACGACGCGCTGCTTTGACATTTACCAGTTTCACGAGAGGAGGCAAAAGAGCTAGAGGCTGAGTCAGCAAGATAAGCCAAAACTTGCTCTTGCTGCTCCGGCTTTAAAAGCGGTTTTCCTACTCCCAGAAAAGGGAGCGTTCGAGGCCTTGTGTAGCCAGACGACGAACCTGGCTCCACAGCTCCAGACTTAGGTGCAATATTTTTTTTCCCACGACCAGCTGATGCTCCACCACTACCACTACCCTCATTACCAGCTGACAATGAACGCCCCCGGCCACGACCTCTTCCACCAGACTTCCTCATTGTTTTAAAAACGTAACCAAACTAACGGTATTTGTTGCTGTCACACAACTTACACGGTGAGCTATAACTTCAGTATGATTTAGCTACCCCTTTACAGGTGAGTGAGACCACAACGAAAATCAGGCACAATGTTACACACTCTGTTGTTGGTGGCAACAAATGAGAGAGATGCCACACACGCAGGACTGTCACTGAAGCACAAATGTAAATATTAATCTCCCACTGATTTGATTTTTTTTTTTTTTCAGGGAGACGTTAGGAAAAAAAAATAATAGAATAAAATGATTTTTTCAGGAAGAATTTAGAAACCAAATAAAATAAAATGATTTTTTCAGGGAGAATTTAGAAAACAAATAAAACAAAAAAAGGCTTTCTATGGCCCACTGAGTGAGAGATGACGCACACAGGAGTCAGGAGTGGCACACAAGCCCAGAGGCCAATATTTATCTCCCACTGATTGATGTAGTGATTTTTTCAGGTAGATTTTGGAACCCAAATCAAGCTAAAAAAAAATAGGCTTTCTATGGCCCACAATTGGAGAGAGAGAGAGAGATGGCACACCCAGGAGTCAAGACTGGCACACAAGCAGAAAGGGCAATATTAATCTCCCACTGATTTGTTTTTTTTTTTTTTTCAGGGAGACTTTAGGAAAAAAAAATAATAGAATAAAATGATTTTTTCAGGAAGAATTTAGAAACCAAATAAAATAAAATGATTTTTTCAGGGAGAATTTAGAAAACAAATAAAACAAAAAAAGGCTTTCTACGGCCCACTGAGTGAGAGATGACGCACACAGGAGTCAGGAGTGGCACACAAGCCCAGAGGCCAATATTTATCTCCCACTGATTGATGTAGTGATTTTTTCAGGTAGATTTTGGAACCCAAATCAAGCTAAAAAAATAATAGGCTTTCTATGGCCCACAATTGGAGAGAGAGAGAGAGATGGCACACCCAGGAGTCAAGACTGGCACACAAGCAGAAAGGACAATATTAATCTCCCACTGATTTGATTTATTTTTTTTTTTCAGGGAGACTTTAGGAAAAAAAAATAATAGAATAAAATGATTTTTTCAGGAAGAATTTAGAATCCAAATAAAATAAAATGATTTTTTCAGGGAGAATTTAGAAAACAAATAAAACAAAAAAAGGCTTTCTATGGCCCACTGAGTGAGAGATGACGCACACAGGAGTCAGGAGTGGCACACAAGCCCAGAGGCCAATATTTATCTCCCACTGATTGATGTAGTGATTTTTTCAGGTAGATTTTGGAACCCAAATCAAGCTAAAAAAAATAGGCTTTCAATGGCCCACAATTGGAGAGAGAGAGAGAGAGATGGTACACCCAGGAGTCAAGACTGGCACACAAGCAGAAAGGGCAATATTAATCTCCCACTGATTTGTTTGTTTTTTTTTTTCAGGGAGACTTTAGGAAAAAAAAATAATAGAATAAAATGATTTTTTCAGGAAGAATTTAGAAACCAAATAAAATAAAATGATTTTTTCAGGGAGAATTTAGAAAACAAATAAAACAAAAAAAGGCTTTCTATGGCCCACTGAGTGAGAGATGACGCACACAGGAGTCAGGAGTGGCACACAAGCCCAGAGGCCAATATTTATCTCCCACTGATTGATGTAGTGATTTTTTCAGGTAGATTTTGGAACCCAAATCAAGCTAAAAAAATAATAGGCTTTCTATGGCCCACAATTGGAGAGAGAGAGAGAGATGGCACACCCAGGAGTCAAGACTGGCACACAAGCAGAAAGGGCAATATTAATCTCCCACTGATTTGTTTTTTTGTTTTTTTTCAGATAGACTTTAGGAAAAAAAAATAATAGAATAAAATGATTTTTTCAGGAAGAATTTAGAAACCAAATAAAATAAAATGATTTTTTCAGGGAGAATTTAGAAAACAAATAAAACAAAAAAAGGCTTTCTATGGCCCACTGAGTGAGAGATGACGCACACAGGAGTCAGGAGTGGCACACAAGCCCAGAGGCCAATATTTATCTCCCACTGATTGATGTAGTGATTTTTTCAGGTAGATTTTGGAACCCAAATCAAGCTAAAAAAATAATAGGCTTTCTATGGCCCACAATTGGAGAGAGAGAGAGAGATGGCACACCCAGGAGTCAAGACTGGCACACAAGCAGAAAGGGCAATATTAATCTCCCACTGATTTGATTTTTTTTTTTTTTTCAGGGAGACTTTAGGAAAAAAAAATAATAGAATAAAATGATTTTTTCAGGAAGAATTTAGAAACCAAATAAAATAAAATGATTTTTTCAGGGAGAATTTAGAAAACAAATAAAAGAAAAAATAGGCTTTCTATGGCCCACGGAGTGAGAGATGACGCACACAGGAGTCAGGAGTGGCACACAAGCCCAGAGGTCAATATTGTTCTCCCAATGATTGATGTAGTGATTTTTTCAGGTAGATTTTATAACCCAAATCAAGCAAAAAAATAAATAGGCTTTCTATGGCCCACTGAGTGAGAGATGGCACACACAGGGATGGCACTCTAGCAGAAATGTCAATCTTAATCTCCCACAAAAAAAAAAAAAAAAAACAAAACAACAGGGAGTGTCCAACAATTACTATCTCCCTGCAGTAATCTCAGCCAGGTATGGCAGGCAGCAATAAGGAGTGGACTGATGCACAAATTAAATAAAAAGTGTGGACAAACAAAAAAGATAGCTGTGCAGAAAGGAAGGAACAAGAAGATTTGCGCTTTGAAAAAAGCAGTTGGTTTGCACAGCGGCGTACACACAGCAATGCAGCTATCAGGGAGCCTTCTAGGGCAGCCCAATGAGCTACAGCGCTGAGGGAAAAAAAAATGTAGCTTCCACTGTCCCTGCACACCGAAGGTGGTGTTGGGCAGTGGAAATCGCTACAGCACAAGCGGTTTGGTGGTTAATGGACCCTGCCTAACGCTATCCCTGCTTCTGACGAAGCGGCAGCAACCTCTCCCTAAGCTCAGATCAGCAGCAGTAACATGGCGGTCGGCGGGAACGCCCCTTTATAGCCCCTGTGATGCCGCAGACAGCAAGCCAATTACTGCAATGCCCTTCTCTAAGATGGTGGGGACCAGGACCTATGTCATCACGCTTCCCACACTCTGCGTTTACCTTCATTGGCTGAGAAATGGCGCTTTTCGCGTCATTGAAACGCGACTTTGGCGTGAAAGTCACGTACCGCATGGCCGACCCCGCACAGGGGTCGGATCGGGTTTCATGAAACCCGACTTTGCCAAAAGTCTGCGACTTTTGAAAATGAACGACCCATTTCGCTCAACCCTACTGTCTACTGCTGCCCGTGTACCCCTGGAACCAATTTAAAAGTGCCTATAGCCAAATTTTGTTATGTTAGGCCTACTACGCCTGTCTGCGGTCCCTCCTTCCACTGGTCCTCCACTGACCAGACCACTGCTGCCTGTGTACCCCTGGAACCAATTTTAAAGTGCCTACAGCCAAATTTTGTTTTGTTAGGCCTACTACGCCTGTCTGCGGTCCCTCCTTCCACTAGTCCTCCAGTGTCCTGTCTACTGCTGCCCGCGTACCCCTGGAACCAATTTTAAAGTGCCTACAGCCAAATTTTGTTATGTTAGGCCTACTACGCCTGTCTGCGGTCCCTCCTTCCACTAGTCCTCCAGTGTCCTGTCTGCTGCTGTCCGTGTACCCCTGGAACCAATTTTAAAGTGCCTACAGCCAAATTTTGTTATGTTAGGCCTACTACGCCTGTCTGCGGTCCCTCCTTCCACTAGTCCTCCACTGACCAGACCACTGCTGCCCGTGTACCCCTGGAACCAATTTAAAAGTGCCCACAGCCAAATTTTGTTATGTTAGGCCTACTACGCCTGTCTGCGGTCCATCCTTCTACTAGTCGTCCACTGACCAGACCACTGCTGCCCGTGCACCCCTGGAACCAATTTTAAAGTGCCTACAGCCAAATTTTGTTATGTTAGGCCTACTACGCCTGTCTGCGGTCCCTCCTTCCACTAGTCCTCCAGTGTCCTGTCTACTGCTGCCCGTGTACCCCTGGAACCAATTTAAAAGTGCCTACAGCCAAATTTTGTTATGTTAGGCCTACTACGCCTGTCTGCGGTCCCTCCTTCCACTAGTCCTCCACTGACCAGACCACTGCTGCCCGTGTACCCCTGGAACCAATTTTAAAGTGCCTACAGCCAAATTTTGTTATGTTAGGCCTACTACGCCTGTCTGCGGTCCCTCCTTCCACTAGTCCTCCAGTGACCTGTCCACTGCTGCCCGTGTACCCCTGGAACCTATTTTAAATTGCATAGAGCATCCTTTTTTTAATAGTAGGCATACAAACTCTGTCTGTGGTCCATAATTGAAATTGTCCTCCACTGAACAGACCAATGCTGCCTGTGTACCCCTGTAACCTTTTTTAAACTGCATTGAGCCAAGTGTTGTGTTTAAGGCCTACTACCTGTGTCTGTCTGCGCCACTCAATACAGCTGTCCTCCTTTTAAAAAAGCTGAGTGTCAATAGTCTGGTTTTCAGCCTATAGGAACTTGAAAACTGCATTGGGGCTACTACTACTACTTCGGTAGGGCCTACTAACGGTGTCTGCCGCTCCAAGGTGTTCCCCAGATTTCCTCTCCATAGCTTTGAGCTTCTAGCTCTCGTTTAGTAGTTGTTGAAAACAACACTGCATTCGGCCTACAAGTTGGGTCTGGGGTGTAGAGACGGTGTCTTCCGCTCCAAGGAGTTCGCCAGGTTGCCTCTCCATTGCTTCAATCTTAAAGCTCTTGTTTAGTAGTTGTTGAAAACAACACTGCATTCGGCCTACAAGTTGGGTCTGGGTTGTAGAGACGGTGTCTTCCGCTCCAAGGTGTTCTCCAGGTTTCCTCTCCATTGCTTCAATCTTAAAGCTCTCGTTTAGTAGTTGTTGAAAACAACACTGCATTCGGCCTACAAGTTGGGTCTGGGGTGTAGAGACGGTGTCTTCCGCTCCAAGGTGTTCCCCAGGTTGCCTCTCCATTGCTTCAATCTTAAAGCTCTTGTTTAGTAGTTGTTGAAAACAACACTGCATTCGGCCTTCAAGTTGGGTCTGGGGTGTAGAGACGGTGTCTTCCGCTCCAAGGTGTTCTCCATGTTTCCTCTCCATTGCTTCAATCTTAAAGCTCTCGCTTAGTAGTTGTTGAAAACAACAATGCATTCGGCCTACAAGTTGGGTCTGGGGTGTAGAGACGGTGTCTTCTGCTCCAAGGTGTTCTCCAGGTTTCCTCTCCATTGCTTCAATCTTAAAGCTCTCATTTAGTAGTTGTTGAAAACAACACTGCATTTGGCCTACAAGTTGGGTCTGGGTTGTAGAGACGGTGTCTTCCGCTCCAAGGTGTTCTCCAGGTTTCCTCTCCATTGCTTCAATCTTAAAGCTCTCGTTTAGTAGTTGTTGAAAACAACACTGCATTCGGCCTACAAGTTGGGTCTGGGGTGTAGAGATGGTGTCTTCCGCTCCAAGGTGTTCCCCAGGTTGCCTCTCCATTGCTTCAATCTTAAAGCTCTCGTTTAGTAGTTGTTGACAACAACACTGCATTCGGCCTACAAGTTGGGTCTGGGGTGTAGAGACGGTGTCTTCCGCTCCAAGGTGTTCTCCAGGTTTCCTCTCCATTGCTTCAATCTTAAAGCTCTCGTTTAGTAGTTGTTGAAAACAACACTGCATTCGGCCTACAAGTTGGGTCTGGGTTGTGGAGACGGTGTCTTCTGCTCCAAGGTGTTCTCCAGGTTTCCTCTCCATTGCTTCAATCTTAAAGCTCTCGTTTAGTAGTTGTTGACAACAACACTGCATTCGGCCTACAAGTTGGGTCTGGGGTGTAGAGACGGTGTCTTCCGCTCCAAGGTGTTCTCCAGGTTTCCTCTCCATTGCTTCAATCTTAAAGCTCTCGTTTAGTAGTTGTTGAAAACAACACTTCATTCGGCCTACAAGTTGGGTCTGGGGTGTAGAGACGGTGTCTTCCGCTCCAAGGTGTTCCCCAGGTTGCCTCTCCATTGCTTCAATCTTAAAGCTCTTGTTTAGTAGTTGTTGAAAACAACACTGCATTCGGCCTACAAGTTGGGTCTGGGGTGTAGAAACGGTGTCTTCCACTCCAAGGTGTTCCCCAGGTTTCCTCTCCATTGCTTCGATCTTCTGGCTCTTGTTTAGTAGTTGTTGAAAACAACACTGCATTAGGCCTACTAGTTGGGTTGGGGCCTTCTATTTGTGTCTGCGGCTCCTTGCTCTTCTCCTACAGTGAACAAAGCTGTGCCGCCGGTTTACTACTGTTGCCAATTTTGAACTGCATTTAGAATACTTACTGATTTGGGCCTACTCTCTATGTCAGCCTCTCATTCCAGTTGTCTTCCACTGAACAAAACAATGCCCCTGGTTAGTCCTGTTACCAATTTTTGAACTGCATTTAGCCCACTTAATTCTTTGGGCCCATATCTGTTTCCCCCTCATCCTGCCCATTGCCCAGCCAGTGATAGATGAGTCTGCTGGTACATTGACCCATAATGCAACAATCCCCATGCACGCTACACTGCAAGATTGTGACCCTGCTGAAAGTCAGGTCCCCCTTCCCGCATACCATACCACCTTACACGGGGACAAAGAGGAAGGTGCAGATGAAGGTGCAGGTTCCTTCATCAGGTGGGGGGAGGAATACTCGTTGGCGACGTCACTGGCACAGGGCCCCTCATAGTACGCAAAAGTGTTGCTGCCGGTGGGAGGCGCCCCCGCCGTGCAAACACACCGCTGTACTTTGAGGGGCCCTGTGCCAGTGCCAATGCCAACGAGTGGACCCCCCCTGCTTGCTCAGGATCACAGCACTTGCAAAGTTGAAATACTTACCTCTCCCTGCTCCACTGCCGTGACGTGGTCCAGATTTACTGGGCCCACTAATTACTTGAACCAGCCCTACCCCCCACAACTTTAGCCAAATGACCCCCAATTTCAAATGCCTTACAATTATTATAAGGTAAATTAAGATTGACAAGCTTCAGTAACAAGAATGGATGTTTTTGCCATTAAAATGGGCTCTGTACATGTTTTCCTGGCCTCTACTCACTGCCGATTATGCTCCCCCATTGACTTGCATTGGGTTTCGTGTTTCGGTCGATCCCCGACTTTTCGCGATAATTGGCCGATTCCACTCGACTCGACTTTTGAGATAGTCGGGTTTCGCGAAACCCGACTCGACTCTAAAAAGGTCAAGGTCGCTCAACCCTAGTCATCACAGATCAGCGGTTCCCAGTGCAGCACAGTTTGTAAAGCAGAGTTGTTTTCCATCTCCAGAGTCACTGGGTAAGGCCGGCGCCACACTAAACGTATGGAAAATAGATCCGAGTCTCCCTGCCGAGAGTCACACAAGTGGTCTCCGTATGGTAATCCATATGTAATGCATTTGCAATGCGATGATGCAATTTTCTTGCACCTATGTATACGTATGACATCCATATGACATGCGTATTTCTTTACATTTCTCACAGATTTTCCCCATTGAATTAAACTGCTCAATGGGCTGAAATGAGGAAAATGTGTGCGCATTTGTTGCAAGCTAGATGGATGATTCGTGTGGCATCCGAGTTTTTCTCGCACACATAGACTTGCATTATTGAGTCTCGGCTGATATGGATGTATAATCGCAGCATGCTGCGATTTCACTCGCACGCTGAATATGCCCTGAGAAAAAATACGGTGATGTGAGCTGCCCCATAGATTAACACTGGTCTAAGTGCTATGTGATGTTTTCTCGCATAGCACTTGCCCATTTTCAATGGAAGTGTGACTCCGGCCTTAGTCTCTCGCTTCTGTAAAGTAGAGGGTATTCTCTCATAGCCAGTGTGGCCCCCTCTCTCTATTAAAAAGAGTGAAAATAAATCACAAGAGAGGACGCTCCATGTGAAGAATATCACAACATATATATAGTGTGGGGGGTTCAAATCACCTTGGGTAGCTGTGCATGCCAGGCACAACATTGATGCTAAGCGTTAAATGAAGGTAGTCGTGGAGCACTGCAGCACCTTAAGCCTGATCATGGCTTCCTGCACAGAAGCCATAATACAGTGAAGAACAGTGAAAGGTGGGTGGAGGAAATCTAAAAGGAGCCACAATCTGAATCAGGACCACCAAGGTCAATTAAGAAAAGTCAATTTTTTAAACACACAACTTGTTTCAGGGACAATCCATCCCCTTCATCAGGTGGTTACAAAATGTGTACCTCTCAAATAATCTAGAATGCAGGGGCATGTTTAAGTGTGGAAACTGTAAGTATCTGTGCTGCAAAATATTGAAGCATAGATGTACTAACTTTAAATCAATATAGCATCAGAAATATGGAGATAAGTCCAAATGTAACACAAAATATAAATTTATTCGGTATAAATAACAAATACAAATACAAAGACTAAGATCGGGAAAAATTTGGGGCAGATGTCCTGACAAGGAAGTTGGAATGAGACAATCATGGGCAGAAAAGGCTAAAGTGCCGCAAGGAGATAAACCAGGGTCCAAAAACAGTATTTAGTCATGGAACAAGTGTTGAGTTAAATATAATTTATAGCGCGCTATCATCTGAATAAGACCAGGTTCAATACCCACAAAGTGTGCTTACCCATGACATGCCGAGTCAGGACACGTACCCACGCCGCCACTGATGCACGTTTCGCCTCTTTTTCAAGGTGTGGTAGTGTGCCCAGCCGCCCTTAAATACCCCCACTGTTCAGCGCTCACCTGTATGGCGCATGTGTATGGATCAGTGCACCGGTGATTGCATTACTTCTGGCAGGCGCGTCAGACATGTGAGCCAGGAGATGTAATAGAGCGCCGCTGGATCACACACGTCAGCGCCCAACGCCTTCAGCAATGCCCCAGAGCGCATCGATCCGAGACATGCGCACATGAGCGCGGAGAGGTATCAAAACAAGGGGGGAAGATAGAAACATAGCATGCAAAGGTACATAGCGCTACTGATCCTACTATATAAAAGCATACAGGTATTCAATAATACAGATCGCAAATGACCACACTGGCCAAGAGCTATTAATCAGAATGACCGTACGTGATCCATAAACAAACATAAATATACTGACAATAGAAAAAATAATAATTATACGATAAATCAGGAGACCTGATAAAGTGCAAGGTGCATACAGACTCCTATACCAAGAATTAAGATATACCACAAATTAATAATTAATACTGTGAAAGTGCAGAAGATATGCTGTACAGGCATACATAGTGAAAAAATGTACACAATACATATATATGTATATAAAAGATAAAAGTGAACAGCATCATGAAGTGCGATGAATGTGCCGCCTGTGATGGTCTTTTCCTCCTGATATCGGGCTCAATATCAGTCCAGTGGAACTCAAATACGTAACAATGCATCCATACATTAATTCACAAAAAAATTTTGGCTGTAAACTAAATACAAAAAGAATAAAACAAACAAATTAATATCAAGACACACAAAACACCATAATAATACAAAAAAGAGAATGCAGAAACAGAGGGACACCAATATCATAAATATGAACTAAAACTCAACTGTTCGTTAAATCCTGCCGGTGACATCGTGTCAAGTGTCACGATCCACCGGCATTCTCTTTGAGCAAGCAAGCGCCCCAAATCACCCCCCTCTTATGCCAGGGCGAATTTTGTCAACACCCCATGCTCTAAGACCCCCTGAATTACAGTCATGTTTCAGGCGAAAATGCCTCAGAATCGGTTTCAGGGTGCTCACATCCTCCACTACCCGAGCGGCCTCGATATCCCTCACATGCCCGCGAATACGTACCCGTAATTCGCGTGATGTGAGCCCAATGTAGATAAGACCACATGGGCACACTGCATAATAGACTACAAATGTAGATTTGCATGTGATATAATCATTGATTTTAAATTCCTTCCGGCCGTCGGATGAAGTGAAGGATGTAGCACGCCTGAGATTCCTACACGCTAGGCATTCACCGCAGGGGTAAAAGCCAGCTCTTGGAGCATCAACCTGAAAGGACTTAGATGGCTTGGTGGCATAGTGGCTTTTGACCAATATGTCACGTAAGTTGTTGCTCCTTCTTGCTGTCATGAGGGGGTGAGGTGGAAGGCTGTTATGAAAGGCAATTCAGTACTACAATGGACATAGCGGTCAGAGCACATACAGTGATCTGACAATAACCCAAAATCATAGAACGAGCTCTGAGACGTGGGAACTCTGCAGACCGCAATCCCTAATCCTCTCCAAACAACACTAGAGGCAGCCGTGGATTGCGCCTAACTCTGCCTATGCAACTCGGCACAGCCTGAGAAACTAACTAGCCTGAAGATAGAAAATAAGCCTACCTTGCCTCAGAGAAATACCCCAAAGGAAAAGGCAGCCCCCCACATATAATGACTGTGAGTTAAGATGAAAAGACAAACGTAGAGATGAAATAGATTCAGCAAAGTGAGGCCCGACTTTCTTAACAGATCGAGGATAGAAAATGTAACTTTGCGGTCTACACAAAACCCTAAAGAACACCACGCAAAGGGGGCAAAAAGACCCTCCGTACCGAACTAATGGCACGGAGGTACACCCTTTGCGTACCAGAGCTTCCAGCAACAAATTAGACAAGCTGGACAGACAAAATAGCAAACAAATAGCAAAGAAGAACTTAGCTATGCAGAGCAGCAGGCCACAGGAATGATCCAGGAAAAAGCAAGTCCAACACTGGAACATTGACAGGAAGCCAGGATCAAAGCATTAGGTGGAGTTAAGTAGAGAAGCACCTAACGACCTCACCAGATCACCTGAGGGAGGAAACTCAGAAGCCGCAGTACCACTTCCCTCCACCAACAGAAGCTCACAGAGAGAATCAGCCGAAGTACCACTTGTGACCACAGGAGGGAGCTCTGCCACAGAATTCACAACAGTATCCCCCCCTTGAGGAGGGGTCACCGAACCCTCAACAGAGCCCCCAGGCCGACCAGGATGAGCCACATGAAAGGCACGAACAAGATCGGGAGCATGGACATCAGAGGCAAAAACCCAGGAATTATCTTCCTGAGCATAACCCTTCCATTTAACCAGATACTGGAGTTTCCGTCTAGAAACACGAGAATCCAAAATCTTGTCCACAATATACTCCAATTCCCCCTCCACCAAAACCGGGGCAGGAGGATCAACAGATGGAACCATAGGTGCCACGTATCTCCGCAACAATGACCTATGGAATACGTTATGTATGGAAAAAGAATCTGGAAGGGTCAGACGAAAAGACACAGGATTAAGAACCTCAGAAATCCTATACGGACCAATGAAACGAGGTTTAAACTTAGGAGAGGAAACCTTCATAGGAATATGACGAGAAGATAACCAAACCAGATCCCCAACACGAAGTCGGGGACCCACACGGCTTCTGCGATTAGCGAAACGTTGAGCCTTCTCCTGGGACAAGGTCAAATTGTCCACTACATGAGTCCAAATCTGCTGCAACCTGTCCACACAGTATCCACACCAGGACAGTCCGAAGACTCAACCTGTCCTGAAGAGAAATGGGGATGGAACCCAGAATTGCAGAAAAATGGCGAAACCAAGGTAGCCGAGCTGGCCTGATTATTAAGGGCGAACTCAGCCAAAGGCAAAAAGGACACCCAGTCATCCTGATCGGCAGAAACAAAGCATCTCAGATATGTTTCCAAAGTCTGATTGGTTCGTTCGGTCTGGCCATTAGTCTGAGGATGGAAAGCCGAGGAAAAAGACAAGTCAATGCCCATCCTACCACAAAAGGCTCGCCAAAACCTTGAAACAAACTGGGAACCTCTGTCAGAAACGATATTCTCTGGAATGCCGTGTAAACGAACCACATGCTGGAAGAACAATGGCACCAAATCAGAGGAGGAAGGCAATTTAGACAAGGGTACCAGATGGACCATCTTAGAAAAGCGATCACAGACCACCCAAATGACTGACATCTTTTGAGAAACGGGAAGATCTGAAATAAAATCCATAGAGATATGTGTCCAAGGCCTCTTCGGGACCGGCAAGGGCAAAAGCAACCCACTGGCACGAGAACAGCAGGGCTTAGCCCGAGCACAAATCCCACAGGACTGCACAAAAACACGCACATCCCGCGACAGAGACGGCCACCAAAAGGATCTAGCCACCAACTCTCTGGTACCAAAGATTCCAGGATGACCAGCCAACACCGAACAATGAACCTCAGAGATAACGTTATTGGTCCACCTATCAGGGACAAACAGTCTCTCCGCTGGACAACGATCAGGTTTATTAGCCTGAAATTTTTGCAGCACCCGCCGCAAATCAGGGGAGATGGCAGACACAATTACTCCTTCCTTGAGGATACCCGCCGGCTCAGACAAACCCGGAGAGTCGGGCACAAAACTCCTAGACAGAGCATCCGCCTTCACATTTTTAGAGCCCGGAAGGTACAAAATCAAAAAGTCAAAACGGGCAAAAAACAGCGACCAACGAGCCTGTCTAGGATTCAACCGCTTAGCAGACTCAAGATAAGTCAAGTTCTTATGATCAGTCAATACCACCACGCGATGCTTAGCTCCTTCAAGCCAATGACGCCACTCCTCGAATGCCCACATGACCAGCAACTCTCGGTTGCCCACATCATAATTTCGCTCAGCAGGCGAAAACTTCCTGGAAAAAAAAGTGCATGGTTTCATCTCTGAGCAATCAGAACCTCTCTGCGACAAAACAGCCCCTGCTCCAATCTCAGAAGCATCAACCTCGACCTGGAACGGAAGAGAAACATCTGGTTGACACAACACAGGGGCAGAAGAAAAATGACGCTTCAACTCTTGAAAAGCTTCCACAGCAGCAGAAGACCAATTGACCAAATCAGCACCCTTCTTGGTGAAATCGGTCAATGGTTTGGCAATACTAGAAAAATTGCAGATGAAGCGACGATAAAAATTAGCAAAGCCCAGGAACTTTTGCAGACTTTTCAGAGATGTCGGCTGAGTCCAATCATGGATGGCTTGGACCTTAACAGGATCCATCTCGATAGTAGAAGGGGAAAAGATGAACCCCAAAAATGAAACCTTCTGCACACCAAAGAGACACTTTGATCCCTTCACAAACAAAGAATTAGCACGCAGGACCTGAAAAACTGTTCTGACCTGCTTCACATGAGACTCCCAATCATCCGAGAAGATCAAAATGTCATCCAAGTACACAATCAGGAATTTATCCAGGTACTCTCGGAAGATGTCATGCATAAAGGACTGAAACACTGATGGAGCATTGGCAAGTCCGAATGGCATCACTAGATACTCAAAATGACCCTCGGGCGTATTAAATGCAGTTTTTCCATTCATCTCCTCGCCTGATTCGCGCCAGATTATACGCACCACGAAGATCTATCTTGGTGAACCAACTAGCCCCCTTAATCCGAGCAAACTAATCAGATAACAATGGCAAGGGGTACTGAAATTTAACCGTGATCTTATTTAGAAGGCGGTAATCTATACAAGGTCTCAGCGAACCATCCTTCTTGGCTACAAAAAAGAACCCTGCTCCTAATGGTGACGATGACGGGCGAATATGCCCCTTCTCCAGGGATTCCTTCACATAACTGCGCATAGCGGCGTGCTCAGGCACGGATAAATTAAACAGTCGACCTTTTGGGAATTTACTACCAGGAATCAAATTGATAGCACAATCACATCCCTATGCGGAGGTAGGGCATTGGACTTGGGCTCATCAAATACATCCCGGTAATCAGACAAGAACTCTGGAACCTCAGAAGGGGTGGATGACGAAATTGACAGAAATGGAACATCACCATGTACCCCCTGACAACCCCAGCTGGACACCGACATGGATTTCCAATCTAATACTGGATTATGGGCTTGTAGCCATGGCAACCTTAACACGACCACATCATGCAGATTATGCAACACCAGAAAGCGAATAACCTCCTGATGTGCAGGAGCCATGCACATGGTCAGCTGTGTCCAGTATTGAAGCTTATTCTTGGCCAAAGGCGTGGCATCAATTCCTCTCAATGGAATAGGACACTGCAAGGGCTCTAAGAGAAACCCACAACGCTTAGCATACTCCAAGTCCATCAAATTCAGGGCAGCGCCTGAATCCACAAATGCCATGACAGAATACGATGACAAAGAGCAGATCAAGGTAACGGACAGAAGAAATTTTGACTGTACCGTACCAATGGTGGCAGACATAGCGAACCGCTTAGTGCGCTTAGGACAATCAGAGATAGCATGAGTGGAATCACCACAGTAGAAACACAGCCCATTCAGACGTCTGTGTTCTTGCCGCTTAACTCTGGTCAAAGTCCTATCGCACTGCATAGGCTCAGGTTTAAGCTCAGGTAATACCGCCAAATGGTGCACAGATTTACGCTCACGCAAGCGTCGACCGATCTGAATGGCCAAAGACATAGACTCATTCAAACCAGCAGGCATAGGAAATCCCACCATGACATCCTTAAGGGCTTCAGAGAGACCCTTTCTGAACATAGCTGCCAGCGCAGATTCATTCCATTGAGTGAGCACGGACCACTTTCTAAATTTCTGACAATATACCTCTATCTCATCCTGACCCTGACAAAGAGCCAGCAAATTTTTCTCTGCCTGATCCACTGAATTAGGTTCATCGTACAGCAATCCGAGCGCCAGGAAAAACGCATCGATATTACTCAATGCAGGATCTCCCGGCGCAAGAGAAAATGCCCAGTCCTGAGGGTCACCGCGCAAAAAAGAAATAACAATCAAAACCTGTTGAACTGGATCACCAGAGGAGCGAGGTTTCAAGGCCAGAAATAATTTACAATTATTTTTGAAACTCAGAAACTTAGTTCTATCTCCAAAAAACAAATCAGGAATAGGAATTCTTGGTTCCAACATAGCTTTTTGATCAATAGTGTCTTGAATCTTTTGTACTCTGGCCGAGAGCTGATCCACAAATGAAGACAGACTTCTAATGTCCATCGCTACACCTGTGTTCTGAACCACCCAAATGTCTAGGGGAAAAAAAAGGCAAAACACAGTGCAAAGAAAAAAAAAATGGTCTCAGAACTTCTTTTTTCCCTCTATTGAGAATCATTAGTACTTTTGGCTTCCTGTACTGTTATGAAAGGCAATTCAGTACTACAATGGACATAGCGGTCAGAGCACATACAGTGATCTGACAATAACCCAAAATCATAGAACGAGCTCTGAGACGTGGGAACTCTGCAGACCGCAATCCCTAATCCTCTCCAAACAACACTAGAGGCAGCCGTGGATTGCGCCTAACTCTGCCTATGCAACTCGGCACAGCCTGAGAAACTAACTAGCCTGAAGATAGAAAATAAGCCTACCTTGCCTCAGAGAAATACCACAAAGGAAAAGGCAGCCCCCCACATATAATGACTGTGAGTTAAGATGAAAAGACAAACGTAGAGATGAAATAGATTCAGCAAAGTGAGGCCCGACTTTCTTAACAGATCGAGGATAGAAAAGGTAACTTTGCGGTCTACACAAAACCCTAAAGAACACCAAACACCACGCAAAGGGGGCAAAAAGACCCTCCGTACCGAACTAACGGCACGGAGGTACACCCTTTGCGTCCCAGAGCTTCCAGCAACAAATTAGACAAGCTGGACAGAAAAAATAGCAAACAAATAGCAAAGAAGAACTTAGCTATGCAGAGCAGCAGGCCACAGGAATGATCCAGGGAAAAGCAAGTCCAACACTGGAACATTGACAGGAAGCCAGGATCAAAGCATTAGGTGGAGTTAAGTAGAGAAGCACCTAACGACCTCACCAGATCACCTGAGGGAGGAAACTCAGAAGCCGCAGTACCACTTCCCTCCACCAACAGAAGCTCACAGAGAGAATCAGCCGAAGTACCACTTGTGACCACAGGAGGGAGCTCTGCCATAGAATTCACAACAGAAGGCACATCTGGAGAATAGGGTCTGTTTGAAGAACAGACCAATGACGATTAAGGATTGATCTCATCCAATCCCACCTGTGATTGAAAGTAGATATAAATCTCAGCTCACTATCCTTTTTTACGACATTAGACACAGCAGACCTCCCCCTATTCACCAGCTGGTCATCCCTAGGAGTATTTTTGGCACGTAAGTACCCCCATTTAACACACCTCCTACTATAACCTCTATCAGCGAAACGCTCCCCAAGATCCACAGCCTGTCTCTCAAACAGGGTCGGGGTAGTACAAATTCACTTGGCCCGGAGAAATTGCCCAACGTGGATGGACCTGACTGTGGAACGCGGATGTGCAGGGGAGGCATGCAAGAGGGCATTAACAGATGTTTCCTTCCGAAACAGATCAGTGTATATAAAACCATCATCCTGTACCAAAATTCTGATATCCAAGAATGAAATTTCTCTATGATGGTATGAATACGTGAGGTGTATGTTGGAGCTGTTGCGGTTCAGTCCTGACATAAATTTCTGAAGTTCAGCGACGGGGCCCTGCCACATAAAAAGTACATCATCAATGTATCTGTACCAATTAAGAATCTGGGGAGCGGCAGGTGCGCCATCCAATAGTATATCACGCTCCCAAAATCCCAAAAACAAATTTGCATAGGATGGCGCACATGCCGCTCCCATGGCGGTCCCACGTCGCTGCAGGAAAAATCTGTCTTTAAAAGTAAAAAAATTGTGTGTCAGGACGAACCACAAGAGCACCAACACCAACTCACGCATATCAGGATCGAGATTGCTGTTTTCAAGGAAGAATCTAGATGCCGCAATGCCATCCTCATGGCGGATGTTGGTGTATAATGATTCAACATCTGCCGTGACAACCAGCACATCCGCATCCACATGCAGGCCATCCAATCTCCTTAACATATCATTTGTGTCCCTAACATAGGAGGGAAGTGTCTCGACCTGGGGATGTAAATAGTATTCAATGAACTTACAGGTCGAGTCACATAACCCTCCCATGCCGGACACAATAGGGCGACCTGGAGGAGAGACAGGATCCCTGTGGATCTTGGGGAGGAGATAAAGTGTCGGAATCACTGGGTTTTGAGCCATCAAACCCCCCCAGGATTTTTTTTAGAGATGATACCTCTTTCACATGCCAATTCAAGAATAGTAGTCAATTGCTTCTGAAAAGCAGAGAGGGGGCTCTGAGGGAGTTGGGTGTATATATCCTTATCCCGCAGCTGTCTCATAGCCTCCCTCTCATACTTATCAACAGGCCAAAGCACCACATTTCCCTCCTTGTCAGATGGTTTAATAACAATATCATCCCAGGTTTTGATCTCACACAAAGCTTGTCTCTGTAGAAACGTTAAAGTTGTTATTTTTATGCTTGTTATTTATAGATTTAAAATCTTCAGTTACCAAGTGTGTGAAGATCTTAACCTGTGGACATATTGATAGTGGTGAAAGTGGTGGACTTGGCAGAAATGGGGGGTGGTGGCACACTTACCCTGCCGGTGTTCGATTCCTCCTCCAAATCTTCAAGAATGTGCAAGGTTTCAGTCTCAATATCAGAGAGATCACCACTATTAGGGGTGCAAGAGTGTAACCTCCTAAGGATGATCTTGTGGGAGAAAAGGTGGAGGTCTTTTAGCGCTGTAAAAAAGTTGAAATTATTAGATGGGGAGAAGGTAAGTCCCAATTTAAGAACCTGTTTTTGGGATTCGGAGAGAGTACGTGAGGAGAGATTTATTACCTCAAGAGCATTTGTACGAGCTTTCTTGTCACTCTTAGGGAAGATATTATTCTTCCTTTTTTGATCTATACGTCCTCCTCTCCAACGATTTTCGCTTCCATACTCTCTCTTCTCCCAAAGTGTTCTCACATTATCAAGGATAGGAGCTGAATCATCAACAGATGAGATTGAAGATACCGATGTGGATCTATCTCTGGCCACAGATTTTTTGTTATTATTACTATTACTTTAAATCAAGGGTGACTGGATAAACTGTTCAGACTTACCAACAAACTATTATTATTATTATTATTATTATTTTGCTGTATATGAGAAGGGGTTACATCAAAATACAAATATCACTTACAGTAAACAAACTAACAGTGACAGACTGGTACAGAGAGGAAGAGTACCCTGCCCTTGCGGGCTTAGATTCTACATTCTACATATGCCATGTGGTACATCAACCCTTGTTTATCTGTTGGAATGTGGGTGCGGTCTCCAATATGTGGGATGCAGGTTCACAGCAGAATGTGGATAGCCACAGGCACAACATCAAAAATGGAGTAACCAGCCATAGCATGTCAAAGCATTTCCTAATGTATAACCAAAAAAGCCTGATAATTTATATTTGAACATTCTTTAGCATATACCTGAGACCAGTGTGGATCGGCTAAAGAGGCTGAATAGCAGAATCCTTCAGTATATATAAATTTGGTACCCCAGACGGTTTGAATAGTAGTATTGAGCACACCCACTGATTGAACACCCACTGCTACCGGGCAACCACTATCTGACTAGCCTAGACTAGCCTTTTAAGACAGGTTCTCTGCGGGTAAGGACAAGTTTATGGTATTTAGGGATGCCTGCAAACTGTACCTTAGGCTATGTCCAAATTCCTCAGGTACCGCGGAGCAGCAGGTGGGGATAGTCATAGCGCTATTCTTGGGGGACAACCAAGCCTGGTCATTTTCCCTTCATTATGGTTCCCAGTCACTACAGATGGATAAACAAATTTTTTGGTTCTCTGGGTCTCATTTATGATGATTCCAACCATGTTTCCTTGGCTGAATCTAAATTATGTCCACTTCAGCAGGGAGACAGCCAAGCAGAGGAGTATTGCTCCGAGTTCCATAGATGGTCTATGGATACCAGGTTAAATGATCCCGCACTAAAAAGCCAATTTTGTCAGGGGCTTTCTGAGAAGATAAAATATGCCTTTGTCCTCTATGAGATTGCTACTTCCCAGGAGGCTGCCATGTCTTTAGTGATCCCAGTAGACCGCCACCTCAGAAAGAAACAAAAAGAGACACCTCAGTTTTCAGGGATTTATGTGTCTAATGAATTTAGTCCTGAGTAGTGTTGAGTAGAGTTGAGTGACTTTTACTTTTTTTGGATCGAGTCGGGTTTCGCGAAACCTAACTTTGTCAAAAGTCGGGTCGGGTGAAATCGTCCGATTATTGCGAAAAGTCGGGGGCCGACTGAAACACGAAACCCAAAGCAAGTCAATGGGGAATCAAAGTCGGCAGTAAGTGGAGGACAGGAAAACACCTACAGTGCCCATTTTAATGCCAAAAACATCAATTCTTATTACTTAAGCTTGTCAATTAGTGTTGAGCGATACCGTCCGATACTTGAAAGTATCGGATAGTATCGGCCGATACCCGAAAAGTATCGGATATCGCCGATACCGATATCCGATACCAATACAAGTCAATGGGACACCAAGTATCGGAAGGTATCCTGATGGTTCCCAGGGTCTGAAGGAGAGGAAACTCTCCTTCAGGCCCTGGGATCCATATTAATGTGTAAAATAAAGAATTAAAATACAAAATATTGATATAATTACCTCTCCGGAGGCCCCTGGACATCACCGCTGGTAACCGGCAGCCTTCTTTGCTTAAAATGAGCGTGTTTAGGACCTGAGAATGACGTCACGGCTTCTGATTGGTCGCGTGCCACTCATGTGACGCAACGCGACCAATCAGAAGCCGCAACGTCATTCTCAGGTCCTAAATTCCTAGAATGAGGAGTTTAGGGCCTGAGAATGACGTCGCGGCTTCTGATTGGTCGCGTGGCGGTCACATGAGCGGCACGCGACCAATCAGAAGCCGTGACGTCATGGAAGTCCCTAAACGCGCTCATTTTAAACAAAGAAGGCTGCCGGTTACCAGCGGTGATGTCCAGGGGCCACCGGAGAGGTAAGTATATCAATATTTTTTATTTTAATTTTTTATTTTACACATAAATATGGATCCGATACCGATTCCCGATATCACAAAAATATCGGAACTCGGTATCGGAATTCCGATACCGCAAGTATCGGCCGATACCCGATACTTGCGGTATCGGAATGCTAAACACTATTGTCAATAATAATAATAATTTTTATTTATATAACGCCAACATATTCCACAGCACTTTACAATTACGTCAATCTTAATTTACTTTATAATAATAGTTAAGCATTGAAAACTGGGGGTCATTTGGCTAAAGTTGTGGGGAGTAGGGCTGGCTCAAGATTTTCATGGGCCCAGGAAACGCTAAATACGTCACGGTGGTGGAGCAGGGAGAGGTAAGTATTTCAACTTTGCAAGTGCTGTGTTCCTGAGCAAGCAGGGGGGCCCACTCGTTGGCACTGGCACAGGGCCCCTCACAGTACGGCGGTGTGTTTGACGGCAGGTGGCGCCTCCTACTGACAGAGACACTTTTGCATACTATGAGGGGCCCTGTGCCAGTGACATCGCCAATGAGTATGCCCCCCCCACCTGATGAAGGAATCTGTACTTTCATCTGCACCTTCCTCTTTGTCCCCGTGTAAGATGGTATAGTATGCGGGAAGGGGTACCTGACTTTCAGCAGGGTCAGATTCTGGCTGTGTAGAGTGCAAGGGGAATGTAGTGGTCTGGGTCAATGTACCAGCAGACTCATCTAGCAGTGGCTGGGCAATGGGCAGGATGAGGAGGAAACACAGATATAGGCCCAAATAATAAAGTAGGCTAAATGCAGTTCAAAATTGGTAACAGGACTAAACAGGCGGCATTGCTTTGTTCAGTGGAGGACAACTGTAATGAGCGGCAGACACAGTTAGTAGGCCCAAATAATAAAGAAGGCTAAATGCAGTTCAAAATTGGTAACAGGACTAAACAAGCGGCATTGCTTTTTTCAGTGGAGGACAACTGTAATGAGTGGCAGACACAGTTATTAGGCCCAAATAATAAAATAGGCTAAATGCAGTTCAAAATTGGTAACAGGACTAAAGAGGTGGCATAGCTAGGTACAGGAGGAGTGGACTCCTCTGCTGAGTAGCAGACAGTGGTAGTAGGCGCAAAGTATTAACTGGTCTAAATGGAGGCCAGGGCCCCTGTATATTTTAACTATCATCTATCATTTTAACAAATTTGTATTGGCAGTGCCATTGAAGGATTTAACAGCACAGGCTACACAGTGGTGGAGCAGGGAGAGGTAAGTATTGCAAGTGGTAGAGCACTGTTCGAGCTGGGGGGAACACTCTCATGGGCGGCGGTACTGGCACAGGGCCCCTCATATTACGATGGTGTGTCTGATGATGGTTGTGCACCACCACCATCAGAGACACTTCATTGTACTATGAGGGACCCTGTGCCAATGCCGTCGCCCAACAGTGGGCCCACCCACCTGTCCAGGCAAAAGCCACTCACACGGGTGCTTGCGCCAGGTGGTGACCACGGCCCTGTGGGGGAAGTCAGCCCTTTTAGGGAGGTATATAAATGGCCTATGGTGGACATTCAGCAGCTGCAAATGGAGGAATTGGAGAAGTCATTAAGAAGACGTCAAAAGCAAGACATTTTTCCGGCAAACTACGTGTCAGCAGGGGAAGGTGGGGCAAAATAATTTGAAATCCATGATTGGTTCATTTTAATGAAGGTTAGATCATCAACATTCTGGGTAGCCAGACATGTCCTTTTTCCGGTCAGTATTGAACCAGCAGCACTGAAGACTCTTTCTGATAGCACACTAGCAGCAGGGCAAGTGAGCTCCTGTAATGCATATTCTGCCAATTCAGGCCAGGTGGCTATTTTAGATGCCCAGTAATCAAAGGGGAAAGACCTGTGAGGGAGAACATCGATAAGGGAGGAGAAGTAGTTCGTAACCATACTGGACAAATGTTGTCTCCTGTCACTTTGAATCGATGCAGCAGTACCTGTCGTGTCAGCGGTCATTGCAAAATCACTCCTCAAACTGGTCATAAAACCCCTCTGTCTAACGCCATTTCGGATTTGTGCACCTCTAACACCTCTGCCATGTTGCCGCCTACGGCTCATGTGAGAACCATCACACCGCTGTGTGCTGGGAATGCCTGAACCAAACCGTCAACAAGAGTTGCTTGTTTGGTAGCCAATATTTGCTCAAGGTTCTCATGTGGCATGATATTTTGTCATTTTCCTTTATATCGTGGATCCAGGAGGCAGGCTAACCAGTAATCATCATCGGTCATCATTTTGATAATGCGGGGTCCCTTTTTAGGATATGCAAGGCATATTCAGCCATGTGGGCCAATGTTCCAGGTGTCAATTCACTGCTTGTGCTGGGTGGAGGAGTACTTTCTTGCAAATCAACATCCCTTGTGTCCCGCAAAAACCCTGTACCTGACCTTGCAATGCCACCAGTTTGTATTGCCCCCTGAGAAGCATCCTCCCATAAATATTCATTCCCATCTTCTTCCTCCTCCTCCTCTTCGTCCGCCACCTCGTCCAGGAGAGTTCCCTGAGCAGACAATGGCTGACTGTCATCAAGGCTATCCTCCTCCTCGGCTGCAGATGCCAGCTCATTAATGCGTGTCAAACTTTGCATCAGCAGACGCATTAGTGGGATGCTCATGCTTATGATGGTGTCGTCTGCACCTACCAGCCGTGTGCATTCCTCAAAACACTGAAGGACTTGACAGAGGTCTTTTAGCTACGACCACTGCACACCAGACAACTCCATGTCTGCCATCCAAGTGCCTGCCCGTGTATGTGTATCCTCCCACAAATTAATTACAGCCTCTACACAGCCTCTGAACCATGTGCAGTGTGGATTTCCACCTTGTGACAATGTCGATTATTAGGCGGTGCTGGGGAAGATTCAGCGATCGCTGATGGTTCAGCATATGGCTAGAGTGTTCGGGCGACCGGCGGATGTGCGAGCAAAGTAATCCCACCTTCAGGAGCAGGGCTGGTAACTCTGGATAATTTTTGAGGAAGCACTGCACCACCAGGTTTAAGGTGTGAGCCAGGCAAGGTATGTGTTTACGTTCTGAAAGGGCTATGGCAGCCATAAAATTCCTTCCGTTATCACTGACTACCTTGCCTGCCACAAGATGCCCAGCCATGACTGATATTGTTGCTGCAAGTACTCCGCCAGTACTTCCGCAGTGTGTCTGTTGTCGCCCGAACTCTTCATTTCTAACACAGCCTGCTGATGCTTACCACAAGCTGGTCGATAATGGGACACCTCGTGTGCAACACTGGCAGCTGCAGATGGAGTGGTCTTGCGACTGCGCTCTGTGGACGAGCTTTTGCTTTAGGAGGAGGAGGGGTGGTGAACGCCTACAGCCAACTGTTTCCTAGACCATGGGCTAGCCAGAACTGTCCCACTATGGCTGTCCCCTGTGGACCCTGCGTTCACCACTTCAACCCAGTGTGCCGTGATGGACACATAACGTCCTTCGCCATGCCTACTGGTCCATGCATCTGTTGTGGGGTGCACCTTTCCACTGACTTATTGCCTCAGTGCTTGGACAATGTGGTCTTTGACATGCTGGTGGATGGCTGGGATGGCTCTTCTCGCAAAGAAGTGCCGACTGGGTAGGTCATAGCGTGGTACTGCGTAGGCCATCAGGTCTTTGAAAGCTTCGCTTTCAACCAACCGGTAGGGCATAATCTCTAACGAGATTAGTCTAGCAATGTGGGCGTTCAAACCCTGTGTATACGGATGAGAGGATGAGTACTTTCTTTTCCTAATGAGAGCCTCTTATAGGGTGAGCTGGACTGGAGAGCTGCATATGGTGGAACTAGCGGGGGTGGTGGTGGACATGGCAGACTGAGAGAGGGTTGGTGATGGTATTCTTGATGTTGGCCTACATACAGTGTTTCCTACCAATAACCTTGTTATTCCCTGACTGCTTTGGCCTTGCGACGATACCTCCACATTTGCTGCTGGTGGTGTCCTAACCGGTGGGCTTACAGCGAGGGAAGCAATGTAGCGTTGCTGAATACCTTCATTCTGAGCAGGTGCACCAACGGTACGGGACATTTGATAGTTAGTCCAGGCTTGCAAGTGCATGCTGGTTAAATGTCTAAGCATGCACGTTGTATTTAAATTTTGAAGATTCTTCACTCTGCTAAAGGTCTTTGAGCATTTCTTACAGATAACTTTTGACTGATCCTTCGGATCTTGGTTAAAAAATTGCCACACTACACTCTTCCTACTATGGAATACCTTTTCAGGCATTGCTTGCTGTGCTACTTTCACCGGATGGCCACGTTGTCCTAAAACTGTTTTTGTTTTTGACAAACGTTTTTGGCCCGATACGGGCCTGCCAGATGACAGCTGTTGCGATGTAGATGGCTGCTGCGGATCATCCTCCTCCACTTCTGAGCTACTGGCTGTGGCACCCTCTTCCCCAATGGCTTCCAATCTGGGTCAACAACTGGGTCATTTATCACCTCCTCTTCAATGTCATGTGCACCTTCCTCTGTGTCACTGTGTAAGGTGCTTTAGCGTTCAGGACGGGGCACCATAGTCTCAGCAGGGTCAGATTCTGGCTCAGTACACTGCGAGGGCAATGTAGTGATCTGAGTCAATGGAACAGCATAATAATCTAGCTGAGGCTGTGCATCAGTGCACTCAATGTCCGATTCACCTTGTAGTGGACAGTTAACAATTTCCCTTTCTAACCCAAGCACGGTATGTGTAAAGAGCTCCATGGAGTAACCTGTAGTGTCGCCTGACGCATCTTTCACTTTTGCTTTGGGTGAAGGACACAAGGAAATGTCTTGTTCCTGACCGGGAGCACGCATTGACGACTCGCTGCGTTTGTATTTGGAACTTTCTGAAGAGGAGGCGAAAGAGCTAGAGGCTGAGTCAACAAGGAAAGCCAAAACTTTTTCCTGCTGCTCTGGCTTTAAAAGCGGTTTTCCTACTCCCAGATAAGGGAGCCTTCGAGGCCGTGTGTAGCCAGACGATGACGGTGGCTCAACACCTCCAGCCTTAGGTGCTATTGTGCTTTTGCTACTACCACCAGATGCACCACCACCATCAGTACCAGCTGGCAACCACCGCCCACGGGCTCTTCCACCAGACTTCCTCATTTTTTGGAAAATCTAACCAAAATGAAAAAGACCTGGGTGTATGGGTGGATGCCAAACTCATATGCAGTGGCCAGTGTCAGGCAGCTGCTACTAAGGCAAATAAAATAATGGGATGCATTAAAAGAGGCATAGATGCTCATGAGGAGAACATAATTTTATCTCTATACAAGTCACTTGTTTGACCACACTTAGAATACTGTGCACAGTTCTAGTCTCCAGTGTATAAGAAAGACATAGCTGAACTGGAGCGGGTGCAGAGAAGAGCGACCAAGGTTATTAGAGGACTGGGGGGTCTGCAATACCAAGATAGGTTATTACACTTGGGGATATTTAGTTTGGAAAAACGAAGACTAAGGGGTGATCTTATTTTAATGTATAAATATATGAGGGGACAGTACAAAGACCTTTCTGATGATCTTTTTAATCATAGACCTGAGACAGGGACAAGGGGGCATCCCCTACGTCTGGAGGAAAGAAGGTTTAAGCATAATAACAGACGCGGATTCTTTACTGTAAGAGCAGTGAGACTATGGAACTCTCTGCCGTATGATGTTGTAATGAGTGATTCATTACTTAAATTTAAGAGGGGATTGGATACCTTTCTGGAAAAGTATAATGTTACAGGGGATATATACTAGATTCCTTGATAGGGCGTTGATCCAGGGAACTAGTCTGATTGCCGTATGTGGAGTCGGGAAGGAATTTTTTTCTCCAATGTGGAGCTTACTCTTTGCCACATGGGTTTTATTTGCTTTCCTCTGGATCAACATGTTAGGGCATGTTAGGTTAGGCTATGGGTTGAACTAGATGGACTTTAAGTCTTCCTTCAACCTTAATAACTATGTAACTATGTAACTATAAAAATAACAACCGTTATATGGTACTGTAAAACAAGGTAGAAGGTGTATATAAACTTGTTGAGAATTTAAATCTCCCTTTTTTTTGAGAGACTGAACCAAAACTCAGGCCCAGTGTATAAAACAACACAATGTAAGTGGCAGAAAGTGGCTGGCTGATATACGATAAACTAACAGGACTGAAGTATATCCACTTTGTGAGAATTAGAATCTCCCTTTCTTTTGGGAGACTGAACCAAAACTCAGGCCCAGTGTATATAACAACTAGAGTTAAGCCACTTTAACTTTTTAGGATCGAGTCGAGTTTCGCGAAACCCGACTTTGTCAAAAGTCGGGTCAGGTGAAATCGGCCGATTATTTCGAAAAGTCGGGGGCCAACCGATACACGAAACCCAATGCAAGTCAATGGTGAATCAAAGTCGGCAGTGAGTGGGGGAAAGGAAAACACCTACAGTGTCCATTTTAATGCCAAAAACATCAATTCTTATTTCTTAACCCCTTCACCCCCGAGGGTGGTTTGCACACTAATGACTGGGCCAATTTTTACAATTCTGACCATTGTCCCTTTATGAGGTTATAACTCTGGAACGCTTCAATGGATCCTGATGATTCTGACACTGTTTTCTCGTGACATAATGTACTTCTTGATAGTGGTAACATTTCTTCAATATAACTTGCGTTTATTTGTAAAAAAAAATGGAAATTTGGCAACATTTTTGAAAATTTTGCAATTTTCCAACTTTGAATTTTTATGCCCTTAAATCACAGAGATATGTCATGTAAAATAATTAATAAATAACATTTCCCACAAGTCTACTTTACATCAGCACAATTTTGGAACCAAAATTTTTTTTTGTTAGGGAGTTATAAGGGTTAAAAATGACCAGCAATTTCTCATTTTTACAACACCAATATTTTTTAGGGGCCACATCACATTTGAAGTTATTTTGAGGGGTCTATATGATAGAGAAAAACAAAGTGTGACATCATTCTAAAAACTGCACCCCTCAAGGTGCTCAAAACCACATTCAAGAAGTTTATTAACCCTTCAGGTGTTTTACAGGAATTTTTGGAATGTTTAAAAAAAATAACTTAACTTTTTTTCACAAAAAATTTAATTCAGCTCCAATTTGTTTTATTTTCCCAAGAGTAAGAGAAGAAATTGGACACCAAAAGTTGTTGTGCCATTTGTTTTGAGTACACCGATACCCCACATGTGGGGGTAAACCACTGTTTGGGCGCATGGCAGAGCTCGGAAGGGAAGGAGTGCCGTTTGACTTTTCAATGCAAAATTGACTGGAATTGAGATGGGACGCCATGTTGCGTTTGGAGAGCCCCTGATGTGCCTAAACATTGAAACCACCACAAGTGACACCATTTTGGAAAGTAGACCCCCTAAGGAACGTATCTAGATGTGTGGTGAGCACTTTAACCCACCAAGTGCTTCACAGAAGTTTATAATGCAGAGCTGTTAAAATAAAAAAAACATATTTTTTCACAAATATTATCTTTTCACCCCCATTTTTTTATTTTCCCAAGGATAAGAGAAGAAATTGGACCCCAAAAGTTGTGCCATTTGTTCTGAGTATGCCGATACCCCACATGTGGGGGTAAACCACTGTTTGGGCGTACGGCAGAGCTTGGAAGGGAAGGAGCACCGTTTGACTTTTCAATGCAAAATTGACTGGAATTGAGATGGGACACCATGTTGCGTTTGGAGAGCCCCTGATGTGCCTAAACATTGAAACCCCCCACAAATGACACCATTTTGGAAAGTAGACCCTCTAAAGAACTTATCTAGATGTGTGATGAGCACTTTAATCCACCAAGTGCTTCACAGAAGTTTATAATGCAGAGCCGTAAAATAAAAAATCATATTTTTTCACAAATATGATCTTTTCGCCCCCAATGTTTATTTTCCCAAGGGCAAGAGAAGAAATTGGACCGCAAAAGTTGTTATGCCATTTGTTCTGAGAATGCCAATACCCCACATGTGGGGGTAAACCACTGTTTGGGCGCATGGCAGAGCTCGGAAGGGAAGGAGCGCCATTTGACTTTTCAATGCAAAATTGACTGGAATTGAGATGGGACACCATGTCACGTTTGGAGAGCCCCTGATGGGCCTAAACATTGAAACCCCCCAGAAGTGACATCATTTTGGAAACTAGACCCCCTAAGGAACTTATCTAGCTGTGTTCTGACAGCCTTGAACCCCCAAGTGTTTCATTACAGTCTATAATGCGTAGCCGTGAAAATAAAAAAATTTATTTTCACAAAAATTATATTTTAACCCCCAGTTTTGTAATTTCCCAAAGGTAACAGGAGAAACTCGACGCCAAAAGTTGTTATCCAATTTGTCCTGAGTACGTTGATACCCCATATGTGGGGGGAACCACCATTTGTGCGCATGGCAGAGCTCAGAAGGGAAGGAGCGCCATTTGGAATGCAGACTTAGATGGATTGGTCTGCAGGCGTCACGATGCATTTGCAGAGCCCCTGATGCACCTAAACAGTAGAAACCCCCCACAAGTGACACCATTTTGGAAACTATACCCCCTAAGGAACTTATCTAGATTTGTTTTGACAGCTTTGAACCCCCAAGTTTTTCACTACAGTTTAGAATGCAGAGTCGTGAAAATAAAAATTATTTTTTTCCCCACAAAAATTATTTTTTAGCCCCCAGTTTTTTATTTTCCCAAGGGTAACAAGAGAAATTAGACCCTAAATGTCGTTGTCCAATTTGTCCTGAATATGCTGATACCCCATATGTGGGGAAGAACCATCGTTTGGGCACCTGGCAGAGCTCGGAAGGGAAGGAGCGCCATTTGGAATGCAGACTTAGATGGATTGGTCTGCAGGCGTCACGTTGCATTTGCTGATCCCCTGATGCACCTAAACAGTAGAAACCCCCCACAAGTGACACCATTTTGGAAACTAGACCCCTCAAGGAACTTATCTAGATGTGTTTTGATAGCTTTGAACCCCAAAGTGTTTCACTACAGTTTATAACGCAGAGTCGTGAAAATAAAAATTAATTTTTTTCCCACAAAAATGTTTTTTTAGACCCCCAAATTTTTATTTTCCCAAGGGTAACAAGAGAAATTGGACCCCAATAATTGTTGTCCAATTTGTCCTGAGTATGCTGATACCCCATATGTTGGGGTAAACCCCTGTTTGGGTGCACGGGAGAGCTCATAGGCTTTGCTGGTATTGTAAAAAGCAGCTGAAAATTAGCATAAAAAAGCAGCAAAAACGCCCCTGTGTGAACTTACCCTTAGGTGCAATTTTGGTGCATTTTTTGCCAGGTTTTTGGTGTGTTTTTTTAATGCGTTCTTTTTTCTCTTTGTGCATGCCAATAAAGTTGAGTGCACACAATGAAAAAACAACAACTTCCTGTAGATAGATAGAATGAATAGATAGAATAGATAGATTGATAGAATGAATAGATAGATTGATAGATCGATAGAGAGAATGAATAGATAGATTGATAGAATAGATAGATTGATAGAATAGAATAGATACATTACCTGCGGCATCGTCTTCCCCGGCATATTCCCACGGTGCCGAGGTTACCTCCGGTCAGGCAGTGAGGGAGCGCAGGCTCGGTGATGTCACCGCTAGTTACTGAGCCTGCGGCCTCTCTGTCTCATTCTTTCCTCAGTAGCTTACAGCTGGGAGCGGTCACATTAGCAGCGCTCCCAGTTGTAAGCCTTACCTCCCCCAGATACTGTGTAGGACACTCATTATATTGGATTACAACGGATCAGGGAGTATACTTTTGCTTTTTTATTTTATTTTTATTACAGAAGATCGCTGGCTTCGCTTTGGAATGGCAGAACAATAAAAATATGGTCAAAGCTGTGTGGTGTTTTATTTCATTAAAATACTTTTTCTGCATGTGTGTGTGTTTATTTAAGCCTTTAATTATTATAGGATTGGTAATGGATAGGTGTCTTATTAACACCTCTCCATTACTAAGCCGGCTTAATGTTACCTTACAATAGCAAGGTGACATTAACCCCTCATTACCCCACTTGCCACCACTGCAGGGCAAGTGGGAAGAGTCGGGCAAGGCGCCTAAATTGGCGCATCATTTCTGGGCAGCTGCAGGCTGCTAATTTTAGGCTGGAGGGGCCTATATCAATGGCACCTTACCAGCCAGAGAATACCAGCCCACAGCTGTGAGCTTTAGCAAGGCTGGTTGTCAAAAATGGGGGGACCCCACACCAGTTTTTTTTTATTATTTATTTAAATAATTTAAAAAAAGCATGAGGGCCCCTCTATTCTTGATAACTAGCCTTGCTGAAGCTGACAGCTGGAGGTCGCAGCCCCCAGCTGTGAGTTTTGTCTGGCTGGTTATCAAAATTAGGGGGGACCCACACAGTTTTTTTATTATTATTTATTTATAGCGCAGGAGAGGCAAATGAATACTCCCATCTGCCGCTCCTGCTCTCCCAGTAATTAGCAACTGTAGGTGTCAGATGATAGGAGCAGTAGTCCCATCAGCTGACACCAGTGATCAGAGGTGAAGTTTACACCTCCGATTACAGCTGAGCGCTCTCGCTGTCTTCTGACAGCGTGGGAACCGCGGCTCTCTGACGGGTGGGTATAATTTCCCGGCTGATCAGAAGTGGTGTTTGCTGTGCTGTCATTCATATGACAGCATGTCAAACACTGTAATATCGGACCCCCCATTCAAGTGAATGTGGATCAGGTCCGCTCTGCTGGATGACAGGCTACATGGACACATCATGCAGTGTACCATCTAGATGTAGTAGAGCCGAGTGTGACGTCACATCTGGCTCTCCTTGACTTTTCTGCAGCAAATACGCTGCAAGAAAAATAAACCTTGCATACTTGCAGCGTTATTTCACCATCCATTCAAGTCAATGGGTTAAAAACGCTGAAAAAATGCTGGAAAAACACTGAAAGAAGTGACATGTCCAATGTCAAGAAAACGCTGCAAAGCACAAAGTACTGATCACACAAAAACCCAATGTATGTGCATGAGACTCGTGAAATCTCATAGGCTTTGCTGGTACTGTAAAAAGCAGCTGAAAATTAGCATAAAAAAGCAGCAAAAACGCCCCTTATAAACTTACCCTAACAGCGGTAATGAGCATAAGTTCATAGTGCTGTGCTACTTACTGCTTTTTCTGCTCTGCTCTTTCACATGTCAGGCTGTTGTTAGGGTTAGCGGAACGCACCGAGTAAATAGAGATGTTATTGATATTGGTGCGTTCGCAGCCCGGGGTCCACCGTGCAGGAGTACCTGCTGCTAGCAAACGGCGGAGCTATATGGCGGTATAGACTAACTCAGTTAATTCACTGAGTAGCCGTGAAAGGAAAGCACTGTGCCCTGTTAGACTCCACAAAGGCACAGGCTAACTGCCCAAACAGAGAGCAGTCAGTGGTCACACAAACACACAAAACTCCTCGCCGGAGGAGCCAGCATTCTAGGGGCTTATTTCAGCCGGGTCTCTGAATACACTCAGACTCAATCTCCTCGCCGGAGGAGCCAGCATTCTAGGGGCTTATTTCAGCCGGGTCCCTGAACACACATACATGTGACCACACTGGCGCAAAGCACATAACATAAGACAATACTAGCGCATGGCCGTGCGGTCATGCGCAGTTTATATAGTTGCAGCACAGGAAGCTGCTACTGAAGTTTTTGGTCTTTCAGGACCTTCCAGAAGGACCAATGGAATGTACTGCAGCACCTGAGCATGTGACCGAACATGTGGCCCTCGACCTCCAATGGGAGACCCTGCCCTGGGCATGCTCAGTGTGAGTAAACAAGGACTTAGTCCCAGAGAGGCTCGCTCGCCGCAGATCAGTACAGGGTACCATAGGAAAGCCAGAAAAGGCAGTAGTGACCCTATGCACCGAATCAGCCCCAGCGAGACGCTGGGAGCGACGTCTCCGCTGAGCAGAACCCACTGCGGCCGATACCGAATGGGAGACCGCAGCAGACACGGATCGAGATTCCCCCTGTGCAGCAGGGGAAACTCGACTCCTAACAGCTGTCATGCTGAGTCTTCATGTAGCTTCCGCATTTCCCTTCTGTCTCCGCTTGATTATTGGGAGGCACTGGCAGATACTGCAGAAACTTAACCCTGCTGAGATCTACAGGGTTTCACTTCCCATTTGTCTTGTACTGTGCAGGTTGTGCTGCCTACCATGACCCCGGGGCTCTTGTCAAACTCAATACCTTTAAAGGGGCTGGGCCACCATAAAGTATACACTTAACTAAAAAGAAAGCGTGGAAATAAATGTGTCACGATCCATGTTTGGATCTGTGGCAGATCTGGTTTCCTTCAGATTAAAACCTTTTTTCCTTTCAGGTCATCGGAGGTTAATGCAATTTTTCCCCGGTGGCCGCTGGTGTAATGGCATTGCAGCTTGTTCTGTTGATGTGGGTGGTGACCACTCCCACCTTCCTTTAAAAGGTCACCTGGTGCATCAGCTGACTGTTGGTTATACAGGTCCTTTGGATACCAACCTTGCTTGAATAGGAGCTTGCTGAGTGCTGTTGTTCTACAGCTGAATACTTATTCCTGGTGACTTACTCTGCTGTGCGGTGCTTTACAGCAGAGAAAGCTAAGTGTGGTGTTATTGTTTCTTTGTCCCTTTGTTGTTTGTAACTTTCCCAGTGTTGTATTAGTGCAGCGGTGGGACCAGTGCTCTCACCTGCCAGTTCCCTACATAGGGATAAAGGTACCTTGACACTGAGCAACTTTACAATGAGAACGACAACGATCCGTGACATTGCAGCGTCCTGGATAGCGATCTCATTGTGCTTGACACGCAGCAGCGATCAGGATCCTGCTGTGACATCGCTGGTCGTAGCTGAAAGTCCAGAACTTTATTTGGTCATCAGGTCAGCGGGATTCGTCATGTTTGACAGCAAAAGCAACGATGCCTGCAATGTTTTTTCACAGAGCTAACAACCAGCGAGAATGATAAGTATGTCACTGGATCGCTCCTGCATCGTTCTGGAGTTGCTATGTTTGACATCTCTACAGCGACCTAACAGCAACGCTCCAGTGATCTAGTTTAGGTCGGATCGTTGTCTATATCGCTGGAGCGTCGGTAAATGTGATGGTACCTTTAGAGCAGGGCAAGTGAGGGACTAGGTATCCTGGTTG
Source organism: Ranitomeya imitator (assembly GCF_032444005.1). Taxonomy (NCBI): domain Eukaryota; kingdom Metazoa; phylum Chordata; class Amphibia; order Anura; family Dendrobatidae; genus Ranitomeya; species Ranitomeya imitator. The sequence continues at coordinate 230,869,951 of NC_091287.1, read as the reverse complement.
GCGACGGGTTGAAAGAAACTATTTAGGGACGGTAGGAAGATCAGGGCACAGCCTCAGGTGAGTGCAGGAGGTGCCCATTCCCCATTCCCTACCGACAGGGCCCACCGCTGTTAAAGTGTCCCCGGTGTACCCTTGTGTATTTCGCTGTTTTGTGACCGACCACCTGCCAGGTCGTGTCACACCAGGACAGTCAAATCGTGACATTATAATCAACCCATTTTTGTTCTGATGAGCTATGGCTCAAATGCAGGCCTTTGCCCAACTGCTTCAGACCTTCACTGATGAGTTTAAGGTGCTGCGTGGTGAGGTGGTGCAGCAGCTGCAGCAGTTGGTGGGGTTTTGGGCTTCGGCCCAGGTTCATGCTCAACCAGAGCCCAAGATATCTCTTCCTGGCAAGTCCTCTGGTGGGAGAGATAAATTTTTGGTTTTTCAGGAAGCCTGTAAGCTATACTTTAGGCTCCGCCCTCGTTCATCAGGAAGTGAGGAACAGAGTGTGGGGATTATAATCTCCCTTCTTAAGGGTGATCCTCAATCCTGGGCTTTCTCCCTTCTGGCAGGTTCTCCATCTTTACGGTCGGTAGACGAGTGTTTTGCGGCTTTGGCGCTTGTGTATGGGGATCCTGATGGCGTCTCCCTGGCAGAATCCCAACTGCGTAAAATCAAGCAGGGGGCTCGGCCGGCTGAGGAGTACTGCTCGGAGTTCAGGAGGTGGGCCACTGACACACAGTGGAATGACCCTGCCCTTAGGAGCCATTTTTGGCAGGGCCTGTCTCCAAGGTTGCAGGATACTCTTGTGCAGTATGCCGCCCCCAGGTCGTTGGAGGCCACCATGTCCCTTGCCATCCAGGTAGATAGACGCTTGAGGGAGAGACATACACCTAATGTGCCTCTGGTAGTCCTTGCTAGGGAGGGGGACACACCTGAGCAGGTGGATGAACCCATGCAGGTGGGAGGAGTTGTTTCCCAAACGGGGTTGCCTGCAGTTCACCGTAGTGTGGGGGCATGTTTTGACTGTGGGCAGACTGGTCATTTTATCTGTGTCTGCCCAGCTCGCGCCAAAACACCTGTACCACCTAAGAAGCCGCGTCCCCCTGATAGTGTGGAGGGAGGCGACCAGGGAGTGTATACTTCCTCCATATCTTCTCCTCAGTGTAGCCTGTCAGCTGAAGTAATGGTTGGCGGGGTAACTGAGTGTATACCAGTGCTTGTGGACAGTGGAGCAGGTGTCAATCTGGTGGATACTCATTTTTTTTTCCAGACCCATGGCCTGAGGTGTAGAACACTAACTAAACCCCTAAGTGTCCAGGCCATTGACTCCGTACCACTCAGCCAGGGGTGGGTGACCCAAGTCGTGGATGATATATACCTGCATATAGGGACTCATCATGAGGAGTTCCTGTCATGCTACGTCTTGGGGGGAATAACAACACCCATCGTTTTAGGACTCCCTTGGTTGAAAAAACACAACCCGGTCATAGATTGGAGGTCAAGTGAAGTGGTCACCTGGGATCAGTCGTATGAGGGCTGCTACCCAGGGGCAACTGTCTCTGCCGTCCTTCTACAACCTACCCCTTCCTCTCCAGTGGGGGCAGCAGAGATGCTGCCAGAGAGTAGGGGCGAGACTCTACCCTCACTACATACTAACCCGGTGTGTCAGAGACCTCTTAGGAGGAGGGGTCAGAGGAGGGGGGTGGTTCCCTCTGAGCATAATGGGGGTGTGAGTTTGGTGTCACACGGGACGCTGTTGTGAGTTCTGTTTTTGGGCTCCCTCTGGTGGTTACTGATGGTACTGGGTGACTTGTGTTCTCTGCGGTCTCTGGTGTCCACCTGTTCCATCAGGTTATGGGAGTTTCCTATTTAACCTGGCTTTTTTGTCATTTCCTCGCCGGCTATCAATGTAATCAGCGTGTCTTTTTACCTCTGCTCCCTGCATCTGTTATCTTCAGGACAAGCTAAGTTTTGATTTTCCTGTTCCACGTTTTGCTTAATTTTTGTCTTAGTCCAGCTTGCAGATATGTGATTCCTTGCTGCTGGTTGCTCTAGTGGGCTGAAATTACTCCTCATGTTCCATGAGTTGGCACATGAGTTCAAGTAATTTCAGGATGGTTTTTTTTGAAGGGTTTTTCGCTGACCGCGCAGTTCACTTTTGTATCCTCTGCTATGTAGCTTTAGCGGGCCTCATTTTTGCTGATTCTATTTTCATAACTACGTATGTGCTTTCCTCTCATTTCACCGTTATTACATGTGGGGGGCTGCTATTTCTGTGGGGTGTTTCTCTGGAGGCAAGTGAGGTCTGTGTTTCTTCTTATAGGGGAAGTTAATCCTTCAGCTGGCGCGAGACGTCTAGGAATCATCGTAGGCACGTTCCCCGGCTACTGCTAGTTGTGTGTTTAGGTTCAGGATCGCGGTCAGCTCAGGTTCCATCACCCTAGAGCTTGTTTTGTTTTTGTGCTTGTCCTTTTGTGATCCCCTGCCATTGGGATCATGACAGTATAGCCGGCCTAAAAAAAATTGGTCATCGTTTTGGCTGAAGTAGGAGGAAAAGTAGTCTGAGGAAGTTTTTTTTTTTTTCCCCTCCTCAGTGTTTGCTGCCTAGCCTTAATTGCAGCTTGACTGCTTCTTTCCTCCTCTTAATCCTTGAATGGCTCTGACCTCCGCTGTTTATCATGGACGTCCAGAGTTTGGCTTCCAGCCTGAATAATCTTGCTGCTAAGGTTCAAAATATACAAGATTTTGTTGTACATACGCCTATGTCTGAACCTAGAATTCCTGTCCCAGAGTTTTTTTCTGGAGATAGATCTAGTTTTCTGAATTTTAGGAACAATTGCAAGTTGTTTCTTTCCTTGAAATCTCGCTCCTCTGGAGACCCTGCTCAGCAGGTCAAGATTGTTATATCTTTCCTGCGGGGTGACCCTCAGAATTGGGCATTTGCATTGGCACCAGGGGATCCTGCATTGCTCAATGTGGATGCGTTTTTTCTGGCATTGGGTTTGCTCTATGAGGAACCTAACCTAGAGATTCAGGCTGAAAAAGCTTTATTGGCTCTCTCTCAGGGGCAAGATGAAGCAGAAATAAATTGTCAGAAATTTCGGAAATGGTCGGTGCTTACTCAGTGGAATGAGTGCGCTCTGGCTGCAAAATTCAGAGATGGCCTTTCTGAGGCCATTAAAGATGTTATGGTGGGGTTCCCGGTGCCTACAGGTCTGAATGAGTCCATGTCTATGGCTATTCAGATTGATCGGCGTTTACGGGAGCGCAAACCTGTGCACCATTTGGCGGTGTCTTCTGAACAGGCACCTGAGATAATGCAATGTGATAGAATTCAGTCCAGAAGTGAACGGCAAAATTATAGGCGGAAATATGGATTGGTCATTTGCCAATCGCTGTGGGTTTAGTCTGGAACCTCTGGAAGTTCCTATTCCTTTGAAAGGAATTGACTCTACACCTTTGGCTATGAATAAACCTCAGTACTGGACACAAGTGACCATGCGTATGACTCCCGTTCATCAGGAGGTGATTCGCTTCCTGGTACTGTATAATTTACATGATGTCTTAGTGCTTGGTCTGCCATGGTTACAAACTCATAACCCAGTCCTGGACTGGAAAACAATGTCTGTGTTAAGCTGGGGATGTCAGGGGGTTCATGATGATGCATCTCCGATTTCTATCGCTTCATCTACTCCTTCTGAGGTTCCGGTATTTTTGTCTGATTATCGGGAGGTTTTTGAGGAGCCTAAGCTCAGTTCGCTTCCTCCTCACAGGGATTGCGATTGTGCTATAGATTTGATTCCTGGCAGTAAATTCCCTAAAGGTCGTTTGTTCAATCTGTCAGTGGCAGAGCATACTGCTATGCGCAATTATGTTAAGGAGTCCTTGGAAAAGGGACATATCCGTCCATCTTCGTCCCCTTTGGGAGCAGGTTTTTTTTTTGTGGCCAAAAAAGATGGTTCCTTGAGGCCTTGCATAGATTATCGTCTTTTGAATAAGATTACAGTCAAATATCAGTATCCTTTGCCATTGTTGACTGATTTGTTCGCTCGCATTAAGGGGGCTAAATGGTTCACTAAGATTGATCTTTGGGGTGCGTATAATCTTGTGCGGATAAGGCAGGGTGATGAGTGGAAAACCGCATTTAATACGCCTGAGGGCCATTTCGAGTATTTGGTGATGCCTTTTGGACTTTCTAATGCTCCTTCTGTCTTCTAGTCTTTTATGCACGATATTTTCCGTGAATATCTGGATAAATTTATTATCGTGTATTTGGATGATGTTTTGTTTTTTTCTGATGACTGGGAGTCTCATGTTCAGCAGGTCAGGAAGGTGTTTCAGGTCCTGCGGGCCAATTCTTTGTTTGTAAAGGGTTCTAAATGTCTCTTTGGAGTCCAGAAGATTTCTTTTTTGGGGTATATTTTTTCCCCTTCTACTATTGAGATGGATCCCGTCAAGGTTCAGGCTATTTGTGACTGGACGCAGCCTACATCTCTTAAGAGTCTACAGAAGTTCTTGGGCTTTGCTAATTTTTATCGTTGCTTCATAACTAATTTTTCTAGTGTTGTTAAGCCTTTGACGGATTTGACTAAAAAGGGTGCTGATGTTACTGATTGGTCTCCTGCGGCTGTGGAGGCCTTTCAGGAACTTAAGCGCCGGTTTTCTTCTGCTCCCGTGTTGCGTCAGCCAGATACGTCGCTTCCTTTTCAGGTTGAGGTTGATGCTTCCGAGATCGGAGCGGGGGCGGTTTTGTCACAGAGAAGCTCCGATGGCTCAGTGATGAAGCCATGTGCATTCTTTTCTAGAAAATTTTCGCCCGCTGAACGGAATTATGATGTTGGTAATCGGGAGCTTTTGGCCATGAAGTGGGCATTTGAGGAGTGGCGTCATTGGCTTGAGGGTGCTAGACATCGTGTGGTGGTCTTGACTGATCACAAAAATCTGATGTACCTTGAGTCTGCCAAGCGTCTGAATCCTAGACAGGCTCGTTGGTCACTGTTTTTCTCCCGTTTCAATTTTGTGGTTAATACCTGCCAGGTTCAAAGAATGTGAAGGCGGATGCTCTTTCTAGGAGTTTTGTGCCTGACTCCCCTGGAAATTCTGAGCCCACTGGTATCCTTAGGGATGGGGTGATTTTGTCGGCTGTCTCCCCAGACTTGCGACGTGCTTTGCAAGAGTTTCAGGCGGATAAACCTGATCGTTGTCCGCCGGAAAGACTGTTTGTTCCGGATAATTGGACCAGTAGAGTCATCTCCGAGGTCCATTCTTCTGTGTTGGCAGGTCATCCTGGAATGTTTGGTACTAGAGACTTGGTGGCCAGGTCTTTTTGGTGGCCTTCCTTGTCGAGGGATGTGCGTTCTTTCGTGCAGTCTTGTGGAGTTTGCGCTCGGGCTAAGCCTTGCTGTTCTCGGGCCAGTAGATTGTTGTTACCTTTGCCTATCCCGAAGAGGCCTTGGACGCACATTTCCATGGACTTTATTTCGGATCTCCCTGTATCTCAAAAAATGTCCGTCATATGGGTTGTGTGTGACCGCTTTTCTAAGATGGTTCATCTGGTACCCTTGCCTAAGTTACCTTCCTCCTCTGAGTTGGTCCCTCTGTTTTTTCAAAACGTGGTCCGTTTGCATGGCATTCCGGAGAACATCGTTTCTGACAGGGGATCCCAGTTTGTGTCTAGATTTTGGCGGACGTTCTGTGCTAAGATGGGCATTGATTTATCCTTTTCGTCTGCATTCCATCCCCAGACGAATGGCCAGACGGAACGAACTAATCAGACTTTAGAAACTTATTTAAGGTGTTTTGTTTCTGCTGATCAAGATGACTGGGTTTCCTTTTTGCCGCTTGCCGAGTTTGCCCTTAATAATCGGGCTAGTTCTGCTACCTTGGTTTCTCCTTTCTTTTGTAATTCGGGGTTTCATCCTCGTTTTTCCTCTGGTCAGGTGGAGCCTTCTGATTGTCCTGGAGTGTACATGGTGGTGGATAGGTTGCATCGGATTTGGAGTCATGTGGTGGACAATTTGAAGTTGTCCCAGGAGAGGGCTCAGCAGTTTGCTAATCGCCATCGCCGCGTGGGTCCTCGACTTCTTGTTGGGGACTTGGTGTGGTTGTCTTCTCGTTTTGTTCCTATGAAGGTCTCTTCTCCTAAGTTCAAGCCTCGGTTCATCGGTCCCTATAGGATCTTGGAAATTCTTAACCCTGTGTCGTTTTGTTTGGATCTCCCGGCATCGTTTGCTATTCATAATGTGTTCCATCGGTCGTTGTTGCGGAAGTATGAGGTACCTGTCGTTCCTTCGCTTGAGCCTCCTGCTCCGGTGCTGGTGGAGGGTGAATTGGAGTATGTTGTGGAGAAGATCTTGGATTCTCGTGTTTCCAGATGGAAACTCCAGTATTTGGTCAAGTGGAAGGGTTATGGTCAGGAGGATAATTCTTGGGTGATTGCCTCTGATGTTCATGCTGCCGATTTGGTCCGTGCTTTTCATAGGGCTCATCCTGGTCGCCCTGGTGGTTCTCGTGAGGGTTCGGTGACCCCTCCTCAAGGGGGGGTACTGTTGTGAGTTCTGTTTTTGGGCTCCCTCTGGTGGTTACTGATGGTACTGGGTGACTTGTGTTCTCTGCGGTCTCTGGTGTCCACCTGTTCCATCAGGTTATGGGAGTTTCCTATTTAACCTGGCTTTTTTGTCATTTCCTCGCCGGCTATCAATGTAATCAGCGTGTCTTTTTACCTCTGCTCCCTGCGTCTGTTATCTTCAGGACAAGCTAAGTTTTGATTTTCCTGTTCCACGTTTTGCTTAATTTTTGTCTTAGTCCAGCTTGCAGATATGTGATTCCTTGCAGCTGGTTGCTCTAGTGGGCTGAAATTACTCCTCATTATTATTATTATTATTATTTATTATTATAGCGCCATTTATTCCATGGCGCTTTACATGTGAGGAGGGGTATACATAATAAAACAAGTACAATAATCTTGAAAAATACAAGTCACAACTGGTACAGGAGGAGAGAGGACCCTGCCCGCGAGGGCTCACAATCTACAAGGGATGGGTGAGGATACAGTAGGTGAGGGTAGAGCTGGCCGTGCAGCGGTTTGGTCAATCGGTGGTTACTGCAGGTTGTAGGCTTGTCGGAAGAGGTGGGTCTTCAGGTTCTTTTTGAAGGTTTCGATGGTAGGCGAGAGTCTGATATGTTGTGGTAGAGCATTCCAGAGTAGGGGGGATGCACGAGAGAAATCTTGTATGCGATTGTGGGAAGAGGAGATAATAGGGGAGTAGAGAAGGAGATCTTGTGAGAATCGGAGGTTGCGTGCAGGAAAGTACCGGGAGACGAGGTCACAGATGTATGGAGGAGACAGGTTGTGGATGGCTTTATATGTCATGGTTAGGCTTTTGTACTGGAGTCTCTGGGTGATGGGGAGCCAGTGCAGGGATTGACAGAGGGGAGAGGCCGGGGAATAGCGGGGGGACAGGTGGATTAGTCGGGCAGCAGAGTTTAGAATAGATTGGAGGGGTGCAAGAGTGTTAGAGGGGAGGCCACAGAGCAGGAGGTTACAGTGAGTTGGCACATGAGTTCAAGTAATTTCAGGATGGTTTTTTTTTAAGGGTTTTTCGCTGACCGCGCAGTTCACTTTTGTATCCTCTGCTATCTAGCTTTAGCGGGCCTCATTTTTGCTGATTCTATTTTCATAACTACGTATGTGCTTTCCTCTCATTTCACCGTTATTACATGTGGGGGGCTGCTATTTCTGTGGGGTGTTTCTCTGGAGGCAAGTGAGGTCTGTGTTTCTTCTTATAGGGGAAGTTAATCCTTCGGCTGGCGCGAGACGTCTAGGAATCATCGTAGGCACGTTCACCGGCTACTGCTAGTTGTGTGTTTAGGTTCAGGATCGCGGTCAGCTCAGGTTCCATCACCCTAGAGCTTGTTTTGTTTTTGTGCTTGTCCTTTTGTGATCCCCTGCCATTGGGATCATGACAGGACGCCTCTGTTGTCAAGTGCTCTAATAACTCACCATCTTGTGGCAGACACATGCATGAAAATAAACGTTCAGGTCCGAACATGTGTGTAAATGAGTATGTATGGGTTTACACCAAAAACATCAGGTAGCAGTGTGCCATGGGGTCCTGGAGTTCCAGGGTGATTGGGCCATATCGAGTGTCAGCCATTCTCAGCACAGTGACTTATCAGTTGGATTTACCCCCAGTTATGCATGTACACAACTCATTCCCCAGGTCGGCCCTCTGGAGGTTTGTGGCACCTCCGGAGCCTTCGTTGATGGCATTTTCATCAGGCCACGTTTGCCATAAACCTGAGAGTCAGGTGACTGCTGAGGAGAACTTTGGTGGATCAAGGCGTCCTCACCATAGGTTGTTATGTGGTGAGGTCCGGTGTTGCGTATCCAGAGGCCCCTCATTGAAAGGGGGGTACTGTCACGATCCATGTTTGGATCTGTGGCAGATCTGGTTTCCTTCAGATTAAAACCTTTTTTTCCTTTCAGGTCATCGGAGGTTAATGCAGTTTTTCCCCGGTGGCCGCTGGTGTAATTGAATTGCAGCTTGTTCTGCTGATGTGGGTAGTGACCACTCCCACCTTCCTTTAAAAGGTCACCTGATGCATCAGCTGACTGTAGGTTATACAGGTCCTTTGGATACCAACCTTGCAGGAATAGGATCTTGCTGAGTGCTGTTGTTCTACAGCTGAATACTTATTCCTGGTGCCTTACTCTGCTGTGCAGTGCATTGCAGCATAGAAAGCTAAGTGTGGTGTTGTTGTTTCTTTGTCCCTTTGTTGTTTGTAACTTTCCCAGTGTTGTATTAGTGCAGTGGTGGGACCAGTGCTCTCACCTGCCAGTTCCCTACATGGGGATTAGAGCAGGGCAAGTAAGGGACTAGGTATCCTGATCAACGATGGGTTGAAACAACATGTATAGGGACGGTAGCAAGATCAGGGCACAGCCTCAGGTGAATGCAAGAGGTGCCCATTTCCCGTTCCCTACCGACAGGGCCCACCGTTGTTAAAGTGTCCCTGGTGTACCCTTGTGTGTTTCGCCATTTTGTGACCGACCACCTGCCAGGTCGTGTCACACCAGGACAGTCACATCGTGACAAAATGGTTTTGTAATTTACAGGTATTAAAAATTATGCTCTATTCAAAAAATAACCTTTGGTCTTCTGAAATAGGCCCCCTTGAGTTATTTACATCTGTGAGCTTTAGCCTTCCGTCCAGGACGTCAATCAGCTGGCTGTGCATGTGCAGTTCCTGTCATTATGAAAAAGAGTTCCCCCACCTCCAGTGTGCGCAAGGTATGTGAGATGCTCCCTGCACTCACACAGGTCTGAAAGCATGCACAGGATTGGTTCTGTATCTACCTTTGAAATTGTACTCCCTGTTAAGTCACGCCTCTGAAAAACACCAATTTATTTTTACTTTTGATGCCATTTTTTTGTTAAAAAGGTAACAATTCTAGTAGAAATGGTTATCAAAGTTTGGAACCTAGCCCATCAAAAGGGATGGGGGGGCGGATGAATTAGGAATCCTTTTACCATAGTTTGTGAGACATTCCTTTGCTTTGGGGTGGGAGGTGCCATTGGTTTCATCTGTCTAAGGCATCAAAATCCAGCCCTGGATGGGTGAGATCTTTATGCTTCTCCTGCGTACACTGTTGGAGCCAGGGCCGGCTCCAGGTTTTTGAGGGCCCCGGGCGAAAGAGTCTCAGTGGGCCCCCCCTTTAACACATACCCCGATTCATGATCGCATATAAACACAGCCATGTAGTATATAACACTGCCCACGTAGTATATAGCAGCCCATGTAGTATATAGCAGCCCACGTAGCATATAGCAGCCCACAAAGTATATAGCAGCGCAGCCCACATAGTATATAGCAGCGCCACTCACTCATGCACTGGTAGGACTAGGAGCTCCTCCTGAATCTGCCTCATAACTTCAGCAGCAAGGCAGCCAGCCAGGGGCGGAGATCAGAGCAGAGAATGTGCTCTCTCCCCCCACAAACAATGTCACGCTGGCTGCCTTCTCTTAACCCCTATGTGTGCCTGCCTGGCTGCACTCACTGAGTGATAAGATGCTTGTGTCAGAGCTGGCACATAGGGGTTAAGAGAACGCAGCCAGCAGTGACTTTGTAGGCGGAGAGAGCATGTTATCTCCTGCTCTGCTCTCCCAGCTGTATCTATGACAGCATGAGTGGGCCCCCCTCTCTCCCCAGGGCCCCGGCATTTGCCCGCTGTGCCGGGTGCTGACGCCGGCCCTGGTTGGAGCAGTATGAGCATGGAGATCGTCTGTCTGCAATCACTGCACACACTTTAACATCATTCTGCATCCTGCATGCATTGTTAGAGCTGTGTGAGCACTATTATTTTAAGAGGAAAAGAACTGTGCATGTAAGGCCACTGGAATGGATGGCTAAAGCTCACTAACATAATGCCTTCAACATTCATACAAGATCACTCAGCTATAAGAAAGTTCATCAACAATGGTAAGTAACATAGATTGTGAATGTTGAAAGCACTTACACAAATTCTAACCTGTTTTATGAACAATATCAAGTGAGAGATATAAATCCTTTGAAAAATGTCATGTCCATATATTGTAATATAAGATTGATTACAACTAGGAATCACCTTACTGCTTGACTACTTTCAAGTAGTGTTGAGCATTCCGATACCGCAAGTATCGGGTATCGGCCGATACTTGCGGTATCGGAATTCCGATACCGAGATCCGATACTTTTGTGGTATCGGGTATCGGTATCGGATCCATAGGGATGTGTAAAATAAAGAATTAAAATTAAAAATATTGATATGCTCACCTCTCCGGCGACCCCTGGACATCACGCTGGTGATGGCCGGCTTCTTTGTTTAAAATGAGCGCCTTTAGGACCTGCGAATGACGTCGCGGGTTCTGATTGGTCGCGTGCCGCTCATGTGACCGCCACGCGACCAATCAGAAGCCGCGACGTCATTCTCATTCACTAAACTCCTAATTCTAGGAATTAAGGACCTGCGAATGACGTCGCGACTTCTGATTGGTCGCGTGGCCGTCACATGGGCGGCACGCGACCAATCAGAACCCGCGACGTCATTCGCAGGTCCTAAAGGCGCTCATTTTAAACAAAGAAGCCTGCCGGTTACCAGCGTGAAGTCCAGGGGCCGCCGGAGAGGTGAATATATCAATATTTTTTATTTTAATTCTTTATTTTACACCTTAATATGGATCCCAGGGCCTGAAGGAGAGTTTCCTCTCCTTCAGACCCTGGGAACCATCAGAATACCTTCCGATACTTGGTGTCCCATTGACTTGTATTGGTATCGGAAATCGGTATCGGCGATATCCGATATTTTTCGGGTATCGGCCGATACTATCCGATACCGATACTTTCAAGTATCGGACGGTATCGCTCAACACTACTTTCAAGTTTACATCAACGTGAGCCCAATTGTTAGGTTCAATGAAAATGGGTTTTTTTCAGCTATTTAATGGAAACATGTCATGTCAAATAATGCTCCAAGCAGACAGGCTCCCCTTGAATCAGCCAATCAGAACTTACTGAAAATGCAGAGCATTAGAATTTTGGCAAAGTGCTGTATTAGTTAGCGAGTCATTGTTATGTAAGACAGGCTACTATTCAGTGCTTCATTGCAGTGGTTGCATGGACCAAATCAAAACTTTTCTGCCGCGTTTTGGAGAAGAATATAAAATTATCCAAAAATGAATTCCCTCCTTTTATCATACTTTCAGTAAAAATTGTTGAGCACCTGTCTCGGATCTGTGCCTTGCTTCTCTCACCCCGATCTGCTAAACTCTATTGTCCTCCACATCGGTGTTTACAGATAGCCCAAGGTGATCTCATGTAGGCATCCACCCAGGCATATATAAGGTTTAGTAAGACACACACCTGTGTCATGATGTTGAGACTTCAAGTATGCTAGACTCTGACTTGCTCTATACACCTTGACTTTCTCAGCTACTTTCTGCAGTCTCCTGTAAGTCTTCTGCCTGCATGTGGTTCACTGTACTCCACCTATCTGCAGCCTCCTGCAGTCTCTAACCTACCTGCCTGCGATTTCCTGGATGTCTTATGCCTGCTTGCAGTTTTCTGCACTCCACATACTTGCCTGTGATTCCCTGGACTCTGCCTGCCTGTGGTCTTCTTACCTCTACCTCTTACCTGCCCGCGGTCTCCTGGATGTCTTTCGCTTACTTGCAGTTCACTGCACTTTACTTCCTTGTGATCTCCTGACATCTCCTGCCTACCTGCCTGTGGTCTCTTGCATGTCATCCACCTGACTGTGGTTGCTGGCACTCCACCTGCCTGCCTGCAGTTTTCAACTTCCACCTTTCTACCTATGGTTTCCTGGATGTCTCCCACTTGCCTACAGTTTTATGCACTCCGCCTACCTGCTTGCAGTCTCCTGTCTATTGGCTGTCTATATCCAGCATGCCCTACCTATATGCTGCACCAACACCTGTGGCATGTTAGCCCACACGGACCTTGGGCTTGGAAGATCCACTTTATCTTTTGAGTCTATCAGAATACCAATATCATGGATCCCAAAGGTGCAGCAGTCACTATTCTGATTGGGAAATTGCTCTGCATTTACCAATGCTTGCATGATTTATTGGCGATCCTAAATCCTGTTGGAGTTTTGTCAATCAATGCAAAGTACATTTTGAATTATGCTATCCAGGTTATTCTTCTGAATAATACAAATTGGCATATATTTTTTCGGTATTATCTGGAGATTCTTTGGGTTAAGTTCTGCCATTTTAGTCCCTTAGTGACCAGGCCAAATTAATCTGACCAGGGTCAATTTATGTGGTAATAGCTCAGAAATGCTTCACCATATAGAAGTGATTTTGAGATTTCATTTTTGTGACACATCATATTTTATGTTAATGGTAAATTTAGGTTGATATATTTTGCATTTATTTATAAAAATATCAGAAATTTTACAAAAATGTAAACAAATTAACGATTTTCAAACTTTGAATGATTATCCATTTAATCCAGATAGTTCATACCCCCAAAATCATTAATAAATAACATTTACCACATGTCTACTTTATACCAGCACTATTTGTAAAATGTTGTTTTATTTTGTTAAAATTATAGAAGGTTTAAAAATGTAGCAGTAATTGTCACGATATGGTATGAAATATCATATAAGTAGTTTCTCTTGTTAGCAGGCTGCGGGCTAAAAAGCCCCCCTTCCCTTTCACTCAGCCAAGAGCTGCCTTGCCAATGTACATGGGGGAAGAGCGTCTTATTGCCTAAAGGAATTTTTACGACCAGGTTAGAATCTTCCTCCAGCAAGAACTGGATTCTAAGTCTCTAGAATACATGGAAGTTCTTTGTTTTGTGGCTAAAAAGCCCCCCTTCCCTTTCACTCAGCCAAGAGCTGCCTTGCCAATGTACATGGGGGAAGAGCGTTTTATTGCCTAAAGGAATTTTTACGACCAGGTTAGAATCTTCCTCCAGCAAGAACTGGATTCTAAGTCTCTAGAATACATGGAAGTTCTTTGTTTTGTTTTTGTAAGATATTACGCAAACTGTTTACGTTAAGAACACGAAAATATATATTCTTAATTAATCTCCCTCGGTGGATCTGTCCATCCCTCTAAACACGGGCTTCTAAGTCCATCTGGTAAAGAAGTAGGGAGTTCTCTGTAAATATGTATCCCAGATAGGACATATTTGATCTCATTAGAATGCCCATGTTAATCCGAGATGAATGCTGGGTTTGTTATGACTATGACATGTTTTGTAGCGGAGTTATAGAAATTAGATATAGGTTAGGGCAAAGTTAATTAACTGAAGAGGTAGGAGGGACGAGGTGATCCAACCCCTTTCTGGGATGTTACAGGCTGCAGCTATATCTGTCTGCCCAAGATCCCAGCTCAGTCTTCTTGTCTTTTTCCTGGAGAGCCCTGAGCACGTCCAATGAACTGGGACGTATGGAAACTCCACTAGCCTGGGTGCCTGCAATGCTCTGAGAACATGTGAGTGTAATCCCTTTATGTTATGATTACCTTGTACATATTTGCAATTGTCTCATTTGTAACATCATTTGTAAAATATTTTGATAAAACACTGCCTGAAACTTTTGATGGGGTATATTATTTAATACTAGTTCGTTCTCCTGTTCTAAACCGTACCCTAAGTCTCCTGAAGGGAATTACGCTACTGTTGTGTTGGGTTAGCTTTGGACCCGTTTAATCAAAGCTGGTGGCAGCGATACCATGTGCAGACTTTTGGGTGATGTCGTAGCGACTGCGGCATTGATAATTATTGTTCCTGCCTGAGTGGGAGTAGTTTATCGCGTCGCTGCAGTGTGCCCAATAGCCAGTACATAGCAGGCAGCCTGTCTGGCGACTAATTACCCAGGGTGCAGTACCTAATCTGACCTGAGAGTAAGGGGGGCGCCAGAGAGCTGCAAGTGTTAAGTGGAACTGTAAGCGGGATATACATAAATCCTTGCAGTTTGTGGTATATTGAAGAGCAGTGGGATACCTAGAATAAGCCCCTGCTGTAAACTAAGAGGTCAATAGCCTTGTGTGTGTTTTTCCATTACATTGTGGAGTGGAGGGATAACTAAGATAAGCCCCCCTGCACATGTGATAGCCGTCTGTTGGCCTAAAGTCACCCCGATCCATGACGTAGGGGTGACGGTCATGGTGTGAATAGTGACAAATTGGTGGCAGCGGTCAGGGATTCCTGACAAATTGGTGGCAGCGGTGGGATACCTAGAATAAGCCCCTGCTGTAAACTAAGAGGTCAATAGCCTTGTGTGTGTTTTTTCATCACATTGTGGAGTGGAGGGATAACTAAGATAAGCCCCCCTGCATATGTGATAGCCGTCTGTTGGCCTAAAGTCACCCCGACCCGTGACATAGGGGTGACGGTCACGGTGTGAATAGTGACAGTAATTTTAAATTTTTTCAAGGAAACTCAGAAAACTTATTTTTTTAGGGACCTGTTCAGTTTTGAAGTGAGTTTGGGGGGACCTATTTATTGGAAAAAAAACAAAAGTAAAATCATTTTAAAAACCGCACCACTCAGTGTATTCAAAATGGCTTTCTTGTAGTTCATTAACCCTTCAGGTGCTTTTCAGGAAATAAGGAAACGTGACATGGCAGGGATAAAAAAGTTTATTTGTACCATGTAAATTTTGATAACTTTTGAACAGGTCGCTATAGCTGGCAGACTTTAAGGCCATTATTTGGCTACGAACTGCCATGGCAAACATCAGGACCACACAATCTAGACTCTTTGGGAATTTTCTAGAAACAAGCAGCAATGAATGTTGCCAAGTGAAAATTGCAAACTGCTGTTGCAGTGACCAGTATGCTGTATTGACTTATATTTTGCATTCACCAGTACGTTATGCCCAGCCTGTGCTTTTCTGGAGACATGCACTCCTAAGTTAGGTGGACTTTCATCACTTCAGAAATGCCAAACATGGGTGCAAAATGTGGTTTAGGTACACTGTGGGGCTCAGAAGGGAGGAGGCATTTGGATTTCGAGCTCATAATTTGCTGAATTTCCTTTTGAGCGTTATGGAGCCATTTCGCTTTCCCAGAGCCTTTGTGCTACCAGTAACATGGAAGCCCACAATATTTTCATTAACAGATGACAGACCTGATTGGGGACTTGCTTTTTTATAGATTGAGTTGAAGCTTTTATTGAGAATTTTTAACATAATGTTAGGGATCAGATTTATCCGGTGCTCTACACTTACCACTTACTTTGGGTTTTCCATCTAAATCTCAGAGTGATGTGATTCAGATGAAACCCCCAAGGGATCTATTCACTATAATGAGGCAGTAGACTTACTTTGGACTCCGTCTAGCCTCTGTTGTGCAGTGTCCTTCTTTTCAGAAGTGCACAAAACTGTGGCTGATGGCAATTTTATGCAATCTTAAAAAGACGGACACCGCCGGATCACAGGTCAGACAGCGTTCACAGTGCCTCCATCTGCCTCATTATAGGGAATCTTCTGTTGAGGTTTCCATCTGAAACATGTATTTCAGAGTTTTGCACGGAAACCCCAGTGCAAGTGCTCAGAGCAGAGCACAGGATAAATGAGCACCAAGCCTTACTGCGATCTTTGGGAGGCAAAATCAAAAAATCAACAGCAGGTGAAGAATTGATTTTATTTATTCTTTACGCCATTCCGCATACAGTATAAGTGATTTGGCGACTTTATGCTTCCGGTCAGAGCGATTACAGCGATACCAGATTAATATCGCGTTATAATGTGTGGCTGCTGTCACACACTAAAAGACACTTTTTATTGCAAAAAATAGTTTTTGCATCATCATATTTTGAGAGCTATAATTTTTCCATATTTAGGCCTACAGAGTCATATGAAAGCTTGTTTTTGCGGGACGAATTGACGTTTTTATTAATACCATTTTCAGGGAAATTAAATTTTTTGATCGCTTTCTATTCTGATTTTTGGGAGACATAATCAACAAAAAAAATTCAGGATTTTTTTTGGGGGGTTATGCCCTTCTGCGTGTGATAAAATTGATAAGGCAGTTTTATTCTTTGGGTCAGTATGATTACAGCGATACCTCATTTATATCTTTTTTCATGTTTTGGCGCTTTTGCACGTTAAAAACTATAACTAAGCTATAACTTTTTGTTTTTCCATTCATAGAGCTGTATTTGGGATTGCTTTGTGGGATACTATGCAAACTATCAGCTCTGAACTGACAGAGAAGGTTGCTGATCATATACTGCTCACGATAAAGCAACTTTCCTTGCTCTGGTGACCCAGATGTGGTCATGACAACATGTCAGAAAAAGGTTAAAGGAAACCCATCACTACCCACTACTGGCAGCATGAAATAGACCTTGGTTGCACGGTTACAGGCAGGTTTTTGAGAAAATATACAGTGAATATGATATGTTTGATGCCTGCAGCATGCTTCACTGTAGGCATGGTGTTATTTTGGTGGTTCGCAGTGTCCATCTCCTGGAGTGACATTGGGAAAAGCCAGATGGGGCCATGCAATACTAGTTTCAGTTCTAACCAGACCTTTTAACTATATTTTTACTGAGATCTGACTGAAACCCATGGTTTGGTCAGCATAATTCAAGGGAAGGATTCTTTGAATCATGTAGCATACCAACATTTAAGTACACTGTGCTTCTTAGTAACAAATCGGAATGCATCTATTATTTTATTTATTTTGTAAGAAATTCAAAGAACTGGTAAAATGGCTAGTATGATAATGTTTTTTGTTCACATTTTGTAACAGTATGTTTAAGCAAATAATAGTTTTATTTGAAAATGGCAAAGGCTTCCTGACGTAATAATCATAAATATAAAACAAAATCTTTCAATCTTAATAATTTCAGAGCATTTGAACGGCTGACATGTTCATTTGTAAAGGGTAATTTCATTGTGAAGCTCAGAACCTATCATTGATTTTTGCAAATAAATAAAAAAAACACTCTTGACTTTTATTGTTGTAGAGAGTAATTATAATTCACAAGGCCAGACCTTTTTGTGCCACTGAATGCTTTATTTGTGGTTTTCATGAGCAGATACATTAACTTCTCTAAGCCTGTTCTGTTAGAATGCTATTACTCATTGAGGACTGATCAATACATCATCTATACAGCATCTTGAATGTGGTTGTCTGGATCCATTGTGGACTTGCTGATAATGACTTCTTTATTCAAGCTAGCATGTAGGAACAAGAAGATAAAGAAAAGGAAGGAGAATTATAGCATATGCTCATGAAAGTATTTCAAAGCATATAAGCGCGAGAAAAAAAGCTTGTCGATAGAGAATAAAAGAATATGAACAGCAGCAAAGCTAAAAGTTATGTATGAAAATCAGGAGGAAAAGAAAACGTCTTAAACATTATGCAAAGCAAGTTCACTTTTATAAAACTGCTTTTGAAACGAGTCAGAAACCAGTCATGCCCATAGGGATTAAATTGCCCTACAGGTTTTTTAATTCTGATGCTTGCCATAATAAATGAGTAATTTCCGCTCAGTTTCAATGTGTACCATTAGAGTTGAGCGACTTTTACTTTTTTCGGATCGAGTCGGGTTTTGCGAAACCCCTACTTTGTCAAAAGTCGAGTCGGGTGAAATTGGCCGACTATTGCGAAAAGTCGGGGGCCGACTGAAACACGAAACCCAATGCAAGTCAATGGGGAATCAAAGTCGGCAGTGAGTGGAGGACAGGAAAACATCTACAGTGCCCATTTTAATGCCAAAAACATAAATTCTTATTTCTTAAGCTTGTCAATCTTAATTTACTTTATAATAATAGTAAGGGATTGAAAACTGGGGGTCATTTGGCTAAAGTTGCGGGGGGGGTAGAGGTGGCTCAAGATTTTCGTGGACACAGGAAACGCGGAATACGTCACGGCGGTGGAGCAGGGAGAGGTAAGTAATTCAACTTTGCAAGTGCTGTGATGCTAAGCAAGCAGGGAGGCCCACTCATTGGCACTGGCACAGGGCCTCTCATAGTACGGCGGTGTGTGTGACGGCGGGTGGCGCCTCCCAATGACAGAGACACTTTTGCGTACTATGAGGGGCCCTGTGCCAGTGATGTTGCCAACGAGTATGCCCCCCCCACCTGATGAAGGAACCTGTACTTTCATCTGCACCTTCCTCTTTGTCCCCTGTAAGGTGGTATAACATGCGGGAAGGGGAACCTGACTTTCAGCAGGGTCAGATTCTGGCTGTGTAGAGTGCAAGGGGAATGTAGTGGTCTGGGTCAATGTACCAGCAGACTCATCTAGCAGTGGCTGGGCAATGGGCAGGATGAGGAGGGAACACATATATAGGCCCAAATAATAAAGTAGGCTAAATGCAGTTCAAAATTGGTAACAGAACTAAACAGGCGGCATTGTTTTGTTCAGTGGAGGACAACTGTAATGAGTGGCAGACAAAGTTAGTAGGCCCAAATAATAAAGTAGGTTAAATGCAGTTCAAATTTGGTAACAGGACTAAACAGGCGGCATTGCTTTGTTCAGTGGAGGAAAACTGTAATGAGTGGAAGACACAGTTAGTAGGCCCAAATAATAAAGTAGGCTAAATGTCTGCCAAAAAATTGTTCATAAATAAACAGGCGACATTGCTTTGCTCAGTGTCGGAAAATTGTAATGAGTAGCAGACTAAGTTGGTAGGCTCGAATAATAAATTGGGCTAAATGTCTGCCAAAAAATTGTTCATAAATAAACAGGTGGCATAGCTAAGTACAGGGGTGGGCTCCTCTGCTGAGTAGCAGACAGTAATAGTAGGCATAAAGTATTAACTGGTCTAAATGGAGGCCAGGGCCCCTGTATATTTTAACTATCATCTATCATTTCAACAAATTTGTATTGGCAGTGCCATTGAAGGATTTAACAGCACAGACTACACAGTGGTGGAGCAGGGAGAAGTAAGTATTGCAAGTGGTAGAGCACTGTTCAAGCTGGGGGGAACACTCTCTCATGGGTGGCGGTACTGGCACAGGGCCCCTCATATTACGACGGTGTGTCTGACGTTGGTTGTGCACCACCACCAACAAAGACACTTCAATGTACTATGAGGGACCCTGTGCCAGTGCCGTCACCCAAGAGTGGGCCCACCCACCTGTCCAGGCAAACGGCACTCGCACGGGTGCTTGCGCCAGGTGGTGACCACGGCCCTGTGGGGGAAGTCAGCACATTTGGGGAGGTATAAAAATGGCCTATGGTAGACATTCAGCAGCTGCAAATGGAGGAATTGGAGAATTCAGTAAGAGGAGGCCAAAAGCAAGACATTTATCAGGCAAGCTATGTGTCTGCGAGGGAAGGTGGGGCAAAATAATTTGACATCCATGATTGGTTCATTTTAATGATGGTTAGATCATCCGGCTTTAAGAGCTGTTTTCCTGCTCCCAGATAAGGGAGCCTTCGAGGCCTTGTCTAGCCAGACGATGACGCTGGCTCAACACCTCCAGCCTTAGGTGCTATTGTGCTTTTGCCACTACACACCAGATGCACCACCACCACCATCAGCACCAGCTGGCAACCACCGCCCATGCACTCTTCCACCAGACTTCCTCATTTTTTGGAAAATCTAACCAAAATAACAACCGTTATATGGTACTGTAAAACACGGTAGAAGATGTATATAAACTTGTTGAGAAATTAAATCTCCCTTTTTGGGGTGAGACTGAACCAAAATTCAGGCCCTGTGCATAAAACAACACTATGTAAGTGGCAGAAAGTGGCTGGCTGATATACGACAAACTAACAGGACTGAAGTATATCCACTTTGTAAGTATTTGAATCTCACTTTTTTGGGGGGAGACTAAACCAAAACTCAGGCCCTGTGCATAAAACAACACAATGTAAGTGGCAGAAAGTGGCTGGCTGATATACGACAAACTAACAGGACTGAAGTATATCCACTTTGTGAGAATTTGAATCTCACTTTTTTTGGGGATACTGAACCAAAACTCAGGCCCAGTGTATAAAACAACACAATGTAAGTGGCAGAAAGTGGCTGGAAGATATATGAAAAAATACAAGGACTGTAATACAATTTCAATCTCCCGACTATGATCTCCGGACAAGTATGGCAGCAATAAAAAGGACTGCTGCACACAAAAGTGTGGACAAATAAGGCTACGTTCACATTAGCGTTACGCTAATGTGCGTCGCTGTTGCGTTGGCGACGCAGCGGCGACGCAGCGGCGACGCACCCCTATGTTTAACATAGGGGACGCGTGCGTTGTTTTGGTGGCGTTTTTCGCCACGTGCGTCATTTCCGACGCTAGCGTCGGACGCAAGAAAACGCTACATGTAGCATTTTCTGTGCGTCCGATTTTCGTCAAAAACGACGCACGCGTCGCAAAACGCGCGCGTTTTTCCGTGCGTCGCCGCTGCGTCGCCGACGCAACGGCGACGCGACGCTAATGTGAACGTAGACTAAACAAGATAACTGTGCAGAAAGGAGCAACAGGATTTTTGCTTTTAAAAAAGCAGTTGGTTTGTACAGCAGCTTGCAAACAGCAATGCAGCTATCAGGGAGCCTTATAAGGCAGCCTATAGCCTCCACTGTCCCTGCAAAAAAATGGTGGTGTTGGACAGTGGAAATCGCTACAGCACAAGCAGTTTGGGGGTTAATCTTCCCTCCTTAACTATATCCCTTCTTCTGATGAAGCTGCAGCAACCTTTCCCTATGCTAAGATCGGCAGAAGTAAGATGGCGGTCGGCATGCATGTCCCTTTATAGCCCCTGTGACGCTGCAGAAAGCAAGCCAATCACTGTCATGCCCTTCTCTAAGATGGTGGGGACCGAGACCTATGTCATCACGATGCCCACACTCTGCGTCCTCCTTCATTGGCTGAAAAATACATAGTAACATAGTACCATAGTTATTAAGGTTGAAGAAAGACTTTAAGTCCATCTAGTTCAAATCATAGCCTAACCTAACATACCCTAACATGTTGATCCAGAGGAAGGCAAAAAAAAACCATGTGGCAAGTAGTAAGCTCCACTTTGGGGAAAAAAATTCCTTCTCGACTCCACATACGGCAATCAGACTAGTTCCCTAGATCAACACCCTATCAAGGAATCTAGTATATATACCCTGCAACATTATACTTTTCAAGAAAGGTATCCAATCCCCTCTTAAATTTAAGTAATGAATCACTCATTACAACATCATACGGCAGAGAGTTCCATAGTCTCACTGCTCTTACAGTAAAGAACCCACGTCTGTTATTATGCCTAAACCTTCTTTCCTCCAGACATAGAGGATGCCCCCTTGTCCCTGTCTCAGGTCTATGATTAAAAAGATCATCAGAAAGGTCTTTGTACTGTCCCCTCATATATTTATACATTAAAATAAGATCAAGGACATCTGCCAGGTTTTGCGTGCCTTCGTTTATTCCACGCGGATGGCGAGTGCAGATGATGCAGTAGTCAGCATGACTATCCCCCTTATCCGCCTGCTTGAAAAAACACTGCAAGCGCTAAAGGAGGAGGTTGTGGAATAGTTGGAGGAGGAGGAGTCACAAATGCCATCTGTTTCTGGACAGTCTGCGCAACATGTTTCCTCACAAAGGCCTAGGAAGGGGACACTTTGTGAGGAGGATGAGGAGTCAATGGAGGGGGAAGAAATCTGTCCAGAGAAGGGAATTACACAATGCTTTAGTAGTCAGTATGTAGAGCGAGAGTGGGGTGATGCAGAGCAGGCAGAGATCATGCCTCAAGCAGGGGACAGCATTTCTTGGCCAGTTGGCAGTCTGCAGCACATGGTTGATTTCATGTTGCAGTGTCTGAGATCAAATGATGTCAGAACTTGGGCAGCGCTAACTGTGCATGCCCAAGGGATAACATAACAGTGCAGGCTCCGGGACAGATTCAAACAACGCTGAGGAGGCGGCGCCCATCGCCAAGGGGGTATGAATGATGGCTGTGGGGCGTCTGATTAGAAAGGAAAGTCCCACCTCCGGGACGGTTTAACGG
Source organism: Ranitomeya imitator (assembly GCF_032444005.1). Lineage (NCBI taxonomy): Eukaryota > Metazoa > Chordata > Amphibia > Anura > Dendrobatidae > Ranitomeya > Ranitomeya imitator. Next base: position 230,847,485 of record NC_091287.1, on the reverse strand, counting down.
TATGAGGGGGCACATTTTATGTGTTTAGTTCAGCGTGTGCAAGGAGCATAACTAAAAGAGCTACCTTGTCCAAATGCAGGATTAGTGCTGCACAAGGTGGCTCTTTTAGTTACAAATGTCTGGGGGGGTGACAGGTTCCCTTTCATCTTGCTCCAATTTGGCCTCTGCCTACACTCTGTTTCTCCTGTAATCCCTGGGCTCCAACATCGCCAGTTGCTGCTCGGAAGTGCCGTCTGCACAGTCAACACATGCTCCAGTGTTTTGGGGTTCAGTAACGTCAGCTGATCCCCAGCTGTGTGTGCGGCAATTTCTTCTGCTCCCTCCACATTCACACTACTTCCGATTTTAAACTTGCTCCAATTAGGCCTCCGCCTACACTCTGTTTCTCCTGTAATCCCTAGGCTTCAACACCGCCAGTTGCTGCCTGGAAGTGCCGTCTGCACAGTCAACACATGCTCCAGTGTTTTGGGGTTCAGTAACGTCAGCTGATCCCCAGCTGTGTGTGCAGCAATTTCTCCTGCTCCCTCTACATTCACACTACTCCAGATTTTAAACTTGCTCCAATTAGGCCCTGGCCTACACTCTGTTTCGCCTGTAATCCCTGGGCTCCAACACCGCCAGTTGCTGCTCAGAAGTGTCTTTTGCATGGGTGCTCCCTCCTGCCCAGCCTGGTTCCAGCACGCCAGCTGTTTCCGGGTAGTGTCAAGGTCACTTTGCCTCCAATACGTTGTCCTTTCGGGTTGCGGTCGGGTTAGCTGACTCTATGGTGCCTGCAGTTTAGGTGCTTCCTATGTGGGCTGCGAGATCTGGCAATCAAGGCTGGTTCCTTAGTGCCAATAGGACAAGCTTCCCCTGTAGGACTGTGGGTTTTCGGTAACTCCGGCCGGCTCGAAGCCTTGCAATTTTTTTTTCATGTGGACCTTCTGTTTCCATTCTGAGTTCCAGCACTTCCAGCTGGTTCTTTGGAAGTCAATCTTGAATAGATCCACCTGGATTCCAGTACCGTCAGCTGGTTCCAGGCAGAGCCTTTGGCTTAGGGTCCTCCTTCTCGGTATCCAAGTTCCACCAACGTCTGGTGGTCCTTGGTAGTGATTTTTGGCACGGGTAGCTGCTGCTTAGTAACTGGGTTCCAGTACCGTCAGCTGGTCCATGGTAGTTCCATTGGCTCTTGTACCTTCTGCTCCCCATCCTGGCTCCAGTACCGTCAGCTGGTTCCAAGCAGAGCCTTTGGCTTACTCGCCTCCTTCTCGGTATCCAAGTTCCACCAACGTCTGGTGGTCCTTGGTAGTGCTTTCTGGCATATGTACCTCCTGCTTAGTAACCGGGTTCCAGTACCAGCTGGTCCTCCGTAGTACCATTGGCTCTTGTACCTTCGGCTACCCATCTGGGTTCCAGTACCGTCAGCTGGTTCTCAGCAGTGTCTTTGGCTCTTGTACCTTCTGCTCCCCATCCTGGTTTCAGTAGCATCCGCAGAGCCTTTGGCTTAGGTGCCTCCTTCTCGGTATCCAAGTTCCAGCAATGTCTGGTGGTCCTTGGTAGTGATTTCTGGCATGGGTACCTCCTACTTAGTAACCGGGTTCCAGTACCGTCAGCTGGATCTCGGCAGTTCCTCAGCCTTCTTGTACCTTCTGTTACATTTCCAAGTTCAAGCTTTTGGAAATGGTTTTTGCTAATCACTCTGGATCTCCCTGACGATGACCCTAAAGACGACGACCCTGAAGACCACCCTGAAGAAGACGACGACCCCGGAGACGATGACCCCGGAGACGAGGACCCCAGAGACGAGGACCCCGGAGACGAGGACCCTGGAGATGACGACCCTGAATACCACCCCGAAGAAGATGATGACCCCCGAGACGATGATCCCAGAGACGACAACCCTGGAGACGACGACCCTGAAGACCACCTCGGAGAAGACAAAGAAGCAGAACAAGAAGCTGCAGAACAAAAAGCAGAAGTACATTAAGCATATGACTAAAAATCAGAGCAAGAAGACTAAGCAGTGTATGGGGTTGAGTCCGTTCCTCCTCGTGGTGCCCCTGGAAAAAAACTGCTGCTGCAGGCAAAAGTGAACGCGGACAAATCCTGTTGTAAATGTTTTGGGACAGACAGAACGGAAGGTGTAATCTTCAAACTTTTATAGATCACAACTACAGGAATGCCTGTGACAAATAAGATTGTGATGAAGAAGAAGAAGAAGATGAAGAAGTTGAATATGAAGAAGAATAATAGTTGAATAAGAAAAATATGAAGAATGTAAAAAAAAGGAAGAATAGGAAGAATGTGAAGAAGAAGATGATGAATAAAGTGAAGAAGTTGATGAAAAAGATGCTGCTGAGGATGAGGAAGGAGAAAGTGTGGGAGAAGTAAGAAGGAAGGTGAAGAGCATGGAAGTAGAGAAACATAAATTTCTGACAAAATATAAAAAAGCTTAACATAGTCAATATATTTGTAACTCCAAACGTCTTTAAAAAAAATTAATTCCTGCTATTCCATTTGATTGGCCTAAACCTCTATGCCTTTAATGTCAAACCTCCCCCAATACATTTACCATTATTCTTAGTTGTTTTCCTTTATGTAGAATTAACCTACAAGTTAAGAAAGGGTTTATTTTAATTCCGATATTTTAGTCACATTTCCAGATATCGGAAGGTATCGCTCAACACTAAGGTTGAGCGAAATGGATCGGACAAATTCAAAAATCACCGACTTTCGGCAAAGTAGGGCTTCATGAAAACCCTAGTGTGAGATCGGCCATGAGGTCGGCGATCTGCACGCAAAAGTCTCGTTTCGTATTACGCTTTCAGGGCCATTTTTCAGCTAATGGTACTATGTACTATGGTACTATGTTACTATGTATTTTTCAGCCAATGAAGGAGGACGCAGAGTGTGGGCAGCGTCTCGGTCCCCACCATCTTAGAGATAGGCATGACAGTGATTGGCTTGCTTTCTGCGGCATCACAGGGGCTATAAAGGGATGTGCACGCCAACCGCCATCTTACTTCTGCTGATCTTAGCATAGGGAGAGGTTGCTGCAGCTTAATCAGAAGAACGGATATAGTTAGGGAGGGAAGATTAACCCCCAAACTGCTTGTGCTGTAGCGATTTCTACTGTTCAACACCACCATTTTTTTGCAGGGACAGTGGAGGCTATATTTTTGTGCATTAGCTCTGTAGCTTATTAGGCTGCCTTATAAGGCTCCCTGATAGCTGCATTGCTGTTTGCAAGCTGCTGTGCAAACCAACTGCTTTTTAAAAGCAAAAATCCTGTTGCTCCTTTCTGCACAGTTATCTTGTTTATTTGTCCACACTTTTGTGTGCAGCAGTCCTTTTTATTGCTGCCATACTTTTCCTGAGATCATTGTAGGGAGATTGAAATTGTACTACAGTCCTTGTATTTTTTCATGTATCTTCCAGCCACTTTCTGCCACTTACATTGTGTTGTTTTATACACTGGGCCTGAGTTTGGTTCAGTCTCCCCCCAAAAAAGTGAGATTCAAACTCTCACAAAGTGGATATACTTCAGTCCTGATAGTTTGTTGTATGTCAGCCAGCCACTTTCTGCCACTTAGATTGCATTGTTATACACACTGGGCCTGAGTTTTGGTTCAGTCTCCCAAAAATAAGGAAGATTCTAATTCTCACGAAGTGGATATACTTCAGTCCTGTTAGTTTGTCGTATATCAGCCAGCTACTTTCTGCCACTTACATTGTGTTGTTTTATACACTGGGCCTGAGTTTTGGTTCAGTCTCCCCCCAAAAAAGAGAGATTCAAATTCTCACAAAGTGTTAGGGTTGGCGGAACGCACCGAATATATTTATTAAGTGAGATTGGTGCGTTCGCAACCCGGGATCCACCGTGCAAGAAAGAACCTGCTGCTAAGTGAATGGCGGCACTATATGGCGGTATGAACCAGCTCTGTTAGCTTCACAGAGCAGCCAAGAAGGCAAGGCTCTGTGCCCTGTTAGACTTTCACAGAGGCACAGGCTAACCACCCAAATGAGAGCAGTCAGTGGTCATGCATGCACACAAACCTCCTCGCCAGAGGTGCCAGAATTCTAGGGGCTTATTTCAGCCTGGTCCCTGAACACACACAAACACAAACTCCTCGCCGGAGGTGCCAGCATTATAGGGGCTTATTTCAGCCGGGTCCCTGAACACATGCAGACACATGACCACATGTGCGGTCTTAAATAGCTGCAGCATGTTCAGGACCTTTCAAAGAAGGACCAATGGAGTTGCTGCAGTACCTGAGCATGTGACCCTAGATCTCCACTGAGAGATCTTGCCATGGGCATGCTCAGTGTGTGCAAAGCAGGACTTAGTCCCAGAAAAGCCTGCTCGCCGCAGATCTTTGCAGGGTACAATAGCAGAGCCTGGAGAGGCAGTAGTAACCCTTTCCACAGTATCAGTCCCAGTAAAACGCTGGGACCGACGTCTCCGCTGAGCAGGCTGCACTGCGGCCGATGCAGAATGGGAGACCGCAGCAGACACGGATCGAGATTCCCCCTGTGCAGCAGAGGAAATTCAAATTCTAACATTACCGAATGTGCTCCACAGGCTCCCAGGCTCTATCTTCTGGACCGTGGCCCTTCCAGTCCACCAGATAAAATTTCTTGCCACGTACCACCTTGCACCCCACAATAGCATTCACCTCAACCTCATCCGTGGATGAACCCGATGTCCTGGCAGATGACTCAGAAAACCGGGACAAATGAACGGGCTTTAAGAGGGAAACGTGAAAAGTATCGGTGATACCAAGGTGTAGAGGAATAGCCAAACGGTAGACCACAGGGTTGACCTGTTCCAGAACCTTGAACAGGCCAATGTAGCGAGGCACAAACTTAGTGGACTCAACTCGCAGCCTGATGTTACGGGCGGAGAGCCACACTAAGTCGCCAGGAGCAAAGGTCGGAGCGGGGCGCCGGTGTGTATCAGCCGAAACCCTCATTCTCTCCTTGGAGACCCGGATGGCATCCTGTGTGCGGTCCCAGATGTCACGTGCCTCCACCGCCTAGTCTGCCACCCTAGAATTGGTGGATGACACGGGCATGGACACAGGGACACGCGGATGCTGGCCGTAATTAAGGAGAAAAGGAGTCTGACCAGTGGAATCGGCTACGTCGTTGTTGAATGCAAATTCCGCCCAAGGTAGCAAAGATGCCCAGTCATCCTGCCTAGCAGAGACAAAATGTCGCAAGTATGTCAACAGAGTCTGGTTGGTTCTCTCTACCAACCCATTCGTCTCAGGATGATATGCAGAGGAGAGATTCAGCTCTATGCTGAGTAAACGTCAGAGCTCTCTCCAGAACCGAGACGCAAACTGGGGACCCCGGTCACTGACAATTTTATCAGGCATTCTATGTAAGCGGAAAATATGTTTTATGAACAACGCCGCCAAGGCCCGTGCAGAAGGTAACCGTGGAAGCGGCACCAAATGCACCATCTTAGAAAAATGATCGGTGACTACCCAGATAATGGTGCAGCTACGAGACTTGGGTAAGCCCACCATGAAGTCCATCCCGACCATCTCCCAGGGCCTGCCTGCCACCGGCATGGGGTAAACTAACCCAGCAGGCCGTTGCCGAGGAGACCGATTCTTGGTGCAGGAGACACACGCCCAAATATAGTCCCCGACATCACGGGCCATATGCGGCCACCAGTACGTCCTCGCCAAAAGCTCAGATGTCCTCTTGGTCCCCAAATGTCCACCCACTCTGGACAAGTGAGCCCAAGAGAGAACCTCCAGTCGCAAATTCGCTGGTACGAAATTCTTGCCCGGGGGCACAGACTCTAGCGAAACCGGAGCCACAGTTCTCAGGCTCTCAGAAGGGACAATAAGCCGAGGCTCCTCCTCCTCAGATGACACTACGGATCAGGAGAGAGCGTCGGCACGATTGTTCTTCTCCCCAGAGAGAAAATAGAGAGTAAAATGGAACCGGGAGAAGAACAGGGACCATCTAAGCCTGGCGAAAATTCGGCCGCTGGGCCGTCTGTATATATACCAAGTTCTTGTGGTCAGTGAACACTTGGAAGGGAAAGCGAGCTCCTTCCAAGAGGTGTCTCCACTCTGAAAAAGCCAACTTCATGGCTAGCAACTCCCTGTCCCCGATGGAATAATTCCTCTCCGCTGGTGTGAAGGTCTTGGAGAAGAAGAAGCAAGGATGCTTCCGACCTTGAGCATCCTTTTGGAAAAGGACTGCTCCAGCACCAACGGATGAGGCATCCACCTCCATGATAAATGGCTTATCTACATCGGAGCGATGTAGGATGGGAGCGCTAGCGAAGTGTGACTTAATCGAGAGAAAGGCCTTGGAGACCCCCTCTGACCACAATTTGGGATTTGCTCCCTTCTTGGTGAGGGCAACCAAGGGAGCTTCTCAGGGAGAAGTGTGGAATGAACTGGCGATAGTAATTAATGAACCCCATAAAGCGCTGCACCGCTTTAAGAGAATGGGGTTCCTGCCAGTCCATCACAGCCTGTTGCTTGGCAGGATCCATAGCCAAACCCTGGGCAGAGATGATATAACCAAAGAAAGGCAAGGACTCCTGCTCAAACATACACGTCTCCAACTTGGCGTAGAGGGAGTTTGCCCATAAGAGGTCGAAGACTTTGCGAACATCTCTCCGATGGGAGTCAATATCTGGAGAGTAGATGAGAATATCATCCAGATAGATTACGACCGAGGTGGTGAGCATATCCCGGAAAATGTCGTTCACAAAGTCTTTGAAAACGGCTGGGGAATTACAGAGCCCGAAGGGCATCACCAGATATTCATAATGCCCATCCCTGGTGTTAAATGCCGCCTTCCATTCGTCCCCCTCACGGATGCGAATCAGGTTGTAGGCACCCCGCAGATTTAATTTTGTAAATACCCTTGCTCCCCGTAGCCTATCAAAAAGCTCAGATATCAGGGGTAATGGGTACTTGTTCTTAACGGTGATGGCGTTAAGACCCCTGTAGTCTATGCATGGACGTAAGTCTCCAGTCTTCTTCTGTACGAAGAAGAACCCAGCCCCTGCAGGTGACACTGACTTCCTAATGAATCCTCTTGCCTGATTCTCTTGGATGTACTGAGACATTGCCTCCGTCTCCGGGAGAGATAACGGATAGACTCGACCCCGGGGAGGCTCAGCACCAGGCAAGAGGTGAATAGGACAGTCATAGGAGCGGTGAGGTGGAAGGGTCTCCGCAGCCCTTTTGGAGAACACGTCTGCATAGGGCCAATAGTGTTTGGGGAGAGAGGATAGATCTGCGGGTACCTGTGTTGTAGCAACATGAACACACTCCCTCTGACATCTACACTCGCAGGATTACTCCATCCCAAAATTCTCCCTGAGGACCACTCTATATGAGAATGATAATATAGCCATGGTATCCCCAACAGGACCTCATCAATTCCCTCAGGAATGACTAATAGGGAGATAATCTCCTGATGTGATGGACACACAGAAAGCGTGATAGGAATGGTTTGGTGGGTAATCTGTAAGGGTAGTGTCGACCCATTTACCATTTGAACGGTTACTGGTTTGGCGAGCATAACCAGGGGTATTGCGTGACGCTGGGCAAAAGCGGATGACATAAAATTTCCCTCCGCCCCAGAGTCCACGCATAGCTCTACCATAAGAGTGGATGGGCCTAAGGTAATTGTCCCCTTGAAGGACAACTTTGAGGCAAACGTCGCCGTCTCTAGTGTACTTCCTCCAACTGCCACTAGACGCTGACGTTTCCCCGACCGCTGAGGACACTTGGAGGCAAGATGTCCTGTCTTCCGGCAAACATGACAGACCTTATGTGCACGAGCGGACTGGGACTTGGATCCCGCTCGTGTCACCTCTATGGCCTCAAGTGACTCGGACGCCTGGACTGGAGATTCCAGAGGTCTGGCGAAGGTGGGAGCCAGCCGAAAACTCTGCCTACACTGGGCTCGCTCCAACCTTCGCTCGTGAAAACGAAGGTCTATGCAAGTTGAAACAGCTATGAGCTCCTCCAGTGTGACAGGAATCTCCCTAGAAGCCAAAGCGTCCTTCACATGGTCAGTCAGCCCCCTCCAAAACACGGGAATGAGGGTTTTATCTGGCCATTCCAACTCAGACGCTAATGTCCGGAGGTGAACAGCAAAATGGCTGACCATGGTTGAACCCTGAGTCAAAGCCAGCAGTTGGATCGCTGTATCATGGGTGACTCGAGGTCCTACAAAGACCTGTTTCCAAGTGTCCAGAAATCGAGGAACACTCCGCACCACATGATCGTTGCGTTCCCACAGCGGCGTAGCCCACTCCAACGCCCTGTCCGACAAGAGAGATATTATGAATCCCACCTTTGCCCGCTCTGTGGGAAAACGTGCAGCCAGGAGCTCGAGGTGTATACCACACTGGCTCACGAAACCCCTACAGGACTTACTGTCCCCAGAGTATTTCTCAGGCAAAGGGAGGTGAGATAGGATTGGAACAGAGGTGGCAGTGGGTAAAGCTGCTGCAGCCACGCTAGCAGCCTGAACAGCTATTGGTGTAACATCCACCGCTGGGGTTGCACACTCAAGAGACGCCAACCGGCCCTCCAGCAGCTGGATGTACCCCTGCAATCGCTGTTCATCCGCCATTACTTAGCCAGATTCTGGTGCTAGTATTCTGTTAGGGTTGGCGGAACGAACCGAATATATATTTATTAAGTGAGATTGGTGCGTTCGCAACCCGGGATCCACCGTGCAGGAAAGAACCTGCTGCTAAGTGAATGACGGCACTATATGGCGGTATGAACCAGCTCTGTTAGCTTCACAGAGCAGCCGAGAAGGCAAGGCTCTGTGCCCTGTTAGACTTTCACAGAGGCACAGGCTAACCACCCAAATGAAAGCAGTCAGTGGTCATGCATGCACACAAAACTCCTCGCCGGAGGTGCCAGCATTCTAGGGGCTTATTTCAGCCGGGTCCCTGAACACACACAAACACAAACTCCTCGCCGGAGGGGCCAGCATTCTAGGGGCTTATTTCAGCCGGGTCCCTGAACACATGCAAACACATGACCATACTGGCGCAAAGCACATAACACAAGAAGATACTAGCGCATGGTCGTGCGGCCATGCGAGTCTTAAATAGCTGCAGCACGTTCAGGACCTTTCAAAGAAGGACCAATGGAGTTGCTGCAGTACCTGAGCATGTGACCCTAGATCTCCACTGAGAGATCTTGCCCTGGGCATGCTCAGTGTGTGCAGAGCAGAACTTAGTCCTAGTACCTACAGGACCTTCCAAGAAGGACCAATGGAAGTCGCTGCAGTACCTGAGCATGTGACCCTAGATCTCCACTGAGAGATCTTGCCCTAGGCATGCTCAGTGTGTGCAAAGCAGGACTTAGTCCCAGAAAAGCCTGCTCGCCACAGATCAGTGCAGGGTACAATAGCAGAGCCTGGAGAGGCAGTAGTAACCCTTTGCACAGTATCAGTCCCAGTGAGATGCTGGGAGTGACGTCTCCGCTGAGCAGGCTGCACTGCACCCAATGCAGAATGGGAGACCGCAGCAGACATGGATCGAGATTCCCCCCGTGCAGCAGGGGAAACTCGACTCCTAACACAAAGTGGATATACTTCAGTCCTGTTAGCTTGTCGTATGTCAGCCAGCCACTTTCTGCCACTTAGATTGTATTGTTATACACACTAGGCCTGAGTTTTGGTTCAGTCTCCCAAAAAAAAGGGAGATCCTAATTTGCAGGAAGTGGATAAACTTCAGTCCTGTTAGTTTGTCGTATATCAGCCAGCCACTTTCTGCCACTTACATTGTGTTATTTTATTCACTGCCCCGTGATGAAGCCGACGCAAAATGCGCGTTGGGGCCTTGACGGTGACCCCTGTGCTCCTGTCCTATGGGTAAGAGATATTGAACCGGATTGAGTACGATAGCAGCCGAATATGGCGTTCAGTATCCCACTATGGGAGATCTATGGATAGACTTTTAGTCCTCCGGTTTACATAGCGTCTCTCACCTTTACATGCACTATTGGCACTTTATGATTGCGTAACTGACAGGGATTCACAGTGGCTGCGGCCTTGCAGTGACTTTTTCAGTGCTGTCCTTCGGTTCCTCTCTGTGTATATTATGTCTATAATGATTTATTGTCTATATTAATTTGTATTTGACGGTCTTGTTAATAAAGATATGTATTTATACTTTTTCTAAATGGGACTCATACTCCGTTTTTTCTCTGGTGTTTTCTATATACTGTTGGAGTGTCCTCTATTGAGTGTTGATCTTGGTCATTTTTACTAAACACAGTACTACTAGCCCTCCGTCACATACAACTGATCTGACAGGCGCTTCTCTTTTACTTTCATTTCTCCTTCCTCACCAGATTGTGAGGAAACCCCCTCCCTCCAGGTAGTCTCCTGTCTCTTGAAGGTCTGTGAAACCTGATATCACAGTTGGATTTCAGAGCTTCAGGGGAGAGGATATAGCTGCACAGATCTCTCAGGCTCATTGTATGTGAATACGTCACATTCAGTAAGGTTGGTATTTTATGTTTTTATTCATCACAATAGTTTATTTAGCTTGTTTTATGAATGTATAGCACAAAATGTGAGGATATTTCATAGAAATAAGGGAGATTTTATAAAAGAAAGTGTGCTGCTCAGGCATATACAGTAGTTCCCTAACATATTCCTTCTCTTGCTTCAGATTATCTGTTGAAATGGAGAGGAAAATGTACAATTTATCCAAACAACTTGATGTTGAGGAAGTAACAAACATGCTGTTAGATGATAGAGACCTCACACTGAATGAGGATTTAGGAGAGGAAAGTGAGATTGATTCTCATGATGAGGTGGAAGAATGTGTCCTGGATTCTGAAACAGAGCAAGATGGTGACAGTGGTGAGGATGAAGAAGTTGGATCATATTATATTGGAAAAGATAAAAATACTAAATGGAACAAGAAGCCATTCCAGAAGAAATGTAGGGAACCTTTAAACATTATTACTCACCTTCCTGCAGTAATAGGAACTGCACGTAATGCAAAAACTGCAGTTGAATGCTGGAACAGTATATTTACAGATGACATTCTGGACTCTATTGTCACATATACCAACCAATATATAGACATTATAAAGGACAAGTACATCTGCAACAGAACCATCAAGCCCACAGATGAAATAGAACTGCGTGCTTTTTTTGGATTACTGTACCTTGCAGGAGCTTATAGGGCAAATAGACAAAGTTTGGAGGAACTTTGGGGTAAAGATGGGGATGGAGTTGAAAAATTTAGCCTTGTTATGTCCATAAACAGATTCAAGATTCTAATTTGTTGCCTTCGGTTTGACGACAGAACTACCCGAACCGAACGCAAAACACATGACCGACTTGCTCCAATTCGTGATATATTTCAAAGATTTGTTGTAAACTGTAAACAAAGTTATTACCCTGGAGAGAATCTCACTATTGACGAAATGCTCCCTGGTTTTCGTGGTAGATGTGCCTTTCGTCAATATATTCCATCAAAGCCAAACAAATATGGAATAAAAATTTATGCCCTTGTTGATGCCAGTAAGACCTACACTTACAACCTGGAAGTTTATGCAGGAAAACAACCAGAAGGTCCTTACTGTGTGAGCAACAAACCCATTGATGTTGTAAAAAGACTGGCTGAACCCTTATTTGGATCGGGTCGCAATATTACAGCTGACAATTGGTTTACAAGTTGTGATCTGATTGATTATCTGAAAATTCAGAAGCTGTCATATGTGGGAACTGTAAGAAAAAACAAAAGGGAATTGCCGCCACAGTTTGTAAGTGTGAAAGAGAGACAACAGTACAGCAGTATGTTTGCATTCCATAATGGAAAGGCTTTAGTTTCCTATGTACCACATGCCAAAAAAATCGTACTTCTTCTATCAACACTTCATGATGATGCTGCCATCGATCCTGGGACTGGGGCAGAAAAAAAAACGGAGATAATTACATTTTACAATGCCACCAAAGGGGGTGTGGATACAGCAGATCAGATGTGCTCCACTTTCAACGTCAGCTGTTATGGCTGGCAAACAGGCAACACAGCGTGCAGTAATCAGCGCACATACAGAGATCTGGCAATAACCAAAAACAATAGGACGAGCTCTGAGACGTGGAATCTCTGTAGACTGCAGTACCTGATCTATCCTCACACAACTATAAGCAGCAGTGGATTGCGCCTAACAACTACCTATGCAACTCGGCACTGCCTGAGGAGCTGACTAGCCTGAAGATAGAAATACAAGCCTGACTTACCTCAGAGAAATACCCCAAAGGAATAGGCAGCCCCCCACATATAATGACTGTTAGCAAGATGAAAAGACAAACGTAGGAATGAAATAGATTCAGCAAAGTGAGGCCCGATATTCTAGACAGAGCGAGGATAGCAAAGAGAACTATGCAGTCTACAAAAAACCCTAAAACGAAAACCACGCAAGGGGCAAAAAGACCCACCGTGCCGAACTAACAGCACGGCGGTGCACCCCTCTGCTTCTCAGAGCTTCCAGCAAAAGACAATAGCAAGCTGGACAGAAAAAAACAGAAAACAAACTAGAAGCACTTATCTAGCAGAGCAGCAGGCCCAAGGAAAGATGCAGTAGCTCAGATCCAACACTGGAACATTGACAAGGAGCAAGGAAGACAGACTCAGGTGGAGCTAAATAGCAAGGCAGCCAACGAGCTCACCAAAACACCTGAGGGAGGAAGCCCAGAGACTGCAATACCACTTGTGACCACAGAAGTGAACTCAGCCACAGAATTCACAACAGTACCCCCCCCTTGAGGAGGGGTCACCGAACCCTCACCAGAACCCCCAGGCCGACCAGGATGAGCCACATGAAAGGCACGAACAAGATCTGGGGCATGGACATCAGAGGCAAAAACCCAGGAATTATCTTCCTGAGCATAACCCTTCCATTTGACCAGATACTGGAGTTTCCGTCTAGAGACACGAGAATCCAAAATCTTCTCCACAATATACTCCAATTCCCCCTCCACCAAAACAGGGGCAGGAGGCTCCACAGATGGAACCATAGGTGCCACGTATCTCCTCAACAACGACCTATGGAATACATTATGTATGGAAAAGGAGTCTGGGAGGGTCAGACGAAAAGACACCGGATTGAGAATCTCAGAAATCCTATACGGACCAATAAAACGAGGTTTAAATTTAGGAGAGGAAACCTTCATAGGAATATGACGAGAAGATAACCAAACCAAATCCCCAACACGAAGTCGGGGTCCCACACGGCGTCTGCGATTAGCGAAAAGCTGAGCCTTCTCCTGGGACAAGGTCAAATTGTCCACTACCTGAGTCCAGATCTGCTGCAACCTGTCCACCACAGAATCCACACCAGGACAGTCCGAAGACTCAACCTGTCCTGAAGAGAAACGAGGATGGAACCCAGAATTGCAGAAAAATGGAGAGACCAAGGTAGCCGAGCTGGCCCGATTATTAAGGGCGAACTCAGCCAACGGCAAAAATGACACCCAATCATCCTGGTCAGCGGAAACAAAACATCTCAGATATGTTTCCAAGGTCTGATTGGTTCGTTCGGTCTGGCCATTAGTCTGAGGATGGAAGGCCGAGGAGAAAGATAGGTCAATGCCCATCCTACCACAAAAGGCTCGCCAGAACCTCGAGACAAACTGGGAACCTCTGTCAGAAACAATATTCTCAGGAATGCCATGTAAACGAACCACATGCTGGAAGAACAAAGGCACCAAATCAGAGGAGGAAGGCAATTTAACCAAGGGCACCAGATGGACCATTTTAGAAAAGCGATCACAGACCACCCAAATGACCGACATCTTTTGAGAAACGGGAAGGTCAGAAATGAAATCCATCGAAATATGTGTCCAAGGCCTCTTCGGGACCGGCAAGGGCAAAAGCAACCCACTGGCACGTGAACAGCAGGGCTTAGCCCTAGCACAAATTCCACAGGACTGCACAAAAGCACGCACATCCCGTGACAGAGATGGCCACCAGAAGGATCTAGCAACCAACTCCCTGGTACCAAAGATTCCTGGATGACCGGCCAGCACCGAACAATGAAGTTCAGAGATAACTTTACTAGTCCACCTATCAGGGACGAACAGTTTCTCGGCCGGACAACGATCAGGTTTATTAGCCTGAAATTTCTGCAACACTCTCCGCAAATCAGGGGAGATGGCAGACACAATGACTCCTTCCTTGAGGATACTCGCCGGCTCAGATAACCCCGGAGAGTCGGGCACAAAACTCCTAGACAGAGCATCCGCCTTCACATTTTTAGAGCCCGGAAGGTATGAAATCACAAAATCAAAACGAGCAAAAAATAACGACCAACGGGCCTGTCTAGGATTCAAGCGCTTGGCAGACTCGAGATAAGTCAAGTTCTTATGATCAGTCAATACCACCACGCGATGCTTAGCACCCTCAAGCCAATGACGCCACTCCTCGAATGCCCACTTCATGGCCAGCAACTCTCGGTTGCCCACATCATAATTACGCTCAGCAGCAGAAAATTTCCTGGAAAAGAAAGCACATGGTTTGAACACTGAGCAACCAGAACCTCTCTGTGACAAAACCGCCCCTGCACCAATCTCAGAAGCATCAACCTCGACCTGGAACGGAAGAGAAACATCAGGTTGACACAACACAGGGGCACAGCAAAAACGACGCTTCAACTCCTGAAAAGCTTCCACGGCAGCAGAAGACCAATTAACCAAATCAGCACCCTTCTTGGTCAAATCGGTCAATGGTCTGGCAATGCTAGAAAAATTACAGATGAAGCGACGATAAAAATTAGCAAAGCCCAGGAATTTCTGCAGACTTTTTAGAGATGTCGGCTGAGTCCAATCCTGGATGGCCTGAACCTTAACCGGATCCATCTCGATAGTAGAAGGGGAAAAGATGAACCCCAAAAATGAAACTTTCTGCACACCGAAGAGACACTTTGATCCCTTCACGAACAAGGAATTAGCACGCAGTACCTGGAAAACCATTCTGACTTGCTTCACATGAGACTCCCAATCATCTGAGAAGATCAAAATGTCATCCAAGTAAACAATCAAGAATTTATCCAGATACTCACGGAAAATGTCATGCATAAAAGACTGAAAAACAGATGGAGCATTGGCAAGTCCGAACGGCATCACCAGATACTCAAAATGACCCTCGGGCGTATTAAATGCCGTTTTCCATTCATCTCCCTGCCTGATTCTCACCAGATTATACGCACCACGAAGATCAATCTTAGTAAACCAACTAGCCCCCTTAATCCGAGCAAACAAGTCAGAAATCAATGGCAAGGGATACTGAAACTTAACAATGATCTTATTAAGAAGGCGGTAATCAATACACGGTCTTAGCGAACCATCCTTCTTGGCTACAAAAAAGAACCCTGCTCCCAATGGTGACGACGATGGGCGAATATGCCCCTTCTCCAGGGATTCCTTCACATAACTGCGCATAGCGGTGTGTTCAGGTACGGACAAATTAAATAAACGACCCTTAGGGAATTTACTACCAGGAATCAAATCGATAGCACAATCACAATTCCTATGCGGAGGTAGGGCATCAGACTTGGACTCTTCAAATACATCCTGAAAGTCCGACAAGAACTCTGGGATGTCAGAAGGAATGGATGACGAAATAGACAAAAATGGAACATCACCATGTACTCCCTGACAACCCCAGCTGGTTACCGACATAGAGTTCCAATCCAATACTGGATTATGGGTTTGTAGCCATGGCAACCCCAACACGACCACATCATGCAAATTATGCAGTACCAGAAAGCGAATAACTTCCTGATGTGCAGGAGCCATGCACATGGTCAGCTGGGCCCAGTACTGAGGCTTATTCTTGGCCAAAGGTGTAGCATCAATTCCTCTCAACGGAATAGGACACCGCAAAGGCTCCAAGAAAAATCCACAACGTTTAGCATAATCCAAATCCATCAGATTCAGGGCAGCGCCTGAATCCACAAACGCCATGACAGAATACGATGACAAAGAGCACATTAAGGTAATGGACAAAAGGAATTTGGACTGTACAGTACCAATAACGGCAGAGCTATCGAACCGCCTAGTGCGTTTAGGACAATTAGAAATAGCATGAGTAGAATCACCACAATAGAAACACAGTCTGTTCAGACGTCTGTGTTCTTGCCGTTCTACTTTAGTCATAGTCCTGTCGCACTGCATAGGCTCAGGTTTACTCTCAGGCAGTACCGCCAGATGGTGCACAGATTTACGCTCGCGCAAGCGACGACCGATCTGAATGGCCAAGGACATAGACTCATTCAAACCAGCAGGCATAGGAAATCCCACCATTACATCCTTAAGAGCTTCAGAGAGACCCTTTCTGAACAAAGCCGCTAGTGCAGATTCATTCCACAGAGTGAGTACTGACCATTTCCTAAATTTCTGACAATATACTTCTACATCATCCTGACCCTGGCATAAAGCCAGCAGATTTTGCTCAGCCTGATCCACTGAATTAGGCTCATCGTAAAGCAATCCGAGCGCCAGGAAAAATGCATCAACATTACTCAATGCAGAATCTCCTGGTGCAAGAGAAAACGCCCAGTCCTGTGGGTCGCCGCGCAAAAAAGAAATGATAATCAAAACCTGTTGAATAGGATTACAAGAAGAATGAGGTTTCAAGGCCAAAAATAGCTTACAATTATTTCTGAAGCTCAGGAACTTAGTTCTGTCACCAAAAAACAAATCAGGAATCGGAATTCTTGGTTCTAGCATCAATTTCTGATCAATAGTATCTTGAATCTTTTGTACATTTACAACGAGATTATCCATTGAGGAGCACAGAGCCTGAATATCCATGTCCACAGCTGTGTCCTGAAGCACTCTAATGTCTAGGGGAAAAAAAAGACTGAAGACAGAGCTAAGAAAAAAAAATGATGTCAGGATTTCTTTTTTCCCTCTATTGGGAATCATTGGTGTGGCTCCTTGTTCTGTTATGGCTGGCAAACAGGCAACACAGCGTGCAGTAATCAGCGCACATACAGAGATCTGGCAATAACCAAAAACAATAGGACGAGCTCTGAGACGTGGAATCTCTGTAGACTGCAGTACCTGATCTATCCTCACACAACTATAAGCAGCAGTGGATTGCGCCTAACAACTACCTATGCAACTCGGCACTGCCTGAGGAGCTGACTAGCCTGAAGATAGAAATACAAGCCTGACTTACCTCAGAGAAATACCCCAAAGGAATAGGCAGCCCCCCACATATAATGACTGTTAGCAAGATGAAAAGACAAACGTAGGAATGAAATAGATTCAGCAAAGTGAGGCCCGATATTCTAGACAGAGCGAGGATAGCAAAGAGAACTATGCAGTCTACAAAAAACCCTAAAACGAAAACCACGCAAGGGGCAAAAAGACCCACCGTGCCGAACTAACAGCACGGCGGTGCACCCCTCTGCTTCTCAGAGCTTCCAGCAAAAGACAATAGCAAGCTGGACAGAAAAAAACAGAAAACAAACTAGAAGCACTTATCTAGCAGAGCAGCAGGCCCAAGGAAAGATGCAGTAGCTCAGATCCAACACTGGAACATTGACAAGGAGCAAGGAAGACAGACTCAGGTGGAGCTAAATAGCAAGGCAGCCAACGAGCTCACCAAAACACCTGAGGGAGGAAGCCCAGAGACTGCAATACCACTTGTGACCACAGAAGTGAACTCAGCCACAGAATTCACAACAGTCAGCAGAAACATCAAACGCTGGCCAATGGTCATATTTTTTGCTATGTTGAATTTGGGTGGTATAAATTCACAAGTAATTTATCTTGAAAACAAGCTTGAACCACTCCGTAGACGAGTGTATCTGAAAAAATTGGCCCATGAACTAGTACTTGGAGAGCTACGCAGGAGAAGCGTGAAAACAATCGGTATCCCCTCTTGCCTTCAAGTTCAGCTCAAAAGGTTCCGCCCAGAAGATGATGGTGAAAAGTCACCATCTGCACCACCTCACAAAAGAAGGAGATGCACCACCTGCCAAACGGAAAGCGGAACCAGAAGGCTTTCAAATTATGAATGTCTCAAATGTCATAAAGCAATTTGCCTGACACATGCAAAAATGGTGTGTAATTCTTGCTATTTGCTCTGCAAGTGTGACTTTTCTGGGGAAACCTCAGCATCTACTTCTGATTGAATATGTTTTTAATAGTACTTAAGGTACCTTAAAATTAAGTTTGTGTTCAAAAATTTTCTTTGTACATTTTTTTGAGAGAGTCGAACTGGGGACTATTTGGCGGGAGTTTTGAAAAGTTTGTATTTCATAGTTATTAGTTTTATGTTAAGTAAATGTTTTTTTTTGCAACTGATTATGTGTAGTCTCTTTTATTACATCCCTATGAAGGTCACTGATCACTTTTAGAGCACTGAAATTGCAAACATTAGATATTATAGGTATTTTTCCAGCAGGCGCCTGACAGGCACATTGTATGTGAACTCGTTAGTCCGAATATTGTATGTGACGGAGGGCTAGGATGTGTTAAAGACCAAGTATATTGGTGTTCATTGTGGGATGGTTTTATTATATTATTTTATGCACAGGGCCTGAGTTTTGGTTCAGTCTCCCCCCCAAAAAAGGGAGATTCAAATTTTCATCAAGTTTATATACACATTCTACCTTATTTTACAGTACCATATAACGGTTGTTATTTTGGTTAGATCTTCCAAAAAATGAGGAAGTCTGGTGGAATAGCCTGTGGGCTGTGGTTGCCAGCTGGTACTGATGGTGGTGGTGGTGCATCTGGTGGTAGTGGCAAAAGCACAATAGCACCTAAGGCTGGAGGTGTTGAGCCAGCGTCATTGTCTGGCTACACAAGGCCTCAAAGTCTCCCTTATCTGGGAGTAGGAAAACCGCTTTTAAAGCCAGAGCAGCAGGAAAAAGTTTTGGCTTTCTTTGCTGACTCAGCCTCTAGCTCTTTCGCCATCTCTTCAGAGAGTTCCAAGTATAAAAGCAGCGAGTCGTCAGTGGATGCTCCCGGTCAGGAACAAGACGTTTCCTTGTGTCCTTCACCCAAACCAAAAGTAAAGGATGCGTCAGGTGACACTACAGGTTACTCCATGGAGCTCTTTACTCATACCGTGCCTGGGTTAGAAAGGGAAATTGTTAACTGCCCATTACAAGATGAATCGGACATGGGGTGCACTGATGCACAGCCACAGCTAGATTATTATGCTGTTCCATTGACTCACATCACCACACTGCCCTCGCAGTGTACTGAGCCAGAATCTGACCCTGCATAGACTATGGTGCTCCGTCCCGAATGCTATAGCACCTTACACGGTGACGCAGAGGAAGGTGCACATGACATTGAAGAGGAGGTGATAGATGACCCAGTTGTTGACCCAGATTGACAGACAAAACTTATCTGTAAGAAATGCTCAAAGACCTTTAGCAGAGGTAAGATTCTTCAAAATGTAAATACAACGTGCATGCTTAGACATTTAACCAGCATGCACTTGCAAGCCTGGACTAACTATCAAATGTCCCGTACCGTTGGTGCACCTGCTCAGAATGAAGGTATTCAGCAACGCTACATTGCTTCCCTCGCTGTAAGCCCACCGGTTAGGACACCACCAGCAGCAAATGTGGAGGTATCGTCGCAAGGCCAAAGCATTCAGGGAATAACAAGGTTATTGGTAGGAAACACTGTATGTAGGCCAACATCAAGAATATCATCACCAACCCTCTCTCATTCTGCCATGTCCACCACCACCCCCGCTAGTTCCACCATATGCAGCTCTCCAGTCCAGCTCACCCTACAAGAGACTCTCATTAGGAAAAGAAAGTACTCATCCTCTCATCCGCATACACAGGGTTTGAACGCCCACATTGCTAGACTAATCTCGTTAGAGATGATGCCCTACCGGTTGGTTGAAAGCGAAGCTTTCAAAGACCTGATGGCCTATGCAGTACCACGCTATGACCTACCCAGTCGGCACTTCTTTGCGAGAAAAGCCATCCCAGCCGTCCACCAGCATGTCAAAGACCACATTGTCCAAGCACTGAGGCAATAAGTCAGTGGAAAGGTGCACCTCACAACAGATGCATGGACCAGTAGGCATGGCCAGGGACGTTACGTGTCCATCACGGCACACTGCATTAATGTGGTGGATGCAGGGTCCACAGGGGACAGCCATAGTGGGACAGTTCTGCCTAGCCCATGGTCTAGGAAACAATTGGCTGTAGGCGTTCACCACCCCTCCTCCTCCTCCTCCTCCAGAAGCAAAACTTGTCCACAGAGTGCAGTCGCATGACCACTCCATCCGCAGCTGCCAGTGTTGCACACGAGGTGTCCCATTATCGAACAGCTAGTGGTAAGCATCAGCAGGCTGTGTTACAAATGAAGAGTTTGGGTGACAACAGACACACCGCAGAGGTACTGGCTGAGTACTTGCAGCAACAAACTCAGTCATGGCTGGGCAGTTTACATTTTGAGGCTGGCAAGGTAGTCAGTGATAACGGAAGGAATTTTATGGCTGCTATAGCCCTTTCAGAACTGAAACACATACCTTGCCTGGCTCACACCTTGAACCTGGTGGTGCAGTGCTTCCTCAAAAATTATCCGGAGTTACCAGCCCTGCTCCTGAAGGTGTGAAGACTTTGCTCGCACATCCGCTGGTCGCCCGTACACTCCAGCCGTATGCTGAACCATCAGCGATCTCTGAATCTTCCCCAGCACCGCCTAATAATCGACGTTGCAACAAGGTGGAACTCCACACTGCATATGCTTCAGAGGCTGTGCGAACAGAGGCGTGCTGTCATTAATTTGTGGGAGGATAAACATACACGGGCAGGCACTTGGATGGCAGACATAGAGTTGTCTGGTGTGCAGTGGTCGAAGCTACAAGACCTCTGTCAAGTCCTTCAGTGTATTGAGGAATGCACTCGGCTGGTAAGTGCAGACGATGCCATCATAAGCATGAGCATCCCACTAATGCATCTGCTGATGCAAAGTTTGACGCACATTAAGGAGCTGGCGTCTGCAGCCGAGGAGGAGGGAAGCCTTGATGACAGTCAGCCATTGTCTGCTCCGGGAACTCTCCTGGATGAGGAGGCAGACGAAGAGGAGGAGGAGGAGGATGATGGGGATGAATATTTATGGGAGGAGGATGCTTCTCAGGGGGCAATACAACTGGTGGTGTTACAAGGTTAGTTACAGTGTTTTTCCTGGACCCAACTAATGTTGATTCGCAAGAAAGTGCTCCTCAACCCAGCACAAGCAGTGAATTGACACCTGGAACATTAGCCCACATGGCAGAGTATGCCTTGCGTATCCTAAAAAGGGACCCCCACTGTTGTGAGTTCTGTTTTTGGGCTCCCTCTGGTGGTTACTGATGGTACTGGGTGATTTGTGTTCTGCTGTCTCTGGTGTCCACCTGTTCTATTAGGATTTGGGAGTTTCCTATTTAACCGGGCTTTCTTGTCATTTCCCCGCCGGCTATCAAGGTTATCAGAGTGTTTTGTTACCTCAGCTTCTGGCTTCAGTAATCTTCAGGACAAGCTAAGTTTTGATTTTCTTGTTCCACGTTTTGCTTTATTTTTGTCTTTTCCAGCTTGCATATAATTGTCTCTTT
Organism: Ranitomeya imitator; assembly: GCF_032444005.1. NCBI lineage: Eukaryota > Metazoa > Chordata > Amphibia > Anura > Dendrobatidae > Ranitomeya > Ranitomeya imitator. The sequence goes on along the minus strand of NC_091287.1, from coordinate 230,825,896 downwards.
GCTGCTGGTTGCTTTAGTGGGCTGTAATTGCTCCTCATGTTCCATGAGTTGGAACATGAGTTCAAGTAATTACAGGATGGTTTTTTGAAGGGTTTTTTGCTGACCGCGCAGTTTACTTTTGTATCCTCTGCTATCTAGTTTTAGCGGGCCTCATTTTGCTGAATCTGTTTTCATACTGTGTATGTGCCTTCCTCTCATTTCACCGTCATTATATGTGGGGGGCTGCTATTTCTGTGGGGTATTTCTCTGGAGGCAAGAGAGGTCTGTGTTTCTTCTAATAGGGGAAGTTAGATCTTCGGCTGGTGCGAAACATCTAGGATCAACGTAGGCACGTTCCCCGGCTATTGTTATTTGTGTGCTCAGGTTTAGGGTCGCGGTCAGCTCAGGTTCCATCACCCTAGAGCTCGTTGGTGCTTGTCCTTTTGTGATTCCCTGCCATTGGAATCATGACACCCCACATTATCAAAATGATGACCGATGACGATTACTGGTTGGCCTGCCTCCTGGATCCACGATATAAAGAAACATTACAAAATATCATGCCACATGAGAACCTTGAGCAAATATTGGCTACCAAACAAGCAACTCTTGTAGACCGTTTGGTTCAGGCATTCCAAGCACACAGCGGCGGTGATGGTTCTCACACGAGCCGTAGGGGGCAGCGTGGCAGAGGTGTTAGAGGTGCACAAATCCGAAGTGGCGTTGGACAGAGGGGTTTTATGACCAGTTTGTGGAGTGATTTCGCAATGACCTCTGACACGACAGGTAGTGCAGCATCGATTCAAAGTGACAGGAGACAGCATTTGTCCAGTATGGTTATGAACTACTTTTCCTCTCTTATCGATGTTCTCCCTCACAGGTCATTCCCCTTTGATTACTGGGCATCTAAAATAGACACCTAGCCAGAATTGGCAGAATATGCATTACAGGAGCTCGCTTGCCCTGCTGCTAGTGTGCTATCAGAAAGAGTCTACAGTGCTGCTGGTTCAATACTGACTAAAAAAAGAACACGTCTGGCTACCCAGAATGTTGATGATCTAACCTTCATTAAAATGAACCAATCATGGATTTCAAATTATTTTGCCCCACCTTCCCCTGCTGACACGTAGCTTGCCGGAAAAATGTCTTGCTTTTGGCCTCCTCTTACTGACTTCTCCAATTCTGCCATGTGCAGCTGCTGAATGTCCACCATAGGCCATTTTTATACCTCTCTAAATGGGCTGACTCCCCCCACAGGGCCGTGGTCACCACCTGGCGCAAGCACCCGTGCGATTGCCATTTGCCTGGATAGGTGGGTGGGCCCACTCTTGGGCAACAGCACTGGCAGAGGGTCCCTCATAGTACAATTAAGTGTCACTGACGGTGGAGGTGCACAACCAACGTCAGACACACCGTCGTAATATGAGGGGCCCTGTGCCAGTACCGCAGCCCATGAGAGAGTGTTCCCCCCTAGCTCGAACAGTGCTCTACCACTTGCAATACTTACCTCTCCCTGCTCCACCACTGTGTAGTCTGTGGTGTTAAATGCTTCAATGGCAGTGCCAATACAAATTTGTTGAAATGATAGATGATAGTTAAAATACACAGGGGCACGGGCCTCCATTTAGACCAGTTAATACTTTGCGCCTACTATCACTGTCTGCTACTCAGCAGAGGAGCCCACCCCTTAACCTAGCTAGTCCTGTTACCAATTTTGAACTGCATTTAGCCTATTTTAGTATTTGGGCCTACTAACTGTGTCTACCACTCATTACAGTTGTCCTCCACTGAACAAAGAAATGCCACCCGTTTAGTCCTCTTACCAATTTTGAACTGCATTTAGCCTACTTTAGTATTTGGGCCTACTAACTGTGTCTGCCACTCATTACATACAGTTGTCCTCCACTGAACAAAGCAATGGCGCCCACTTAGTCCTGTTACCAATTTTGAACTGCATTTAGCCTGTGTTAGTATTTGGGCCTACAAACTGTGTCTGCCACTCATTACAGTTGTCCTCCACTGAAAAAAGCAATGCCGCCCATTTAGTCCTCTTACCAATTTTGAACTGCATTTAGCCTACTTTAGTATTTAGACCTACTAACTGTCTCTGCCACTCATTACAGTTGTCCTCCACTGAACAAAGCAATGCCGCCCGTTTGGTCCTGTTACCAATTTTGAACTGCATTTAGCCTACTTTATTATTTGGGCCTACTAACTGTGTCTGCCACTCATTACAGTTGTCCTCCACTGAATAAAGCAATGCCGCCCGTTTAGTCCTGTGGCCAATTTTGAACTGCATTTAGCCTACTTTAGTATTTGGGCCTACTAACTGTGTCTGCCACTCATTACAGTTGTCCTCCACTGAACAAAGCAATGCCGCCTGTTTAGTCCTCTTACCAATTTTGAACTGCATTTAGCCTACTTTAGTATTTGGGCCTACTAACTGTGTTTGCCACTCATTACAGTTGTCCTCCACTGAACAAAGCAATGCCGCCCGTTTAGTCCTTTTACCAATTTTGAACTGCATTTAGCCTACTTTAGTATTTGGGCCTACTAACTGTGTCTACCACTTATTACAGTTGTCCTCCACTGAACAAAGCAATGCCGCTCATTTATTCCTGTTACCAATTTTGAACTGCATTTAGCCTACTTTATTATTTGGGCCTACTAACTGTGTCAGCCACTTATTACAGTTGTCCTCCACTGAACAAAGCAATGTCGCCCGTTTAGTCCTGTTACCAATTTTGAACTGCATTTAGCCTGCTTTAGTATTTGGGCCTACAATCTGTGTCTGCCACTCATTACAGTTGTCCTCCACTGAACAAAGCAATGCCGCCCGTTTAGTCCTGTTACCAATTTTGAACTGCATTTAGCCTGCTTTAGTATTTGGGCCTACAAACTGTGTCTGCCACTCATTACAGTTGTCCTCCACTGAACAAAGCAATGCCGCCCGTTTAGTCCTCTTACCAATTTTGAACTGCATTTAGCCTACTTTAGTATTTAGACCTACGAACTGTGTCTGCCACTCATTACAGTTGTCCTCCACTGAACAAAGCAATGCCCCATGTTTGGTCCTGTTACCAATTTTGAACTGCATTTAGCCTACTTTATTATTTGGGCCTACTAACTGTGTCTGCCACTCATTACAGTTGTCCTCCACTGAATAAAGCAATGCCGCCCGTTTAGTCCTGTGGCCAATTTTGAACTGCATTTAGCCTACTTTAGTATTTGGGCCTACTAACTGTGTCTGCCACTCATTACAGTTGTCCTCCACTGAACAAGGCAATGCCGCCTGTTTAGTCCTCTTACCAATTTTGAACTGCATTTAGCCTACTTTAGTATTTGGGCCTACTAACTGTGTTTGCCACTCATTACAGTTGTCCTCCACTGAACAAAGCAATGCCGCCCGTTTAGTCCTTTTACCAATTTTGAACTGCATTTAGCCTACTTTAGTATTTGGGCCTACTAACTGTGTCTACCACTTATTACAGTTGTCCTCCACTGAACAAAGCAATGTCGCCCGTTTAGTCCTGTTACCAATTTTGAACTGCATTTAGCCTGCTTTAGTATTTGGGCCTACAATCTGTGTCTGCCACTCATTACAGTTGTCCTCCACTGAACAAAGCAATGCCGCCCGTTTAGTCCTGTTACCAATTTTGAACTGCATTTAGCCTGCTTTAGTATTTGGGCCTACAAACTGTGTCTGCCACTCATTACAGTTGTCCTCCACTGAACAAAGCAATGCCGCCCGTTTAGTCCTCTTACCAATTTTGAACTGCATTTAGCCTGCTTTAGTATTTGGGCCTACAAACTGTGTCTGCCACTCATTACAGTTGTCCTCCACTGAACAAAGCAATGCCGCCCGTTTAGTCCTCTTACCAATTTTGAACTGCATTTAGCCTGCTTTAGTATTTGGGCCTACAAACTGTGTCTGCCACTCATTACAGTTGTCCTCCACTGAAGAAAGCAATGCCGCCCGTTTAGTCCTTTTACCAATTTTGAACTGCATTTAGCCTACTTTAGTATTTGGGCCTACTAACTGTGTCTACCACTTATTACAGTTGTCCTCCACTGAACAAAGCAATGCCGCTCATTTATTCCTGTTACCAATTTTGAACTGCATTTAGCCTACTTTATTATTTGGGCCTACTAACTGTGTCAGCCACTTATTACAGTTGTCCTCCACTGAACAAAGCAATGTCGCCCGTTTAGTCCTGTTACCAATTTTGAACTGCATTTAGCCTGCTTTAGTATTTGGGCCTACAATCTGTGTCTGCCACTCATTACAGTTGTCCTCCACTGAACAAAGCAATGCCGCCCGTTTAGTCCTGTTACCAATTTTGAACTGCATTTAGCCTGCTTTAGTATTTGGGCCTACAAACTGTGTCTGCCACTCATTACAGTTGTCCTCCACTGAACAAAGCAATGCCGCCCGTTTAGTCCTCTTACCAATTTTGAACTGCATTTAGCCTACTTTAGTATTTAGACCTACGAACTGTGTCTGCCACTCATTACAGTTGTCCTCCACTGAACAAAGCAATGCCGCCCATTTTGTTGTGAATTCTGTTATCGAACTCCCTACTGTTGTCATGAATGGTACTTCGCGAGTTCTGTCCATGGACTCCCTCTGGTGGCTGTGAGTGGAGCTGCTGCTTCTGAGGTTCCTTCCACAGGTGACGTGGTTTATCCTTTGGTTGGCTGCTCTATTTAACTCCACTCAGATCGTTACTCCATGCCAGCTGTCAATGTTCCTGCATTGGTTCAGTTCGCTCTTGGATCTTTCTGGTTACCTGTCTACTCCAGCAGAAGCTAAGTTCCTAGTAGTTATTATTTGTTCTTTGTTTCCTTGTCCAGCTGGATATCATGATTTTGCCTTGCTATCTGGAAGCTCTGGGATGCAGAGTGGCATCTCCGCACCGTTAGTCGGTGCGGAGGTCTTTTTGCACACTCTGCGTGGTTTTTGTAGTTTTTTGTGCTGACCGCAAAGATACCTTTCCTATCCTCTGTCTGTTTAGTAAGTCTGGCCTCCCTTTGCTGAAACCTGTTTCATTTCTGCGTTTGTGACTTTCATCTTTACTCACAGTCAATATATGTGGGGGCCTGCCTTTTTCTTTGGGGAATTTCTCTGAGGCAAGGTAGGCTTTATTTTCTGTCTCTAGGGCTAGTTAGCTCTTAGGCTGTGAAGAGGCGTCTAGGGAGTGTCAGGAACGCTCCACGGCTATTTCTAGTTGTTGTGATAGGATTAGGGGTTGCGGTCAGCAGAGCTCCCACATCCCAGAGCTTGTCCTGTGTGAGTTTAACTATCAGGTCGTGCCGGGTGCTCCTAACCACCAGGTCCATAACAGTACAGCTGGCCCAAAGTATTAATGCATCTCAATAGAGGGAAAAGAGAAGTTCTGAGACCATTTTTTTTTCTTTGCACTGTGTTTTGTCTTTCTTTTCCCCTTAACATTTGGGTGGTTCAGGACACAGGCGTAGATATGGACATTCAAGGTCTGTCCTCTTGTGTGGATCATCTCACTGCAAGGGTACAAAACATTCAAGATTTTGTGGTTCAGAATCCGATGTTAGAGCCTAGAATTCCTATTCCTGATTTATTTTCTGGGGATAGATCTAAGTTCCTGAATTTCAAATATAATTGTAAACTGTTTCTAGCTTTGAAACCCCGCTCCTCTGGTGACCCCGTTCAACAAGTGAAAATCATTATTTCTTTGTTGCGTGGTGACCCTCAAGACTGGGCATTTTCCCTTGCGCCAGGAGATCCTGCATTGCGTGATGTTGATGCGTTTTTTCTGGCGCTTGGATTGCTTTATGATGAACCAAATTCAGTGGATCAGGCAGAGAAAATCTTTTCTGGCTTTGTGTCAGGGTCAGGATGAAGCGGAGGTGCACTGTCAGAAGTTTAGAAAGTGGTCTGTGCTTACTCAGTGGAATGAGAGTGACCTGGTGGCAATTTTCAGAAAGGGTCTTTCTGAAGCCCTTAAGGATGTCATGGTGGGATTTCCCACGCCTGCTGGTCTGAATGAGTCTATGTCCTTGGCCATTCAGATCGATCGGCGCTTGCATGAGCGCAAAGCTGTGCACCATTTGGCGGTATTCTCTGAGCATAGGCCTGAGTCTGTGCAATGTGATAGGACTTTGACCAGAGCTGAACGGCAAGAACACAGACGTCGGAATGGGCTGTGTTTTTACTGTGGTGAATCCACTCATGCTATCTCCAATTGTCCTAAGCGCACTAAACGATTCGCTAGGTCTGCCACCATTGGTACGGTACAGTCTAAATTTCTTTTGTCCGTTACTCTGATTTGCTCTCTGTCGTCCTATTCTGTTATGGCATTTGTGGATTCAGGCGCTGCCCTGAATCTGATGGACTTGGAGTTTGCCAGGCGCTGTGGTTTTTTCTTAGAGCCCTTGCAGTATCCTATTCCATTGAGAGGAATTGATGCTACGCCTTTGGCCAAGAATAAGCCTCAATACTGGACTCAATTGACCATGTGCATGGCTCCTGCACATCAGGAGGATATTCGCTTTTTGGTGTTGCATAATCTGCATGATATGGTCGTTTTGGGGTTGCCATGGCTACAGGTCCATAATCCAGTGTTGGATTGGAAATCTATGTCTGTGTCCGGCTGGGGTTGTCAGGGGGTACATGGTGATGTTCCATTGTTGTCAATTTCACCTTCCACTCCTTCTGAAGTCCCTGAGTTTTTATCAGATTACCGGGATGTATTTGAGGAGCCCAAATCCGGTGCCCTACCTCCTCATAGGGATTGCGATTGTGCTATTAATTTGATTCCTGGTAGTAAGTTTCCTAAGGGCCGACTGTTTAATTCATCTGTGCCAGAGCACGCCGCTATGCGGAGTTATATAAAGGAATCCTTGGAGAAGGGTCATATTCGCCCGTCGTCATCACCGCTGGGAGCAGGGTTCTTTTTTGTGGCCAAGAAGGATGGCTCTTTGAGACCTTGTATTGATTACCGCCTTCTTAATAAGATCACAGTCAAATTTCAGTACCCTTTGCCGCTGCTGTCTGTTTTGTTTGCTCGGATTAAGGGGGCTAGTTGGTTCACCAAGATAGATCTTCGAGGGGCGTATAATCTTGTGCGAATTAAACAGGGCGATGAATGGAAAACAGCATTTAATACGCCCGAGGGCCATTTTGAGTACCTGGTTATGCCATTCGGGCTTTCTAATGCTCCGTTTGTGTTTCAGTCCTTTATGCATGACATCTTCCGAGAGTACTTGGATAGATTCATGATTGTATATTTGGATGACATTTTGGTCTTTTCGGATGATTGGGAGTCTCATGTGAAGCAGGTCAGAATGGTGTTCCAGGTCCTTCGTGCGAATTCCTTGTTTGTGAAGGGGTCAAAGTGTCTCTTTGGAGTTCAGAAGGTTTCATTTTTGGGATTCATTTTTTCCCCTTCTACTATCGAGATGGACCCTGTTAAAGTTCAGGCCATTTATGACTGGACTCAGCCAACATCTGTGAAGAGCCTGCAGAAGTTCCTGGGCTTTGCTAATTTTTACCGTCGCTTCATCGCTAATTATTCTAGTATTGCTAAACCGTTGACTGTTTTGACCAAGAAAGGTGCTGATGTGGTCAATTGGTCCTCTGCGGCTGTAGAGGCTTTTCAGGAGTTGAAGCGTCGTTTTTCTTCTGCCCCTGTGTTGTGCCAGCCAGATGTTTCGCTCCCGTTTCAGGTCGAGGTTGATGCTTCTGAGATTGGCGCAGGGGCTGTTTTGTCGCAAAGAAGTTCTGATGGCTCGGTGATGAAACCATGTGCCTTCTTTTCTAGAAAATTCTCGCCTGCTGAGCGCAATTATGATGTTGGCAATCGAGAGTTGTTGGCCATGAAGTGGGCATTCGAGGAGTGGCGACATTGGCTTGAAGGAGCTAAACATCGTGTGGTGGTCTTGACGGATCACAAGAATTTGACTTATCTCGAGTCTGCCAAACGGTTGAATCCTAGACAGGCTCGATGGTCGCTCTTTTTCTCCCGTTTTGATTTTGTAGTTTCATACCTTCCGGGATCTAAGAATGTGAAGGCTGATGCCCTGTCAAGGAGTTTTGTGCCTAACTCTCCGGGTGTTCCGGAGCCGGCGGGTATTCTCAAAGAGGGGGTAATTTTGTCTGCTATCTCCCCTGATTTGCGGCACGTGCTGCAGAAGTTTCAGGCTGATAGACCTGACCGTTGTCCAGCGGAGAAACTGTTTGTCCCTGATAGATGGACTAGTAGAGTTGTCTCTGAGGTTCATTGTTCGGTGTTGGCGGGTCATCCTGGAATCTTTGGTACCAGAGATTTGGTGGCTAGATCCTTTTGGTAGCCTTCTTTGTCACGGGATGTGCGTTCTTTTGTGCAGTCCTGTGGGACTTGTGCTCGGGCTAAGCCCTGCTGTTCTCGTGCCAGTGGGTTGCTTTTGCCCTTGCCGGTCCCAAAGAGGCCCTGGACGCATATTTCCATGGATTTTATTTCTGATCTCCCTGTCTCTCAAAGGATGTCGGTCATTTGGGTGGTTTGTGATCGCTTCTCTAAGATGGTCCATTTGGTACCCTTGTCTAAATTGCCTTCCTCCTCTGATTTGGTGCCATTGTTTTTCCAGCATGAGGTTCGTTTGCATGGCATTCCGGAGAACATCGTCTCGGACAGAGGTTCCCAGTTTGTTTCGAGGCTTTGGCGGTCCTTTTGTGCTAAGATGGGCATTAATTTGTCTTTTTCTTCGGCTTTCCATCCTCAGACTAATGGCCAAACCGAACGAACAAATCAGACTTTGGAAACATATCTGAGATGCTTTGTTTCTGCTGATCAGGATGATTGGGTGTCCTTCTTGCCTTTGGCTGAGTTCACCCTTAATAATCGGGCCAGCTCGGCTACTTTGGTTTCTCCTTTTTTCTGTAATTCTGGTTTCCATCCTCGTTTCTCTTCAGGGCAGGTTGAGCCTTCGGACTGTCCTGGTGTGGATACTGTGGTGGACAGGTTGCAGCAGATTTGGACTCATGTGGTGGACAATTTGACATTGTCCCAGGAGAGGGCTCAACGTTTCACTAACCGCCGGCGTTGTGTTGGTCCCCGACTTCGTGTTGGGGATTTGGTTTGGTTGTTATCTCGTTATGTTCCTATGAAGGTTTCCTCTCCTAAGTTTAAGCCTCGTTTCATTGGTCCGTATAAGATTTCTGAAGTTCTCAATCGTGTGTCATTTAGTTTGGCCCTTCCAGCTTATTTTGCCATCCATAATGTGTTCCATAGGTCGTTATTGCGGAGATATGTGGCGCCTATGGTTCCCTCCGTTGATCCTCCTGCCCCGGTGTTGGTCGAGGGGGAGTTGGAGTATGTGGTGGAGAAGATTTTGGATTCTCGTGTTTCGAGACGGAAACTCCAGTACCTGGTCAATTGGAAGGGTTATGGTCAGGAAGATAATTCCTGGGTTTTTGCCTCTGATGTTCATGCTGCCGATCTAGTTCGTGCTTTTCATTTGGCTCATCCTGATCGGCCTGTGGGCTCTGGTGAGGGTTCGGTGACCCCTCCTCAAGGGGGGGTACTGTTGTGAATTCTGTTATCGAACTCCCTCCTGTGGTCATGAATAGTACTTCGGCGAGTTCTGTCCATGGACTCCCTCTGGTGGCTGTGAGTGGAGCTGCTGCTTCTGAGGTTCCTTCCACAGGTGACGTGGTTTATCCTTTGGTTGGCTGCTCTATTTAACTCCACTCAGATCGTTACTCCATTCCAGCTGTCAATGTTCCTGCATTGGTTCAGTTCGCTCTTTGATCTTTCTGGTTACCTGTCTACTCCAGCAGAAGCTAAGTTCCTGCTAGTTATTATTTGTTCTTTGTTTCCTTGTCCAGCTGGATATCAAGATTTTGCCTTGCTAGCTGGAAGCTCTGGGATGCAGAGTGGCATCTCCGCACCGTTAGTCGGTGCGGAGGTCTTTTTGCACACTCTGTGTGGTTTTTTGTAGTTTTTTGTGCTGACCGCAAAGATACCTTTCCTATCCTCTGTCTGTTTAGTAAGTCTGGCCTCCCTTTGCTGAAACCTGTTTCATTTCTGCGTTTGTGACTTTCATCTTTACTCACAGTCAATATATGTGGGGGGCTGCCTTTTCCTTTGGGGAATTTCTCTGAGGCAAGGTAGGCTTTATTTTCTATCTCTAGGGCTAGTTAGCTCTTAGGCTGTGAAGAGGCGTCTAGGGAGTGTCAGGAATGCTCCACGGCTATTTCTAGTTGTTGTGATAGGATTAGGGGTTGCGGTCAGCAGAGCTCCCAGATCCCAGAGCTTGTCCTGTGTGAGTTTAACTATCAGGTCGTGCCGGGTGCTCCTAACCACCAGGTCCATAACACCGTTTAGTTCTGTTACCAATTTTAAACTGCATTTAGCCTACTTTATTATTTGGGCCTACTAACTGTGTCTGCCACTCGTTACAGTTGTCCTCCGCTGAACAAAGCAATGTCGCCCGTTTAGTCCTGTTACCAATTTTGAACTGCATTTAGCCTACTTTAGTATTTGGGCCTACTAACTGTGTCTGCCACTCATTACAGTTGTCCTCCACTGAATAAAGCAATGCCGCCCGTTTAGTCCTGTTGCCAATTTTGAACTGCATTTAGCCTACTTTAGTATTTGGGCCTACTAACTGTGTCTGCCACTCATTACAGTTGTCCTCCACTGAACAAAGCAATGCCGCCTGTTTAGTCCTCTTACCAATTTTGAAATGCATTTAGCCTACTTTAGTATTTGGGCCTACTAACTGTGTCTGCCACTCATTACAGTTGTTTTCCACTGAACAAAGCAATGCCGCACGTTTAGCCCTGTTACCAATTTTGAACTGCATTTAGCCTACTGTAGTATTTGTGCCTACTAACTGTGTCTGCCACTCATTGCAGTTGTCCTCCACTTCACAAAGCAATGCCGCCTGTTTAGTCATGTTACCAATTTTGAACTGCATTTAGCCTACTTTATTATTTGGGCCTATATCTTTGTTTCCTCCTCATCCTGCCCATTGCCCAGCCACTGTTAGTTGAGCCTGCTTGTACATTGACCCAGACCACTACATTCCCCTTGCACTCTACATAGCCAGAATCTGACCCTGCTGAAAGTCAGGTTCCCCTTCCCGCATGCTATGCCACCTTACACGGGGGCAAAGAGGAAGGTGCAGATGAAAGTGCAGGTTCCTTCATCAGGTGGGGGGGCATACTCGTTGGTGACGTCACTGGCACAGGGCCCCTCATAGTACGCAAAAGTGTCTCTGCCAGTGGGAGGCGCCACCCGCCACCAAACACATCGCTGTACTATGAGGGGCCCTGTGCCAGTGCCAACTAGTGGGCCCCCCTGCTTGCTCAGGATCACAGCACTTGCAAAGTTGAAATACTTACCTCTCCCTGCTCCACCGCCATGACGTATTCCACGTTTCCTGGGACCACGGAAATCTTGAGCCAGCCCTACCCCCCTCCCACAACTTTAGCCAAATAACCCCCTGTTTTCAATGCCTAACTATTATTATAAAGTAAATTAATATTAACCCCTCAGCGACCGCCGATACGCCTTTTAAAGGCGGCCGCTAAGGGTACTTAAACCACAGGGCCGTTAATTAACGGCGCTGTGGAAAAAGTAAATAGCGCCCCCCAGAGTCGGATTTTCTCCGGGGTTTCGGCTGCCGGGGGTAGCCGAGACCCTAGAGAACATGATTCGGGGGGGTTTTAACCCACCCCGCATTTGCGATCGCCGGTAATTAACCGTTTACCGGCGATCGCAAAAAAAAAAAAATGCGATCTCTTTTTAATTTCTCTGTCCTCCGATGTGATCGGAGGACAGAGAAAAGGGGTCCCAGGTAGCCCCCCAATACTTACCTATCTCCCCCGATGCTCCCCGTGGCTCCCGGTGGGCGCCGCCATCTTCAAAATGGCGGGCGCATGCGCAGTGCGCCCGCCGGCCGACCCAGCGAGAATCTTGGGGGTCTCGGCTGCCGGGGGTAGCCGAGACCCCAAAGAGCATGATCGGGGTCGGTTTTACCGACCCCTGTTTTGCGATCGCCGGTAATTAACTGTTTACCGGCGACCGCAAAAAAAAAAAAAACAAGTCAAAGTGTAATTCTCTGTCCTCTGATGTGATCGCACATCAGAGGACAGAGAAAAAGGGGGATTCGGGGACCCTGCCATACTCACCTGTGTCCCTGGGTCCTCTTGCTGCTCCTCCTGGCCGCCGGCAAAAGAAAATGGCGGGCGCATGCGCAGTGCGCCCGCCATCTGTCTCCATCTGCTGGCCGGCAGGAGAAGAGCAGTTGGGGCTAAAATTAGGGTTAGGGGTAGGGTTAGGGGTAGGGGTAGGGTTAGGGGTAGGGGTAGGGGTAGGGTTAGGGGTAGGGGTAGGGTTAGGGGTAGGGTTAGGGGTAGGGTCAGGGGTAGGGTTAGGGGTAGGGTTAGGGCTAGGGTTAGAGGTAGGGTTAAGGTTAGGGTTAGGGCTAGGGTTAGGGGTAGGGTTAGGGGTAGGGTTAGGGTTAGGGTTGGGGCTAAATTTAGGGTTAGGGTTGGGGCTAAATTTAGAGTTAGGGTAGGGGCTAAATTTAGGGTTAGGCTTCTTTCACACTTACGTCGGTACGGGGCCGTGGCAATGCATCGGCCCGACATACCGACACACGTTGTGAAAATTGTGCACAACGTGGGCAGCGGATGTAGTTTTTCAACGCATCCGCTGCCCAATCTATGTCCTGGGGAGGAGGGGGCGGAGTTATGGCCACGCATGCGCGGTCAGAAATGACGGATGCGACGTACAAAAAAATGTTACATTGAACATTTTTTTGTGCTGACGGTCCGCCAAAACACTGATCCAGTGCACGACAGACGCGACATGTGGCCATCCGTCACGATCCGTCAGCAATACAAGTCTATGGGCAAAAAACGCATCCTGCGGGCATATTTGCAGGATCCGTTTCTTGTCCAAAATGACGGATTGCGACGGATGCCAAACAACGCAAGTGTGAAAGTAGCCTTAGGGTTAGGGTTGGGGCTAAAGTTAGGGCTAGGGTTGGGGCTAAAGTTAGGGTTAGAGTTTGGATTAGGGTTAGGGTTTGGATTAGGGTTGTTATTAGGGTTAGGGTTGGCATTAGGGTTACGCTTGGGATTAGGGTTAGGTTTGGGATTAGGGTTAAGGTTAGGGTTGTGATTAGGGGTGTATTGGGATTAGGGTTAGGTTTGAGGTTAGGGTTGAGATTAGGATTAGGGGTGTGTTGGATTTAGGGTTTTGATTAGGGTTATGGTTAGGGTTGACATTAGGGTTGTTTTGGGGTAAGGGTTGTGATTATGGTTAGGGTTAGTGATTAGGATTATGGATCAGGTTGGGATTAGGGTTAGGGGTGTGTTGGGGTTAGGGTTGGAGCTAGAATTGGGGGGTTTCCACTGTTTAGGTACATCAGGGGGTCTCCAAACACGATAGCCAATTTTGCGCTCAAAAAGTCAAATGGTGCTCCCTCCCTTCTGAGCTCTGCCGTGCGCCCAAACAGTGGTTTACCCCCACATATGGGGTACCAGCATACTCAGGACAAATTGGACAACAACTTTTGGGGTCCAACTTCTCTTGTTACCCTTGTGAAAATAAAAACTTGGGGGCTAAAAAATCTTTTTTGTGGAAAAAAAAATATTTTTTATTTTCACGACTCGGCATTATAAACTTCTGTGAAGCATTTGAGCATTCAAAGTTCTCACCACACATCTAGATAAGTTCCTTAAGGGGTCTAGTTTCCAAAATGGTGTCACTTGTGGGGGGTTTCCACTGTTAAGGCACATCAGGGGCTCTCCAAACGCGACATGGCGTCCAATCTCAATTCCAGCCAATTCTACATTGAAAAAGTAAAACGGCACTCCTTCTCTTCCAAGCTCTGCGGTGCGCCCTAACAGTGGTTTACCCCCACATATTGGGTATCAGCGTACTCAGGAGAAATTGCACAACAACTTTTGTGGTCTAATTTCTCCTGTTACCCTTGTGAAAATAAGAATTTGTGGGCGAAAAGATCATTTTTGTGTAAACAAAAGCGATTTTTTTATTTTCACGGCTCTACGTTATAAACTTCTGTGAAGCACTTGGGGGTTCAAAGTGCTCACCACACATCTAGATAAGTTCCTTATGGTTACATTTCTGTTTTTACACTTGTGAAAATAAAAAAAATGGTTCTGAATTAAGATGTTTGCAAAAAAAAGTTAAATGTTCATTTTTTCCTTCCACATTGTTTCAGTTCCTGTGAAGCACGTAAAGGGTTAATAAACTTCTTGAATGTGGTTTTGAGAACCTTGAGGGGTGTAGTTTTTAGAATGGTGTCACACTTCATTGTTTTCTATCATATAGACCCCTCAAAATGACTTCAAATGTAATGTGGTCCCTAAAAAAAAATGGTGTTGTAAAAATGAGAAATTGCTGGTCAACTTTTAACCCTTATAACTCCCTAACAAAAAAAATTTTGTTTGCAAAATTGTGCTGATATAAAGTAGACATGTGGGAAATATTATTTATAACTATTTTTCATGACATATCTCTCTGATTTAAGGGCATAAAAATACAAAGTTTGAAAATTGCAAAATTTTAAAAATTTTCGCCATATTTTCGTTTTTTTCATAAATAATCGCAAGTAATATCGAAGAAATGTTACCACTAACATGAAGTACAATATGTCATGAAAAAACAGTCTCAGAATGAGCGGGATCCGTTTAAGCGTTCCAGAGTTATAACCTCATAAAGTGACAGTGGTCAGAATTGCAAAAATTGGCTCGGTCATTAAGTACCAAATTGGCTCTGTCACTAAGGGGTTAACAAGCTTAAGAAATAAGAATTTATGTTTTTGGAATTAAAATGGGCACTGTAGATGTTCTCCTGTCCTCCACTCACTGCTGACTTTGATTCCCCATTGACTTGCATTGGGTTTTGTGTTTCAGTCGGCCCCCGACTTTTTGCCATAATCGGCCGATTTCACCCGACCTGAGTTTTAACAAAGTCGGGTTTCGCGAAACCCGACTCGATCCGAAAAAGTAAAAGTCGCTCAACTCTACCTTTGATCATTGTGGCCAAAAAGTTCTATTTTAGCCTCTTTGGTCCACAAGACTTGTTTCCAAAATGCATCAGGCTTGTTGATAGGGTTGGCGGAATGCGCAGAGTATATATATATATATGTATTTATAGGTGC
The DNA here is from genome assembly GCF_032444005.1 of Ranitomeya imitator. NCBI lineage: Eukaryota > Metazoa > Chordata > Amphibia > Anura > Dendrobatidae > Ranitomeya > Ranitomeya imitator. Next base: position 230,810,758 of record NC_091287.1, on the reverse strand, counting down.
GTTCGCAACCCGGGTCCACCGTGCAGGAGAGGAACCTGCTGCTGGCAAATGGCGGCGCTATATGGTGGTGTAAGCGAACTCTGTTGACTCCACAGATTCGCTAGAAACAAGATGTTGTGACCTATGAACCTCACAGAGGTACACAGCTACCAAACAGAGCAAAACTGTGGTCATGCAGTCAAAGAAACAGGCAAACAACTCCTCACAGGAGGTGCCGGTATTCTAGCGGCTTATTTCAGCCAAAGCCCTGAATACACACATACAAACTCCTCACTGGAGGTGCCAGTATTCTAGGGCCTTATTTCAGCCAAACCCTAACCACATCCAGACATGAATACACTGGCGCTGAGCTCATAGACTTTGGTTTGATACTAGCACATGGCCGTGCGGCCATGCAAACCTTTTATAGCTGTAGCAGACAAGGACCTTCCAAGTGGTCCTATAGGAGCTGCTACAGGGCCTGAGCGTGTGACCCTTGACCTCCAATGAGAGTTCCTCCCATGGGCATGCTCAGTGTGTGCAGTGTGTACCAGAAAAGCCTGCACACCACTGGCCAGTGCTGGCTACAAAAGCAGAACCTGGAAAGGCAGCAGTAACCCTTTACACAGTATCAGGCTGAGCGAGACGCTGGGACCGACGTCTCTGCTGAGCAGGCTCCACTGTGGCTGAAGCAGAATGGGAGACAGCAGCAGACATGGCTCGAGATTCCCCCTGTGCACTGGCGGGAACTCGACTCCTAACACTTGTTTAAATGTTTTTTTGCTTACTTCTGATGGAGAATTTGATGGTGAGGAGGCAAAAGAGGGTTTCTTATGATGACTCTTCCATGAAGGCCATATTTGTATAGGTGTCTCTGAACAGTAGAACAACGTTTACGACAAGTCCAGAGCATGCTAAATCTTTCTGAAGGTATTTTACAGTAAATCGGGGGTTCTGATTTGCCTGTCTAGAAATCCTATGATCAACTCTCACTGAAATTTAGCTTGGGCTTCCAGACTTTATCTTGACCTCCACTGTTCCTGTTAACTACAATTTCTGAATTACGTTTTGAACTGAGGAAAGGGAAAATTGAAAAAGCTGTGCTATCTTCTTTAAACCTTCTCCTACTTTGCGGATCTTAATTCTTAACCATTTTCTTTTACTGAGTGCTAGGCAGCTGCTTAGAAGAACCCATGGCATCTGTATATTTGGCAGAAGTTTAGAGGAGGCTGAGTTTTTGTTAAAGCTGGGAAATTTGCATCACCTAGCCCTTTTTATCAATGATAGTGAGCAAGTCATAATTCTAATAGGCCAATTAAGGTGTAAATCCTTGGTCAAAGTTATCTGAGAACACACATCTCCAAAGGTGCCCAAACTTTTGCATTCGCTGATTTTCAATTTTGTAATTTTTACAATATAAACAATGACTATATATATATCTATATATATACTTATATATATATATATATATATATATATATATATATATATATATATATATACTAGCTGAAGAGCCCGGCGTTGCCTGGGCATAGTAAATATCTGTGGTTAGTTATAGCACCTCACTTCTCTTATTTTCCCATCACGCCTCTCATTTTCCCAATCACATCTTTCATTTTCCCCCTCACATCTCTCATTTTCTCCCTCACACCTCTCATTTAATCCCTCACTCCTCTCATTCCCCCCTAACACTTGTCATTTCGACCTCACATCTGTCATTTTCCGATCACTCCACTATTTTCCCTCACTCCTCTCATTTTGCACTCACACCTTTTCATTTTCACCTCACGCCTCTCATTTTCACCTCAGTATATACATGTTTGTCATCTCCCTTATATATAGTATACACCTGTATGTCATCTCCTGTATATAGTATAAACCTGTATGTCATCTCCCCTGTATATAGTATATACCTGTATGTCATTTCCTCCTCTATATAGTATATACCTGTATGTCATCTCCTTCTATATATAGTATATATCTGTATGTCATCTCCTCCTGCATATAGTATATACCTGTGTGTCATCTCCCCTGTATATAGTATATATCTGTGTGTCATCTGCTCCTGTATATAGTATATACCTGTATGTCATCTTCTATCTATAGCATATACCTGTATGTCATCTCCTCCTGTATATAGTATATACATGTAGGTCATCTGCTCCTGTATATAGTATATACCTGTGTGTCATCTCCTCCTGTATATAGTATATACCTGTATGTCATCTCCTCCTGTATATAGTATGTACTTGTATGTCATCTCCTCCTCTATATAGTATATACCTGTGTGTCATCTCTCCTGTATATAGTATATATCTCTGTGTCAGCTCCCCTGTATATAGTATATACCTGTGTGTCATCTCCTCCTGTATTAGACCTCATTCACACGTTATTTGCTCAGTATTTTTATCTCAGTATTTGTAAGCTAAATTGGCAGCCTGATAAATCCCCAGCCAACAGCAAGCCCTCCCTTTGGCAGTACATATTAGCTCACACATACACATAATAGACAGGTCATGTGACTGACAGCTGCCGTATTTCCTATATGGTACATTTGTTGCTCTTGTAGTTTGTCTGCTTATTAATCAGATTTTTATTTTTGAAGGATAATACCAGACTTGTGTGTGTTTTAGGGCGAGTTTTGTTTGTCAAGTTGTGTGTGTTGAGTTGCGTGTGGCGACATGCATGTAGCGATTTTTGTGAGATGAGTTTTGTGTGGCAACATGCGTGTAGCAACTTTTTGTGTGTCGAGTTGCATGTGACAAGTTAGTGTAGCAAGTTGTGTGCAGCAAGTTTTGCGCATGGCGAGTTTTGCACGTGGCGAGTTTTATGTGTGGTGCCTTTTGAGTATATGCAAGTTTTGTGTGAGGCAACTTTTGCATGTGTTGCAACTTTTGTGCATGTGGCAATTTTTCCGTGTGTGCAAGTATTGCGTGTGGCGAGTTTTCCATGAGGTGAGTTTTGCACTTGTGGCGAGTTTTGCGTGAGCCTAGTTTTTGCATGTGGCGAGTTTTGTGCGTGGCGAGTTTTGAGCGGCAACTTTTGTGTTTCGACTTTTATGTGGCGAGGTTGATGTATGTGTGGTGAAATGTTTGCTGAGGGTGGTATATGTGTTCAAGCACGTGGTAGTTTGTGGCGCATTTTGTGTGTGTTCATATCCCCGTGTGTGGTGAGTATCCCATGTCGGGGCCCCACCTAAGCAACTGTACGGTATATACTCTTTGGCGCCATCGCTCTCATTCTTTAAGGCCCCCTTGTTCACATCTGGCAGCTGTCAATTTGCCTCCAACACTTTTCCTTTCACTTTTCCCCATTATGTAGATAGGGGCAAAATTGTTTGGTGAATTGGAAAGCGCGGGGTTAAAATTTCACCTCACAACATAGCCTATGACACTCTCGGGGTCCAGACGTGTGACTGTGCAAAATTTTGTGGCTGTAGCTGCGACGGTGCAGATGCCAATCCCGGACATACATACACACACACATACACACACACATTCAGCTTTATATATTAGACTAGCTGAAGAGCCCGGTGTTGCCTGGGCATAGTAAATATCTGTGGTTAGTTATAGCACCTCACTTCTCTTATTTTCCCATCACGCCTCTCATTTTCCTCATCACATCTTTCATTTTCCCTCTCACATCTCTCATTTTCTCCCTCACACCTCTTATTTTCCCCCTCGCTTCTCTCATTCCCCCCTAACACTTGTCATTTCGACCTCACATCTGTCATTTTCCGATCACTCCACTATTTTCCCTCACTCCTCTCATTTTGCACTCACACCTTTTCATTTTCATCTCACACCTCTCATTTTCACTTCAGTATATACATGTTTGTCATCTCCCTTATATATAGTATACACCTGTATGTCATCTCCTGTATATAGTATATACCTGTATGTCATCTCCACTGTATATAGTATATACCTGTTGTGTGACATCTCCCCTGTATATAGTATATACCTGTATGTCATCTCCTCCTATATATAGTATATACCTGTATGTCATCTCCTCCTGTATATAGTATATACCTGTGTGTCATCTCCCCTGTATATAATATATACCTGTAAGTCATCTCCTCCTGTATATAGTATATACCTGTAGGTCATCTGCTCCTGTATATAGTATATACCTGTGTGTCATCTCCTCCTGTATATAGTATATACTTGTATGTCATCTCCTCCTGTATGTAGTATGTACCTGTATGTCATCTCCTCCTCTATATAGTATATACCTGTGTGTTATCTCCCCTGTACATAGTATATATCTGTATGTCATCTCCTCCTGTATTAGACCTCGTTCACACGTTATTTGGTCAGTATTTTTACCCCAGTATTTGTAAGCTAAACTGGCAGCCTGATAAATCCCCAGCCAACAGGAAGCCCTCCCCTTGGCAGTATATATTAACTCACACATACACATAATAGACAGGTCATGTGACTGACAGCTGGCATATTTCCTATATGGTATATTTGTTGCTCTTGTAGTTTGTCTGCTTATTAATCAGATTTTTATTTTTGAAGGATAATACCAGACTTGTGTGTGCTCTAGGGTGAGTTTCGTGTGTCAAGTTGTGTGTGTTGAGTTGCGTGTGGCAACATGCATGTAGCAACTTTTGTGAGATGAGTTTTGTGTGGCGACTTGCGTGTAGCAACTTTTTGTGTGTCGATTTGCATGTGACAGGTTAGTGTAGTAAGTTGTGTGCAGCAAGTTTTGCGCATGGCGAGTTTTGCGCGTGGCAAGTTTTATGTGTGGTGCCTTTTGAGTATGTGCAAGTTTTGTGTGAGGCAACTTTTGCATGTGTTGCAACTTTTGTGCATGTTGCAATTTTTCCACGGGTGCAAGTTTTGTGTGTGGCGAGTTTTCCCATGAGGTGAGTTTTGCACGTGTGGCGAGTTTTGCGTGAGCCTAGTTTTGGATGTGGCAAGTTTTGCGCGTGGCGAGTTTTGAGCGGCGACTTTTGTGTTTCGACTTTTATGTGGCAAGGTTGGTGTATGTGTGGTGAAATGTGTGCTGATGGTGGTATATGTATTCAAGCACATGGTAGTGTGTGGCGCATTTTGTGTGCGTGTTCATGTCCCCGTGTGTGGTGAGTATCCCATGTCGGGGCCCCACCTTAGCAACTGTACGGTATATACTCTTTGGCGCCATCGCTCTCATTCTTTAAGTCACCCTTGTTCACATCTGGCAGCTGTCAATTTGCCTCCAACACTTTTCCTTTCACTTTTTCCCCATTATGTAGATAGGGGCAAAATTATTTGGGGAATTGGAAAGCGCGGGGTTAAAATTTCACCTCACAACATAGCCTATGACGCTCTCGGGGTCCAGACGTGTGACTGTGCAAAATTTTGTGGCTGTAGCTGCGATGCCTCCAACACTTTTCCTTTCACTTTTTCCCCATTATGTAGATGGGGGCAAAATTGTTTGGTGAATTGGAAAGCGCAGGGTTAAAATTTCACCTCACAACATAGCCTATGACGCTCTCGGGGTCCAGACGTGTGACTGTGCAAAATTTTGTGGCTGTAGCTGCGACGGTGCAGATGCGAATCCCGGACATACATACACACACACACACATACATACACACATTCAGCTTTTTATATATATATATATATATATAGATTAAAAAACAAATTAGCACCCCCAATGTGAACACGTGCAAGCTGCAAACTGCAACACACAGATAAAAAAATAACCACAGCAGCACATGTACATGAATCGGCCAAGTGAAAACACAGACAAATATACATTTCACAAAAATATTTTTTCATAAAAATTTTCTCAAAATTTTTTTTTTCATAAAACTTACAGTTAAAATGGAGATTCTTAGCCCAGAGTGACATGTTTGTCCGAAGTTGTAGGCTGGTGGCCCAAGAGTGGCATATACAGTAGAGTAGGACCCATCAGGGGTACATCACCTTGCCATGGTTGATGGGCATACATGAATTGGCCAATTTATGCGCTTAGAATCTCCATTTTAACTGTAAGTTTTATGAAAAAAAAATTTTTGAGAAAATTTTTATGAAAAAATATTTTTCTGAAATGTATATTTGTCTGTGTTTTCACATGGCCGATTCATGTACATGTGCTGCAGTGGTTTTCTTTATCTATCTATCTATCTATCTATCTATCTATCTATCTATCTATCTATATATATATATATATATATATATATATATAATGTATATGCTAGCTGAAGAGCCCGGCGTTGCCTGGGCATAGTAAATATATGTGGTTAGTTATAGCACGTCACTTCTCTTATTTTCCCATTACGCCTCTCATTTTCCCAATCACATTTTTAATTTTCCCCCTCACATCTCTCATTTTCTCCCACACACCTCTCATTTTCTCCCTCAGTCCTCTCATTCCCGCCTTCCACTTGTCATTTCGACCTCACATCTGTCATTTTCCGATCACTACACTATTTTCCCTCACTCCTCTCATTTTGCACTCACACCTTTTAATTTTCACCTCACACCTCTCATTTTCACCTCAGTATATACATGTTTGTCATCTCCCTTATATATAGCATACACCTGTATGTCATCTCCTGTATATAGTATATACCTGCTGTGTGTCATCTCCCCTGTATATAGTATATACCTGTATGTCATCTCCTCCTATATATAGTATATACCTGTATGTCATCTCCTCCTATATATAGTATATACCTATATGTCATCTCCTCCTATATATAGTATATACCTGTATGTCATCTCCTTCTATATATAGTATATACCTGCATGTCATCTCCTCCTGTATATAGTATATACCTGTGTGTCATCTCCCCTGTATATAGTATATATCTGTGTGTCATCTTCTATATATAGCATATACCTGTATGTCATCTCCTCCTGTATATAGTATATACCTGTAGGTAATCTGCTCCTGTATATAGTATATACCTGTGTGTCATCTCCTCCTGTATATAGTATATACCTGTATGTCATCTCCTCCTGTATATAGTATGTACCTGTATGTCATCTCCTCCTTTATATAGTATATACCTGTGTGTCATCTCTCCTGTATATGGTATATATCTGTGTGTCATCTCCCCTGTATATAGTATATACCTGTGTGAACTCCTGTATTAAACCTCGTTAACACGTTATTTGCTCAGTGTTTTTACCTCAGTATTTGTAAGATAAATTGGCAGCCTGATAAATCCCTAGCCAACAGGAAGCCCTCCCCCTGGCAGTATATATTAGCTCACACATACACATAATAGACAGGTCATGTGACTGACAGCTGCCGTATTTCCTATATGGTACATTTGTTGCTCTTTTAGTTTGTCTGCTTAATAATCAGAATTTTATTTTTGAAGGCTAATACCAGACTTGTGTGTGTTTTAGGGCGAGTTTCGTTTGTCAAGTTGTGTGTGTTGAGTTGTGTGTGGCGACATGCATGTAGCGACTTTTGTGAGATGAGTTTTGTGTGGCAACATGCGTGTAGCAACTTTTTGTGTGTCGAGTTGCATGTGACAGGTTAGTGTAGCAAGTTGTGTGCAGCAAGTTTTGCGCATGGCGAGTTTTGCGCGTGGTGAGATTTATGTCTGGTGCCTTGTGAGTATGTGCAAGTTTTGTGTGAGGCAACTTTTGCATGTGTTGAAAAAGTTGTGCATATGGCAATTTTTCCGCATGTGAAAGTTTTGCGTGTGGCGAGTTTTCCATGAGGTGAGTTTTGCACTTGTGGCGAGTTTTGCGTGAGCCTAGTTTTTGCATGTGGCGAGTTTTGCGAGTGGTGAGTTTTGAGCGGCGACTTTTGTGTTTCGACTTTTATGTGGCGAGGTTGGCGTATGTGTGGTGAAATGTGTGCTGAGGGTGGTATATGTGTTCAAGCACGTGGTAGTGTGTGGCGCATTTTGTGTGTGTGTGTTCATATCCCCGTGTGGTGAGTATCCCATGTTTGGGTCCTACCTTAGCAACTGTACGGTATATACTCTTTGGCGCCATCGCTCTCATTCTTTAAGTCCCACTTGTTCACATCTGACAGCTGTCAATTTGCCTCCAACACTTTTCCTTTCACTTTTCCCCATTATGTAGATAGGGGAAAAATAGTTTGGTGAATTGGAAAGCGCGGAGTTAAAATTTCACCTCACAACATAGCCTATGACGCTCTCAGGGTCCAGACGTGTGACTGTGCAAAATTTTGTTTCTGTAGCTGCGACGCCTCCAACACTTTTCCTTTCACTTTTTTCCCCATTATGTAGATAGGGGCAAAATTGTTTGGTGAATTGGAAAGCGCGGGGTTAAAATTTCACCTCACAATGTAGCCTATGACGCTCTCAGGGTCCAGACGTGTGGCTGTGCAAAATTTTGTTTCTGTAGCTGCGACGCCTCAAACACTTTTCCTTTCACTTTTTTCCCCATTATGTAGATAGGGGCAAAATTGTTTGGTGAATTGGAACGCGTGGGGTTAAAATTTCACCTCACAACGTAGCCTATGACGCTCTCGGGGTCCAGACGTGTGACTGTGCAAAATTTTGTGGCTGTAGCTGCGACGGTGCAGATGCCAATCCCGGACATACACACACACACACACACACACACACATTCAGCTTTATATAGTAGATATATATATATATATATATATATATATATATATATATATATATATATGTATATATATATATATATATATAATTTTTGTTTTTGTTTTTTTTTTGCATAAAATTCAAAGGAAATGTGTCATCTCTCACTTCAGGCCTTTTAGAGATCATTTAATTTTCAACTTGCTTAACCGTCCACCATAACAGTGATTTTGAACAGGCGTACCCAAACTTTTACATTCCATTGTATGAAGGTCTCAATTAAATGGTATGTTTTTGGTGGATTGCAGTGGCTTCAGGTGCAGAGGCCAAAATCTTGTGTGGTAAAGATGGTATTGTTGATTGTATTCTCTGAAGGTGCATCAGAAATTGTAGAGGTCGAAAAATGTGATTTCAAATGTACCATCCAAAAGAAGTGACATAGTTCCTGATAAAGTATAAAAATATAAAATGGGTGTAGTGGCCAGAAAAAAAGGCCTTTTTGCAGCAGATTCACGTCACTTGATAAGAACACAATGAAAGAGATGTAACAGAGAAGGGGTCGAGCCTACCTACCATCAGATTTGCGTTGTTGTGAATCCGGTTATCTCTGACTCCCCTGTTTCTGTTTCTTTTTGGCCACCCTCTTCATGGTCCTAAAAAATGATTGGGATATTGGAAACTTTAATTGTTTCCAGAGCTGGAGGATGCTGAAGAATAATTTGTGCAAAATCCACAATGTCACTTGACCTGTAAATAGCAGCACCAAAATCGCTGGAGTACCATCACTGTGGAAGGGGAGTATTTATTCTTTTAATTTTGCGTGGTGACCTGAAGTGATTAACTTGGGGTTGCCCATTAGTAGACAACCCCCTTAACAGAAACAATTGAACTTGAAATGCAAAGAATCTTGGTAAATAAAGTTTAATAATTACATCAGCGAGAATGAAAGAAATTTGATGCTCCACCTCATAGGGTTTTAAAAGTAATTAACATTTTAATCTACGGGTGTACCTTGTATTGTAATAAAAAAAATATTTTTTTGTCCAATTAACTTTGTTTTTTGGAATGGATGAGTGCTTTGACCACTGTTTTTTATTGAAAAGTAAATGAAAATATGGTTGTATTACTTTCTTTTAAACTGGTTTAATCCAGATGTAAAAAAAATTATTTGGAATATTAATACTATACAATCAGATCATTAAATAAGTACTATGTTATCCAGTTTAATTGGAAAAGAACAGTTCCATACCCATTACAGAATTATTTGCAGTTACAGTTATCAGATAGTTTTAATTAATATTTAATATTATGTAATAATCTAACGTACACTCAGTGCTCTGTGATGAAAATGAGAATTCAGCTTGTAGAAAGAGAAATATTTGTCTTCAGTTTATGAGCAAAGTTGACCCCAGGCTGCAATAGGGCTGATTGAGAAATTGCAATTGACGTAGAGCACATATTAACTCTTCTCATTCTGTCATAAAAAGAGATGTGAAAAAAAATCAAGCATTTCTTTTACATTTGTAAAAATTATTGCATTATTCAACAATATCATTTACTGACAACTAGAGATGAACGAATGTTTTAAAATTCGAATTCGCCTGATTGTCAAAAAAAAGTTTGTAAGTTTGAGCTATAGGGAATCACAATGCAGAAAATACCAGAAAAATAGGTGTGTAACACTGTGAGGTTTCCTATCACTGTATTGATCATGTTTTCAGCTTTTTAATGCAAAAACAGCTTTAGTAATGTCCATTTGACCTCAATATGTCTTGCTATGGGTAAATGGTTGGTAACTGATGATAAGCAACAGCTTGTTTAGTAACACTCAGCACAGATAGTCTTTTCATGCTTGTCTAAAAAGAAAAATCTTTCCAAAAATTATCCATTTTAGCAGGGGCATTGCTAGGGTCAAGAAAGATCAGGGGCACAAGCCCCGTGGCATATGCTTTGCACTGTCATTCGAATGTTCGTTCGTTACCACAGGTCAGAGCGCTTCAGTTCCCACGCTATAATACAGAAGACAGTGAGTGAGCCAGCAGCTGTGACTGGCAATAAAAAGGTTACAGCCGGTCACAGACTACTCTACTCATCATCGTAGGCATCATGAAGTGGCAAGTGGGGTAATATTTGTGGGGTTGATGTCAGTTTTGTAATGTCAGCTGACATCAAGCCCACAGGTTGGTAATGGAGAGGCATCTGTAAGACACCACCATTACTAACCCCATAGACAAATGCAATAAAAACACAGACCAAAAGTCCTTTATTTGAAAGCAACACTCTTTACCCTCTTTCACCTATTTATTACTGTAAAATTAAAAATAATAAAATACCATATTCCTCACCTGTCCGACAATAATCCATATGTCCCGTGACATGCTACAACTCTACTACATCTGGAATGCATGGCTGACTGGTGGCATGATGCGACCTCTCAGCTGTAAATCCAAGAGACGCTCATCTGAGATCTCCGCTTCGGTGCCGATCACTGATGTCAAAGGGTGACTGCTCTGACCGGCAGTAAGGTGACTGCTCTGACCGGCAGCAGAACTTACTGTTGATCAAAGTCAGTGTTTCTCATGCTGTTACACAGAAACACCAGATGTCCGAGCTGCCAAACTCAAATAGAAACATGGACTTCAGGGGGAGAAGTTCATGTTCAGGGTCCGTGCATGGACAATATGTGTTCGATACAGACCTAGAACTTTACTGTTCGGGTTTGCCCATCCCTATTCATATGTAACCCCACTGATAACTCTAGGAGTCTCATGTAGCAACAACAGCAAACACAGTTTTTATAAATGGCAACAGAACAAAACCAAAGTGCAAAGATATATGTAACATGTTGAAAAAAATTTGCTTGGAAACTGTGATTGTAATAGATGTAATATCATGTACCATTTTCCATAACATCTGTTCTGTTTTCAGAAACAGACAAACTGAATTATTGTCTAATTGTGATAAGGAATGTACTGTGGGCACTTACTTCTGTGATTCTCACAGCTGTGATTGAAAATCTACCTGTGTGCTATCTGAACACCAGACAACTGTAGGAATATGGATGCACACCAAAAAGATAAATCCAACATAGTACAAAAAAAAGAAAAAAGGGTACATCAGAAGAGGAGCGGAAATCTTCTGTGGATGATGGTTGTTTCGCTCTGACTTCGCTTCAACAGGTCTTGTGCTAGCAGGAAATGACTAGGAACCCTATTATAGGGAATATCTCGCAGGCATTCCTCATGTATATTAGAAACATCTGTGAAGTATTCCCTACCTCGTCATTTCCTTCTAGCACAGGACCTGATGAAGTGCAGTCAGCACGAAACGACCGTCATTGATATAAGGTTTCCACTCCTCTCCTGCTGTACCCATTTTATGGACTAAATAGTGGACTGTTTTAATTGGATGGCGAGTGCCACTATATTGAATTACTGTCTAAAATGAATCCGATCCGTTGCAAACCTGATACAATGGAAAACATTGTGACCCCACTGACTGTTATAGGGTGTTTTGGGGTTCTTTTATGATCAGTTATAGGACAGAAAATTAACCCCTTAGCGACCGCCGATACGCCTTTTAACGGCGGCCGCTAAGGGTACTTAAAGGGAACCTGTCACCCCGTTTTTTGAGATTGAGCTATAAATACTGTTAAATAGGGCCTGCGCTGTGTGGGTAGCCGAGACCCCAAAGAGCATGATCGGGGTCGATTTTACCGACCCCTGTTTTGCGATCGCCGGTAATTAACTGTTTACCGGCGACCGCAAAAAAAAAAGCAAAGTGTAATTCTCTGTCCTCTGATGTGATCGCACATCAGAGGACAGAGAAATAGGGGGATTCGGGGACCCTATCATACTTACCGGTGTCCCTGGGTCCTCCTGCTGCTCCTCCTGGCCGCCGGCATCTTCTGGGCAAAAGAAAATGGCTGGCGCATGCGCAGTGCGCCCGCCATCTGTCTCCATCTGCCGGCCGGCAGAAGAGCAGTTGGGGCTAAAATTAGAGTTAGGGTTAGGGCTAGGGCTATGGTTAGGGCTAGGGTTAGGGCTAGGGTTAGGGCTAGGGTTAGGGCTAGGGTTAGGGTTAGGGTTAGGGCTAGGGCTAGGGCTAGGGTTAGGGTTAGGGCTAGGGTTAGGGCTAGGGTTAGGGCTAGGTTTAGGGCAAGGGTTAGGGCTAAATTTAGGGTTAGGGTTGGGGCTAAATTTAGGGTTAGGGTTAGGGCTAAATTTAGGGTTAGGGTTGGGGCTAAATTTAGGGTTAGGGTTGGGGCTAAATTTAGGGTTAGGGTTGGCGCTAAATTTAGGGTTAGGCTTCTTTCACACTAACGTCGGTACGGGGCCGTCGCAATGCATCGGCCCGACATACCGACGCACGCTGTGAAAATTGTGCACAACTTGGGCAGCGGATGTAGATTTTCAACGCATCCACTGCCCAATCTATGTCCTGGGGAGGAGGGGGCGGAGTTACGGCCACGCATGCGCGGTCAGAAATGGCGGATGCGACGTACAAAAAAACTTTACATTGAACTTTTCTTGTGCTGACGGTACGCCAAAACACTGATCCAGTGCACGACGGACGCGACGTGTGGCCATCCGTCACGATCCGTCGGCAATACTAGTCTATGGGCAAAAAACGCATCCTGCGGGCAAATTTGCAAGATCCGTTTCTTGTCCAAAATGACGGATTGCGACGGAATGCCAAACGACGCAAGTGTGAAAGTAGCCTTAGGACTAGGGTTAGGGTTGGGGCTAAAGTTAGGGCTAGGGATGGGGCTTAGGTTAGGGTTAGGGTTGGCATTAAGGTTACGCTTGGGATTAGGGTTAGGTTTGGGATTAAGGTTAAGGTTAGGGTTGTGATTGGATGTGTATTTGGATTAGGGTTAGGTTTGAGGTTAGGGTTGAGATTAGGATTAGGGGTGTGTTGGATTTAGGGTTTTGATTAGGATTATGGTTAGGGTTGACATTAAGGTTGTTTTGGGGTAAGGGTTGTGATTATCGTTAGGGTTAGTGATTAGGATTATGGATCAGGTTGGGATTAGGGTTAGGGGTGTGTTGGGGTTAGGGTTGGAGCTAGAATTGGGGGGTTTCCACTGTTTAGCTACATCAGGGGGTCTATAAACACGACAGCCAATTTTGCACTCAAAAAGTCAAATGGTGCTCCCTCCCTTCTGAGCTCTGCCGTGCGCCCAAACAGTGGGTTACCCCACATATGGGGCATCAGCGTACTCGGGATAAATTGGACAACAACTTCTGGGGTCCAATTTCTCCTGTTACCCTTGTGAAAATAAAAACATGGGGGCTACAAAATCTTTTTTGTGGAAAAAAAAATATTTTTTATTTTTATGACTCTGCATTATAAACTTCTGTGCAGCACTTGGGCATTCAAAGTTCTCACCACACATGTAGATAAGTTCCTTTGGGGGTCTAGTTTCCAAAATGGGGTCAATTGTGGAGGGTTTCTACTGGTTAGGTACATCAGGGGCTCTGCAAACGCAACATAACGCCCGCAGACCATTCTATCAAAGTCTGCATTCCAAAACGGCGCTCCTTCCTTCCGAGCTCTGCCATGCGCCCAAACAGTGGTTTACCCTCACATATGGGGTACCAGCATACTCAGGACAAATTGGAAAACAACTTTTGTGTTCCAATTTCTCTTCATACCCTTGTAAAAATAAAAACTTGGGGGCTAAAAAATCTTTTTTGTGGAAAAAAAAAATATTTTTTATTTTCACGACTCTGCATTCTAAACTTCTGTGAAGCACTTGGGCATTCAACGTTCTCACCACACATCTAGATAAGTTCCATGGGGGGTCTAGTTTCCAAAATGGGGTCACTTGTGGGGGATTTCTACTGTTTAGGCACATCAGGGGCTCTCCAAACGCGACATGGCGTCCGATCTCAATTCCAGACAATTCTACATTGAAAAAGTAAAACGGCACTCCTTCTCTTCCAAGCTCTGCGGTGCGCCCAAACAGTGGTTTACCCCCACATATTGGGTATCGACGTACTCAGGAGAAATCGCACAACAACTTTTGTGGTCTAATTTCTCCTGTTACCCTTGTGAAAATAAGAATTTGTGGGCGAAAAGATCATTTTTGTGTAAACAAAAGCGATTTTTTATTTTCACGGCTCTACGTTATTAAGTTCCGTGAAGAACTTGGGGGTTCAAAGTGCTCACCACACATCTAGATAAGTTCCTTAAGGGGTCTAGTTTCCAAAATGGTGTCACTTGTGGGGGTTTTCCACTTTTTAGGTACATCAGGGGCTCTCCAAACGCGACATGGCGTCCAATCTCAATTCCAGCCAATTCTGCATTGAAAAAGTCAAACGGCGCTCCTTCACTTCCAAGTTCTGCGGTGCGCCCAAAAAGAGGTTTACCCCGACATATGGGGTATTGGCGTATTCAGGAGAAATTGCATAACAAAATTTATGGTTACTAGGGTTGAGCGAAACGGGTCGAACATTTTCAAAAGTCGCCGACTTTTGGCTAAGTCGGGGTTTCATGAAACCCGATCCGACCCCTGTGCGGGGTCGGCCATGCGGTACGCGACTTTCGCGCCAAAGTCGCGTTTTAATGACGCGAAAAGCGCCATTTCTCAGCCAATGAAGGTAAACGCAGAGTGTGGGCAGCGTGATGACATAGGTCCTGGTCCCCACCATCTTAGAGAAGGGCATTGCAGTGATTGGCTTGCTGTCTGCGACGTCACAGGGGCTATAAAGAGGCGTTCCCGCCGACCGCCATCTTACTGCTGCTGATCTGAGCTTAGGGAGAGGTTGCTGCCGCTTTGTCAGAAGCAGGGATAGCGTTAGGCAGGGTCCATTAACCACAAAACCGCTTGTGCTGCAGCGATTTGCACTGTCCAACACCACCCTCGGTGTGCAGGGACAGTGGAAGTTTTTTTTTTTTTTTTTTTCCCCTCAGCGCTGTAGCTCATTGGGCTGCCCTAGAAGGCTCCCTGATAGCTGCATTGCTGTGTGTACGCCGCTGTGCAAACCAACTGCTTTTTTCAAAGCACAAATCCTCTTGTTCCTTCCTTTCTGCACAGCTATCTTTTTTGTTTGTCCACACTTTTTATTTCATTTGTGCATCAGTCCACTCCTTATTGCTGCCTGCCATACCTGGCTGAGATTACTGCAGGCAGGGAGATAGTAGCTGCCTGCCATACCTGGCTGAGATTACTGCAGGCAGGGAGATAGTAATTGTAGGACATTCCCTGTTTTTTTTTTTGTTTTTTTTTTGGTGGGAGATTAAGATTGGCAATTTGGCATTTCTGCTAGAGTGCCATCCCTGTGTGTGCCATCTCTCTCACATAGTGGGCCATAGAAAGCCTTTTCATTTTTCTGTATTTTTTTTTGTGGGGTGTATAAATTCTCCCTGATAAAAATACAGTGGGAGATTAATATTGGCCTTTGGGCTTGTGTGCCAGTCCTGAGTGTGCCATCTCTCTCACAAATAGTGGGCCATAGAAAGCCTATTTTATTTTTTTTGGGGTTTTATAAATTCTCCCTGAAAAAAAGGGAGATTAATATTGGCCTCTGGGCTTGTGTGCCAGTCCTGAGCGTGCCATCTGTGCCAGCCCTGAGCGTGCCATCTCTCTCACAAATAGTGGGCCATAGAAAGCCTATTTATTTTTTTTTTTGGTTTTATAAATTCTCCCTGAAAAAAAGGGAGATTAATATTGGCCTCTGGGCTTGTGTGCCAGTCCTGAGCGTGCCATCTGTGCCAGCCCTGAGCGTGCCATCTCTCTCACAAATAGTGGGCCATAGAAAGCCTATTTAATTTTTTTTTTTGTTTTATAAATTTTCCCTGAAAAAAGGGAGATTAATATTGGCCTCTGGGCTTGTGTGCCAGTCCTGAGCGTGCCATCTGTGCCAGCCCTGAGCGTGCCATCTCTCTCACAAATAGTGGGCCATAGAAAGCCTATTTAATTTTTTTTTTTGTTTTATAAATTTTCCCTGAAAAAAGGGAGATTAATATTGGCCTCTGGGCTTGTGTGCCAGTTGTGAGCGTGCCATCTGTGCCAGTCCTGAGCGTGCCATCTCTCTCACAAATAGTGGGCCATAGAAAGCCTATTTAAATTTTTTTTTGGTTTTATAAATTCTCCCAGAAAAAAAGGGAGATTAATATTGGCCTCTGGGCTTGTGTGCCAGTCCTGAGCGTGCCATCTGTGCCAGCCCTGAGCGTGCCATCTCTCTCACAAATAGTGGGCCATAGAAAGCCTATTTAATTTTTTTTTTTGTTTTATAAATTTTCCCTGAAAAAAGGGAGATTAATATTGGCCTCTGGGCTTGTGTGCCAGTTGTGAGCGTGCCATCTGTGCCAGTCCTGAGCGTCCCATCTCTCTCACAAATAGTGGGCCATAGAAAGCCTATTTTATTTTTTTTGGGGGTTTTATAAATTCTCCCTGAAAAAAAGGGAGATTAATATTGGCCTCTGGGCTTGTGTGCCAGTCCTGAGCGTGCCATCTGTGCCAGCCCTGAGCGTGCCATCTCTCTCACAAATAGTGGGCCATAGAAAGCCTATTTATTTTTTTTTTTGTTTTATAAATTTTCCCTGAAAAAAGGGAGATTAATATTGGCCTCTGGGCTTGTGTGCCAGTTGTGAGCGTGCCATCTGTGCCAGTCCTGAGCGTGCCATCTCTCTCACAAATAGTGGGCCATAGAAAGCCTATTTAAATTTTTTTTTGGTTTTATAAATTCTCCCAGAAAAAAAGGGAGATTAATATTGGCCTCTGGGCTTCTGTGCCAGTCCTGAGCGTGCCATCTGTGCCAGTCCTGAGCGTGCCATCTCTCTCACAAATAGTGGGCCATAGAAAGCCTATTTTTTTTTTTTGGGGGGTTTTATAAATTCTCCCTGAAAAAAAGGGAGATTAATATTGGCCTCTGGGCTTGTGTGCCAGTCCTGAGCGTGCCATCTGTGCCAGCCCTGAGCGTGCCATCTCTCTCACAAATAGTGGGCCATAGAAAGCCTATTTTTTTTTTTTTTTTGTTTTATAAATTTTCCCTGAAAAAAGGGAGATTAATATTGCCCTTTGGGCTTGTGTGCCAGTACTAAGCGTTCCATCTCTCTCTCTCTCTCTCTCAGTCAGTGGGCCATAGAACGCCTATTTTTGGTTTTATTTGTTTTCTAAATTCTCCCTGAAAAAATCATTTTATTTTATTTGGTTTCTAAATTCTTCCTGATAAAATCACATTTTTTTTATTATTTTTTTTTCTAAAGTCTCCCTGAAAAAAAAAAAAAAAAACAGTGGGAGATTAATATTGGCCTTTCTGCTTGTGTGCCAGTCTTGACTCCTGGGTGCGTCATCTCTCAGTCAGTGGGCCATAGAACGCCTATTTTTGGTTTTATTTGTTTTCTAAATTCTCCCTGAAAAAATCATTTTATTTTATTTGGTTTCTAAATTCTTCCTGATAAAATCACATTTTTTTTATTATTTTTTTTTCTAAAGTCTCCCTGAAAAAAAAAAAAAAAAACAGTGGGAGATTAATATTGGCCTTTCTGCTTGTGTGCCAGTCTTGACTCCTGGGTGCGTCATCTCTCAGTCAGTGGGCCATAGAACGCCTATTTTTGTTTTTATTTGTTTTATAAATTCTCCCTGAAAAAATCATTTTATTTTATTTGGTTTCTAAATTCTTCCTGATAAAATCATATTTTTTTTATTATTTTTTTTTCTAAAGTCTCCCTGAAAAAAAAAAAAAAAAAAAAAAACAGTGGGAGATTAATATTGGCCTTTCTGCTTGTGTGCCAGTCTTGACTCCTGGGTGTGCCATCTCTCTCTCTCTCTCTCTCTCTCTCCAATTGTGGTCCATAGAAAGCCTACATTTTTTTTCCTTGATTTGGGTTCCAAAATCTACCAGAGAAAATAACTCCATCAATCATTGGTAGAAAAATATTGGCCTCTGGGCTTGTGTGCCACTCCTGATTCCTGTGTGCGTCATCTCTCACTCAGTGGCCCATAGAAAGCATATAGTTTGTTACATTTGTTTTCTAAATTCTCCCTGCAAAAATCTTTTTTTTTTTTTTGGGGGGGTTTCTAAAGTGTTCCTGAAAAAAATAAAAATAAAAAAAAAATAATAGTGTGACATTAATATTAACATTTGTGCTTCAGTGACAGTCCTGCGTGTGGGGCATCTCTCTAATTTGCAGCCACCAAAAAAAGAGTGTGTAACATTGGGCCTGATTTTCGCTGTGGTCTCACCAACCTGTAAAGGGGTAGCTAAATCATACTGAAGTTATAGCTCACCGTGTAAGTTGTGTGACTGCAACAAATAACGTTAGTTTGGTTACGTTTTTAAAACAATGAGGAAGTCTAGTGGAAGAGGTCGTGGCCGGGGGCGTTCATTGTCAGCTGGTAATGAGGGTAGTGGTAGTGGTGGAGCATCAGGTGGTCGTGGGGGAAAAAATATTGCACCTAAGTCTGGAGCTGTGGAGCCAGGTTCGTCGTCCGGCTACACAAGGCCTCGAACGCTCCCTTTTCTGGGATTAGGAAAACCGCTTTTAAAGCCGGAGCAGCAAGAGCAAGTTTTGGCTTATCTTGCTGACTCAGCCTCTAGCTCTTTTGCCTCATCTCGTGAAACTGGTAAAAGTAAAAGCAGCGCGTCGTTAGTGGATGTTCACGGTCAGGGACAAGTCACTTCCTTGTCCTCTTCAGCAAAAACAACAACAGAGAAGAATGCAGCAGGCGACACAACGGGTTACTCCATGGAGCTCTTTACACATACCGTCCCTGGCTTAGAAAGTGAAGCAGTTAACAGTCCATGCCCATTACAAATTGAATCTGACATGGAGTGCACTGACGCACAGCCACAGCCAGACTACTATGCTGGTCCTTTGACTCAGACCACAACATTGCCCTCGCAGGGTGCTGATCAAGAATCAGACCCTGATGAGACTATGTTGCCCCATCACGAACGCTATACCACCGAACGACACGGTGACACAGACGAAGTTGCGCAGGAGGTACAAGAAGAGTTATTAGATGACCCAGTTCTTGACCCCGATTGGCAGCCATTGGGGGAACAGGGTGCAGGCGGCAGCAGTTCTGAAGCAGAGGAGGAGGAGGGGCCGCAGCAGGCATCAACATCGCCACAGGTTCCATCTGCCGGGCCCGTATCTTGCCCAAAACGCGTGGCAAAGCCAAAACCTGGTGGAGGACAGCGTGGCCATCCGGTTAAAGCTCAGTCTGCAATGCCTGAAAAGGTATCCGATGCTAGAAAGAGTGCAGTCTGGCATTTTTTTAAACAACATCCAATTGATCAGCGCAAAGTCATCTGTCAAAAATGTTCTACTTCCTTAAGCAGAGGTCAGAATCTGAAAAGTCTCAATACTAGTTGCATGCATAGACATTTAACCACCATGCATTTGAAAGCTTGGACTAACTACCAAACGTCCCTTAAGGTTGTTGCACCCTCGGCCAATGAAGCTAGTCATCAACGCAACATCCCTTCCGGCAGTGTAGGACCACCATTTAGCGCACCACCTGCTGTATCTGTGCAGGTATCTTTGCCAGGCCAAAGCAGTCAGGGTCAGGGAATCACCAGTTTCGTAGTAGGAAACACTGCATCTAGGGCACCGGCGGCAACAATACCATCTCCCACCGTCTCTCAGTCTGCCATGTCCACCGGCACCCCCGCTAGTTCCACGATCTCCAGCTCTCCAGTCCAGCTCACCCTACATGAGACTATGGTTAGAAAAAGGAAATACTTAGCCTCGCATCCGCGTACACAGGGTTTGAACGCCCACATAGCTAGACTAATCTCGTTAGAGATGATGCCCTACCGGTTAGTTGAAAGCGAAGCTTTCAAAGACCTGATGGACTACGCTGTACCACGCTACGAGCTACCCAGTCGACACTTTTTTTCCAGAAAAGCCATCCCAGCCCTCCACCAGCATGTTAAAGAGCGCATCGTCCATGCACTCAGGCAATCTGTGAGCACAAAGGTGCACCTGACAACAGATGCATGGACCAGTAGGCATGGCCAGGGACGTTACGTGTCCATCACGGCACACTGGGTAAATGTGGTGGATTCAGGGTCCACAGGGGACAGCAAGTTTGGGACAGTTCTGCCTAGCCCACGGTCTAGTAAACAGTTGTCTGTAGCCGTTCGCACCCCCTCCTCCTCCTCCTCCTCGTCCTCCTGCAGAAGCAAGAGCTCGTCCACAGACCGCAGTCGCACAAACACTCCATCCGCACCTGCCACTGTTGCACACCAGGTCTCCCATTATGGGGCAGCTACTGGCATACGTCAGCAGGCTGTATTGGCTATGAAGTGTTTGGGCGACAATAGACACACCGCGGAAGTTCTGTCCGAGTTCTTGCAGCAAGAAACGCAGTCGTGGCTGGGCACTGTAGATCTTGAGGCAGGCAAGGTAGTGAGTGATAACGGAAGGAATTTCATGGCTGCCATCTCCCTTTCCCAACTGAAACACATTCCTTGCCTGGCTCACACCTTAAACCTGGTGGTGCAGTGCTTCCTGAAAAGTTATCCGGGGTTATCCGACCTGCTCCTCAAAGTGCGTGGACTTTGCGCACATATCCGCCGTTCGCCTGTACACTCCAGCCGTATGCAGACCTATCAGCGTTCTTTGAACCTTCCCCAGCATCGCCTAATCATAGACGTTGCAACAAGGTGGAACTCAACACTGCACATGCTTCAGAGACTGTGCGAACAGAGGCGGGCTGTTATGTTTTTGTGGGAGGATACACATACACGGGCAGGCAGTAGGATGGCAGACATGGAGTTGTCAGGTGTGCAGTGGTCGAAGATTCAAGACATGTGTCAAGTCCTTCAGTGTTTTGAGGAATGCACACGGCTGGTTAGTGCAGACAACGCCATAATAAGCATGAGCATCCCCCTAATGCGTCTGCTGATGCAAAGTTTGACGCACATAAAGGATCAGGCGTCTGCACCAGAGGAAGAGGAAAGCCTTGATGACAGTCAGCGATTGTCTGGTCAGGGCAGTGTACATGACGAGGTACCGGGCGAAGAGGAGGTGGAGGATGAGGAGGATGATGGGGATGAGTATATTTTTAATGAGGAAGCTTTCCCGGGGGCACGGGAAATTGGTGGCGTGGCAAGGCCGGGTTCTGGTTTTTTGAGGGACACAAGTGACGTAGATTTGCCTGCAACTGCCCCTCAACCAAGCACAACCGCAGATTTGACAACGGGAACTTTGGCCCACATGGCGGATTATGCCTTGCGTATCCTCAAAAGGGACACACGCATTACAAAAATGATGAACGATGACGATTACTGGTTGGCCTGCCTCCTTGATCCTCGCTATAAAGGCAAATTGCAAAATATTATGCCACATGAGAACTTGGAACTAATATTAGCAACAAAACAATCAACTCTTGTTGACCGTTTGCTTCTGGCATTCCCTGCACACAGCGCCCGTGATCGTTCTCACACGAGCTCCAGGGGCCAGCAGACCAGAGGTGTTAGAGGGGCAGAAATCAGAAGTGGCGTTGGCCAGAGGGGTTTTCTGACCAGGTTGTGGAGTGATTTTTCTATGACCGCAGACAGGACAGGTACTGCAGCATCAATTCAAAGTGACAGGAGACAACATTTGTCCAGTATGGTTACAAACTATTTTTCATCCCTTATCGACGTTCTCCCTCAACCGTCATTCCCATTTGATTACTGGGCATCCAAATTAGACACCTGGCCAGAATTGGCAGAATATGCATTGCAGGAGCTTGCTTGCCCGGCAGCTAGTGTCCTATCAGAAAGAGTATTCAGTGCTGCAGGTTCAATACTAACAGAAAAAAGGACTCGTCTGGCTACCCAAAATGTAGATGATCTAACCTTCATTAAAATGAACCACAACTGGATTTCAAAATCTTTTGCCCCACCCTGCCCGGCTGACACCTAGCTTTCCTATGAAAAGGTCTTGCCTGTGGACTATTCTGAATGACTTTTCCAATCTCGTAATTTTCTTCACCTGATTGTCCAGCATACGACATGTTTCCACCTCACGAAATGGCCAAACTCCCCACACGGGGCCGTGCTATCGCCACTTTGCGCTTGGACCCTTGAGAGTGCTGTTTGTCTGAAGAGGTGGGTGTGGCCGCTTTTGGTCGACGGCACTGCCACTGGGTCCCTCATAGTACAATAAAGTGTCTCTGGCGGTGGTGGTGCGCACCCAACGTCAGACACACCGTTGTAATATGAGGGGCCCTGTGCCTGTAACGCCGGCCACAAGACAGTTCCCCCCCCCAGCTCAAACAGTGCTCTACCACTAGCAAAATTATCTCTCACAGCTTCACCAATGTGTAGTCTAGGCGCTGACATCCTTCAATGCCTGGCACTGACAATACCATTGTTTTGACATTTTTGTTATGTTAGGCCTTCGAAGCCTGTCTGCGGTCCCTTCTTTCTACAACTACTACACTGACCAGGCCACTGCTGGCCGTGTTACCCTGGAACCAATTTAAAAGTGCCTACAGTCAGCCCAATTTTGTTATGTTAGGCCTTCGAAGACTGTCTGCCGTCACTCCTTCCACTAGACTTCCACTGACCATACACTGCTGCCCATGTACCCCTGGAACCAATTTAAAGTGCCTACAGCCAGCCCAATTTTGTTATGTTAGGCCTTGGAAGCCTGTCTGCGGTCACTCCTTCCACTAGACTTCCACTGACCAGACCACTGCTGCCCGTGTACCCCTGGAACCAATTTAAAAGTGCCTACAGCCAGCCCAAGTTTGTTATGTTAGGCCTTGGAAGCCTGTCTGCGGTCACTCCTTCCACTAGGCCTCCACTGACCACACCACTGCTGTCCGTGTACCCCTGGAACCAATTTAAAATTGCCTACAGCCATGTGTTATTATTTTAGGCCTTCGATGCCTGTCTGCGGTCACTCCTTCCACTAGGCCTCCACTGACCACACCACTGCTGTCCGTGTACCCCTGGAACCAATTTAAAATTGCCTACAGCCAGCCCAATTTTTTTATTTTAGGCCTTCGATGCCTGTCTGCGGTCCATTCTTTCAACTACTACTACACTGACCAGGTCACTGCTGCCCGTGTACCCCTGGAACCAATTTAAAATTGCCTACAGCCATGTGTTATTATTTTAGGCCTTCGATGCCTGTCTGCGGTCACTCCTTCCACTAGGCCTCCACTGACCACACCACTGCTGCCCGTGTACCCCTGGAACCAATTTAAAATTGCCTACAGCCAGCCCAATTTTTTTATTTTAGGCCTTCGATGCCTGTCTGCGGTCCATTCTTTCAACTACTACTACACTGACCAGGTCACTGCTGCCCGTGTACCCCTGGAACCAATTTAAAATTGCCTACAGCCATGTGTTATTATTTTAGGCCTTCGATGCCTGTCTGCGGTCACTCCTTCCACTAGGCCTCCACTGACCACACCACTGCTGTCCGTGTACCCCTGGAACCAATTTAAAATTGCCTACAGCCATGTGTTTTTATTTTAGGCCTTCGATGCCTGTCTGCGGTCCATTCTTTCAACTACTACTACACTGACCAGGGCACTGCTGGCCGTGTTACCCTGGAACCAATTTAAAAGTGCCTACAGTCAGCCCAATTTTGTTATGTTAGGCCTTGGAAGCCTGTCTGCGGTCACTCCTTCCACTAGGCCTCCACTGACCACACCACTGCTGTCCGTGTACCCCTGGAACCAATTTAAAATTGCCTACAGCCATGTGTTATTATTTTAGGCCTTCGATGCCTGTCTGCGGTCACTCCTTCCACTAGGCCTCCACTGACCACACCACTGCTGTCCGTGTACCCCTGGAACCAATTTAAAATTGCCTACAGCCATGTGTTTTTATTTTAGGCCTTCGATGCCTGTCTGCGGTCCATTCTTTCAACTACTACTACACTGACCAGGGCACTGCTGGCCGTGTTACCCTGGAACCAATTTAAAAGTGCCTACAGTCAGCCCAATTTTGTTATGTTAGGCCTTGGAAGCCTGTCTGCGGTCACTCCTTCCACTAGGCCTCCACTGACCACACCACTGCTGTCCGTGTACCCCTGGAACCAATTTAAAATTGCCTACAGCCATGTGTTATTATTTTAGGCCTTCGATGCCTGTCTGCGGTCACTCCTTCCACTAGGCCTCCACTGACCACACCACTGCTGTCCGTGTACCCCTGGAACCAATTTAAAATTGCCTACAGCCATGTGTTTTTATTTTAGGCCTTCGATGCCTGTCTGCGGTCCATTCTTTCAACTACTACTACACTGACCAGGGCACTGCTGGCCGTGTTACCCTGGAACCAATTTAAAAGTGCCTACAGTCAGCCCAATTTTGTTATGTTAGGCCTTCGAAGACTGTCTGCCGTCACTCCTTCCACTAGACTTCCACTGACCATACACTGCTGCCCATGTACCCCTGGAACCAATTTAAAGTGCCTACAGCCAGCCCAATTTTGTTATGTTAGGCCTTGGAAGCCTGTCTGCGGTCACTCCTTCCACTAGACTTCCACTGACCAGACCACTGCTGCCCGTGTACCCCTGGAACCAATTTAAAAGTGCCTACAGCCAGCCCAAGTTTGTTATGTTAGGCCTTGGAAGCCTGTCTGCGGTCACTCCTTCCACTAGGCCTCCACTGACCACACCACTGCTGTCCGTGTACCCCTGGAACCAATTTAAAATTGCCTACAGCCATGTGTTATTATTTTAGGCCTTCGATGCCTGTCTGCGGTCACTCCTTCCACTAGGCCTCCACTGACCACACCACTGCTGCCCGTGTACCCCTGGAACCAATTTAAAATTGCCTACAGCCAGCCCAATTTTTTTATTTTAGGCCTTCGATGCCTGTCTGCGGTCCATTCTTTCAACTACTACTACACTGACCAGGTCACTGCTGCCCGTGTACCCCTGGAACCAATTTAAAATTGCCTACAGCCATGTGTTATTATTTTAGGCCTTCGATGCCTGTCTGCGGTCACTCCTTCCACTAGGCCTCCACTGACCACACCACTGCTGTCCGTGTACCCCTGGAACCAATTTAAAATTGCCTACAGCCATGTGTTTTTATTTTAGGCCTTCGATGCCTGTCTGCGGTCCATTCTTTCAACTACTACTACACTGACCAGGGCACTGCTGGCCGTGTACCCCTGGAACCAACATCAGAAAATATAAAAATAAGTATTTTGCTTATAAAAAAGAAAATACTGGTGAGATATCAAATGCAGACATTTTAACATTAAAAACAAACACACAACTAAAATCTGGTACAGTACTAAAAATGGCCACCAGCTACAATTACTTTCTCCTGCAAGTAGTTAACTGAAAGTTTTTTTAAATTGAAAACACACATATGGCATCCACCGAGTGTTGTCCTGTCGCGTCTTCTTTATATTATTGCCGAGAAGATGCAAAATAATGAAAATAATAAAATCATTAATTACCAAAATAATAGAGAAAGTCAACACCACATTGCAAATAAACATTCATTCCAAATAAAGAAGCAGGGCGCGTCCGAGGGTGAGTATATACCTAATAAGAATCTAATCACCCTCGGACGCGCAATGCTTATTTCCAACAGCCTTCCTTCCTAAGAATCAGCCCTTCCGTCGTGTAGAGAGACGTTGTGTTACACTCCAAGGTGTTCCCCAGGTTGCCTTTCCTGAGCTTCGATCTTCCGGCTCTCGTTTAGTAGTTCTTGGAAACTACACTGCATTAGGCCTTCAAATTGGGTATGGGGTGTAGAGAGAGGGTGTGTTACACTCCAAGGTGTTCCCCAGGTTGCCTTTCCTGAGCTTCGATATTCCGGCTCTCGTTTAGTAGTTGTTGGAAACTACACTGCATTAGGCCTTCAAATTGGGTATGGGGTGTAGAGAGAGGGTGTGTTACACTCCAAGGTGTTCCCCAGGTTGCCTTTCCTGAGCTTCGAAATTCCGGCTCTCGTTTAGTAGTTGTTGGAAACTACACTGCATTAGGCCTACAAATTTGGTATGGGGGAAACATTGGCGCATCTGCGGTCCCTCCTTCCTCTAGGCCTCCACTGACCTGTCTACTGCTGCCCGTGTTCCCCTGGAACCAATTTTAAATTGCCTACAGGCAGCCCAATTTATTATGTTAGGGCTTCGAAGCCTGTCTGCGGTCCCTCCTTCCACTAGGCCTCCACTGACCTGTCTACTGCTGCCCGTGTACCCCTTGAACCAACATCATAAAATAAAAAAAAAAGGATTTTGCTTATAAAAAAGAAAATACTGGTGAGATATCAAATGCAGACATTTTGACATTAAAAACAAACAAACAGCTAAAATCTGGTACAGTACTAAAAATGGCCACCAGCTACAATTACTTTCTCCTGCAAGTAGTTAACTGAAAGGTTTTTTAAATTGAAAACACACATATGGCATCCACCGAGTGTTGTCCTGTCGCGTCTTCTTTATATTATTGCCGAGAAGATGCAAAATAATGAAAATAATAAAATCATTAATTACCAAAATAATAGAGAAAGTCAACACCACATTGCAAATAAACATTCATTCCAAATAAAGAAGCAGGGCGCGTCCGAGGGTGAGTATATACCTAATAAGAATCTAATCACCCTCGGACGCGCAATGCTTATTTCCAACAGCCTTCCTTCCTAAGAATCATCCCTTCCGTGGTGTAGAGAGACGTTGTGTTACACTCCAAGGTGTTCCCCAGGTTGCCTTTCCTGAGCTTCGATCTACCGGCTCTCGTTTAGTAGTTGTTGGATACTACGCTGCATTAGGCCTTCAAATTGGGTATGGGGTGTAGAGAGATGGTGTGTTCCACTCCAAGGTGTTCCCCAGGTTGCCTTTCCTGAGCTTCGATCTTCCGGCTCTCGTTTAGTAGTTCTTGGAAACTACACTGCATTAGGCCTTCAAATTGGGTATGGGGTGTAGAGAGAGGGTGTGTTACACTCCAAGGTGTTCCCCAGGTTGCCTTTCCTGAGCTTCGATATTCCGGCTCTCGTTTAGTAGTTATCGGAAACTACGCTGCATTAGGCCTACAAATTGGGTATGGGGTGTAGAGAGAGGGTGTGTTACACTCCAAGGTGTTCCCCAGGTTGCCTTTCCTGAGCTTCGATATTCCGGCTCTCGTTTAGTAGTTGTCGGAAACTACGCTGCATTAGGCCTACAAATTGGGTATGGGGTGTAGAGAGAGGGTTTGTTACACTCCAAGGTGTTCCCCAGGTTGCCTTTCCTGAGCTTCGATCTTCCGGCTCTCGTTTAGTAGTTGTTGGAAACTACGCTGCATTAGGCCTTCAAATTGGGTATGGGGTGTAGCGAGAGGGTGTGTTACACTCCAAGGTGTTCCCCAGGTTGCCTTTCCTGAGCTTCGATCTTCCGGCTCTCGTTTAGTAGTTCTTGGAAACTACACTGCATTAGACCTTCAAATTGGGTATGGGGTGTAGAGAGAGGGTGTGTTACACTCTAAGGTGTTCCCCAGGTTTCCTTGCCATTGCTTCGGTCTTCCGACTCTCGTTTAGTAGTTGTAGAAAAGTACACTGCATTAGGCCATACAAAATGGGTATGGGGTGGAGAGAGATGGTGTGTTACACTCCAAGGTGTTCCCCAGGTTGCCTTTCCTGAGCTTCTATCTTCAGGCTCTCATTAAATTGTGGTTAAATGGAACAACTGCATTTGGCGTACTAGTTGGTTTGGGGCCTACTATCGGTGTCTGCCACTCCTTGCTGTTCTCCTCCACTGAACAAAGCTGTGCCGCCTGTTTACTACGGTTGCCAATTTTGAACTGCATTTCGACTACTTACTGATTTGGCCCTACTCTCTGTGTCAGCCTCTCATTCCAGTTGTCCTCCACTGCAATGCCCCCTGGTTATTCCTGTGTTACCAATTTTGAACTGCATTTAGCCCACTTTCTTCTTTGGGCCTATATCTGTGTTTCCACTTCATCGTGCCCATTGCCCAGCCAGTGATAGATGAGTCTGCTGGTACATTGACCCATAACGCAACATTCCCCGTGCACGCTACACAACAACATTGTGACCCTGCTGAAAGTCAGGTTGCTCTTCCCGCATACCATACCACCTTACACGGGGACAAAGAGGAAGGTGCAGATGAAAGTGCAGGTTCCTTCATCAGGTGGGGGGAGGAATACTAGTTGGCGACGTCACTGGCACAGGGCCTCTCATAGTACGCAAAAGTGTTGCTGCCGGTGGGAGGCGCCCCCGCCGTGCAAACACACCGCTGTACTTTGAGGGGCCCTGTGCCAGTGCCAATGCCAACGAGTGGGCCCCCCCTGCTTGCTCAGGTTCACAGCACTTGCAAAGTTGAAATACTTACCTCTCCCTGCTCCACTGCCGTGACGTGGTCCAGATTTCCTGGGCCCACTAATTACTTGAACCAGCCCTACCCCCCACAACTTTAGCCAAATGACCCCCAATTTCAAATGCCTTCCAATTATTATAAGGTAAATTACGCTTGACAAGCTTCATTAAGAAGAATGGATGGTTTTGACATTAAAATGGGCACTCTAGGTGTTTTCCTGGCCCCCACTCACTGCCGACTATGCTGCCCCATTGACTTGCATTGGGTTTCGTGTTTCGGTCGATCCCGACTTTACGTCATAATCGGCCGATTTCACTCGACCCGACTTTGGACATAGTCGGGTTTCGCAAAACCCGGCTCGACTCTAAAAAGGTCAAGGTCGCTCAACTCTAATGGTTACATTTCTGTTTTTACACATGTGAAAATAAAAAAAATGGTTCTGAATTAAGATGTTTGCAAAAAAAAGTTAAATGTTCATTTTTTCCTTCCACATTGTTTCAGTTCCTGTGAAGCACGTAAAGGGTTAATAAACTTCTTGAATGTGGTTTTGAGAACCTTGAGGGGTGTAGTTTTTAGAATGGTGTCACACTTTGTTATTTTCTATCATATAGACCCCTCAAAATGACTTCAAATGTGATGTGGTCCCTAAAAAAAAATGGTGTTGTAAAAACGAGAAATTGCTGGTCAACTTTTAACCCTTATAACTCCCTAACAAAAAAAATGTTGTTTCCAAAATTGTGCTGATGTAAAGTAGACATGTGGCAAATGTTACTTATTAACTATTTTTCATGACATATCTCTCTGATTTAAGGGCATAAAAATACAAAGTTTGAAAATTGCAAAATTTTTATAATTTTCGCCATATTTCCATTTTTTTCATAAATAATCGCAAGTAATATCAAAGAAATTTTACCACTAACATGAAGTACAATATGTCTTGAAAAAACTATCTCAGAATGAGCGGGATCTGTTGAAGCGTTCCAGAGTTATAACCTCATAAAGTGACAGTGGTCAGAATTGTAAAAATTGGCTCGGTCATTAAGTACCAAATTGGCTCTGTCACTAAGGGGTTAAAGTCCTGTATGATGCATTTTCTTCCTTTCTAAAATACAGAGACATTCAAGAACCCAAACGCAGAACACAATAATTAATGGGGTCCTTTTTGTATTCATATCAGTTATGAAATGGATTCATCTTAAATATTAATTCCATTAGTCTGTTTCCAAAACCGGAAAAGGCAAACGTAATGTAAGAATGCAGGTGTAGAGTAGGAGAAGGCCAAAATCAGGCAGCCATGTTAAATGGTCCTTGTACGTTTTTCCATATTTGGGTTTCCATTTTTTGCTCCCCTTCTTGCTAAAGCCATTACTTTTATATTTTTCCATCAACATGGCCATATGAGAGCTTTTTTTTGTAGCATGAGTTGAACTTTTGAACAACATCATTGAATTTACCATATAGTGTACTGAAAAATTAGAAAAAAAAATTCAGTTTGGTGAAATTGCAAGAAAAGTGCAGTTCCACAATTGTTTGGGGGTTTTATTTTCACCATGTTCACTAAATACTGCTAAAAACTTCATTGCCATTATGATTTTCCAGGTAATTACGAGTTCGTAGATACCAAATATGTATAGGTTCTTTTTTATTTAAGTGGTGAAAAAAAAACCTAAGTTTGTAAAAAAAATGTCGCCATATTCTGAGACCAATATTATTATTATACATTTTTATACATTTTTATAGCGCCATTTATTCCATGGCGCTTTACATGTGAATACGGGGCAAATATAGACAAATACATTAAACATGAGCAGATAACAAGGCACATGAGTACATAAGGAGGGAGGACCCTGCCCGCGAGGGCTCGCAGTCTGCAGGGGGTGGGTGAGGATACACTAGGAGAGGGAAGAGCTGGCAGTGCGGCTGTTCAGTAGGTTGAGGATCACTGCAGGCCGTAGGCTTGTCGGAAGAGATGAGTCTTCAGGTTCTTTTTGATATATATATATAAACCCAGACTCATAGTGCAAGGTGTCCAAGAACCATGTCCTGGAAACTACCAATCGTGCTCCAAATAACACTCTGACAAATCCGGAGAAAGAAGGAGCGTTTCAAATTGAGCATTAAAAAGTACAAAAGTTTATTAAAGACACTGAAAACACACATACAAACACATACATAAAATAAGGACACTAAATGCTATCCCCTTTAAATCACACAGTACTGTGAACCATCACATACCATTAAGGAAGTCACATAGCAATAAAAGAGGAAATGTCATGTCCGGAATTCACCTGTGGACCTATTTGCGACATGCAAATCGTAAAGGCTCACAGTGCATGTCAGACCAAATGAGAATCATGAGGTTAAAGGAACTGACAAAGGAGATCAGAGACTGAATTGTGGCAAGGCACAGATCTGGCCAAGGCTACAACAGAATTTCTGCAGTACTCAAAGTTCCTAAGAGCACAGTGGTCTCCATAATCCTTAAATTAAAGAAGTTTGGGACCACCAGAAGTCTTCCTAGACCTGGCCATCCAGCCAAACTGAGGAAAAGTGGGCGAAGAACCTTGGTGATTGAGGTAAAGAAGAACCTCAAGATCGCTGTGACTGAGCTCCACTGATGCAGTAGGGAGATTGTAGAAAGTTCCAAAAAGTCAAATATCACTGCAACCCTTCACCAGTTGGACCTTTATGTCAGAGTGACCCAACGGAAGCCTCTCCTCAGTGCAAGACTTATGAAATCCTGCATAGAGTTTGTAAAAAAACACATGAAGGACTCTCAAACTATGAGAAGTAAGATTCTCTGGTCTGATGAGACAAAGATAGACCTTTTTGGTGATAATTCTAAGAAGTATGTGTGAAGAAAACCAGGCACTGCTGATCGCCTGCCCAATACAATCCCAAAAGTGAAACATGGTGGTGGCAGCATCATGCTATGGGGGTGTTTTCAGCTGGAGGGCAGGACGACTGGTTGTCATTGAAGGAAACATGAATGCAGCCATGTACAGAGATATCCTAGATGAAAACCTCTTCCAGAGTGCTCTGGACCTCAGTCTTGGCCGAAGGTTCACCTTTCAACAAGACAATGTACCTAAGGGCACAGCTAAAATAACGAAGGAGTGGCTTCAGAACAACTCTGTGACTATTCTTGACTGGCCCAGCTTTACCATCCAACCTGACGGAACTGGAGAGGATCTGCAAGGGAAAATGGTAGAGGATCCCCAAATCCAGGTGTGAAAAACTTGTTGCATCATTCCCAAGAAGACTCATGGCTGTACTAGCTCAAAAGGGTGCTTCTACTCAGTACTGAGCAAAGGGTCTGAATACTTATGATCATGTGATATTTCAGTTTTTCTTTTTTAATTAATTTGCAAAAATTGCTACATTTCTGTTTTTTTCAGTCAAGATGGGATGCAGAGTCTACAGTAATGCGAAAAAAATGTACCTTTTTGAATTTACCAAATGGCTGCAATGAAACAAAGAGTGAAAAATTTAAAGGGGTATGAATACTTTTCGTACCCACTGTACATCATTATTACGGCCTTATGCCAGATGTAATTATACTGTATATAAGGGCTATGGTCGCAATATGTTTTAGCTTACTGTCAGTGGCTCCATCCAGGCTTACATCTGAAGCCCTGAAAAACAGAATTTGGACGTTAGAACTGATGTGTCCATTAACTTTTAGGCTGCTTTCACACTTGTGTTGGGTAGAGCTGCGGAGGGCTGCGGAGTTCCACCGTTAAGCCCCACCCACTGCCACACCTCTTCCATTCAGCTCCGCCTACATCGGCATGCGTCCTGCTTACCTATCTTTAACATTGGGTACGCAGGCCATGTGGATGTATGCAGATGTATATTTAGTTTTTTTAAATATATCTATGTGACACTTCTTTGACCACAGTCTATTCAACTGTGGGATTAGTATAATGTTATCATTTTGTTTCAGATTTTACTGCAATTTGTAGTTTTGCTAATCTTTAGTGTCTTAACTTAGTTTTGTGAATTAAAGCAACGCAAAAGAATATAGGGCTTTCTAAAGTGGCATCAAATCAATAACGTTTGGTCAGTTAATGGACTGACATAAGCAAAATATCTAAAACTATATGCAATATGTTTTCAGAAAAAGACTGTCCCTCGGTGCATTTGGAAATGTAGCTAAAATTGTTTTTATGCTATTTTTTATAAGTTACTGCACAAGACATTTTTATTACTGACGTGTTCTAATGTTGTATCAAAGTCACATCAGAAACCACTGAACAATAAAATCTAAAATTGATTATCCATCTCACTATCTATTTACATATAGGTAAATAGATGGAGGTTTATGCTTTAATTAATAAAAAAGTGAAATCCATTTTCTATTTCTTAAGGAAAGCTAATCTATTGCTTGATACATATGGTAACTTGACTGAAAGGCATCTTTTTAATTCACTGTATGCTCAGTTCAAGTTACAGAATGAATGGCTGAAAAAGAATCAGCAAAGAGGTACTAAGTTATGAAAAGAGTGTTGTTCTGGGCCTGTTTTTTGAATAGACTTGTTAAAACCCATGGCTGATGTATGCTAAGCACTGCCACGCAGTTTGTGAAGAGGGAGGGTGGTTTGGCCAGCTGAGTGAGCACATCACTCTGTGAGCCAGGGTCTACACTTTGATGGCTCCTTTGGAGGTATGACTGAAAGCCAAACCTCTGCTCCCTTCTTTTTTTAGTTTCTGCCATGCAAAGATAATCAGGTTTATGTAAAATATGTGTGCTCTTTTGACAGTCCGCGATATCTCATTAATTCAATCACAGCAAACCCATTGTTCTCAAAGTGTTTGAAATGCGGATAGGGATGGAGGCTTTTTTAATCCTGTCAATCAATGTTAACATTTTTCTCCCAGTTGCCATGGCCAGGGCCAGAGTTCATGAAAACACAGAATAAGAGCCAACAAAACAAGAATAAAGACTTATTTGAGATACTCTTTTTAAAGGATATCTACAATGCACAAAACATGGGAAGTAAATGTAGACAAGTTTGGGCACTATGGCTCACAGAGAGGCAAGAGAGCAAAAGGAAACAAAGAGAATTTGAAAATCAAATAACCTTATAAAAACTTGACCCAAGAGTCTCTGGGAAAAACCCAATGAATTGCTCCCTGGTAGAACAATGATCTTTCTTTCGTGTGTTCTCTAGGAGTACAATGGCCAATATATTATAACACATGCCACTGATGTCTTTACACTGTTGTAAGCCAGCTCAAACCAACGGAATTCTGATAGAGGACAACAAGAGATTGTGCTGTGGTAATTCTCTCTTTCTCTTGCCGTATTACAAGCAAATACTGGGAAAATTATTCATGCATATAGACAAACAAAGCAGAGATGGGAGATTTGCTATGTCAAATTCTGAAAAGTGACAACATTTTTTGCATAGAACATGGTGGTTATATAAAAAGAATCTAACCATAAGTTCTCACATTCATTCATTAAATGTGTTTTATAGTGTAGTAAGTACTTAATCCACTTGTGTGGATAATATAAAATGATCTCGTTACTATTAAAGATAAGATTATAAATATTAATCTTTCTTTCTTTCTCCCATTTATGTCTATCTATCTATCTATCTATCTATCTATCTATCTATCTATCTATCTATCCCATATCTGTCTGTCAGTCTGTCTAGTTGTTTTATTTATTTGCATGACCGCTAGTGTTGAGCATTCCGATACCGCAAGTATCGGGTATCGGCCGATATTTGCGGTATCGGAATTCCGATACTGAATTCCGATACTTCCCGCGTATCGGATACCGGAATCGGAAGTTCCCAGAATTCAAATTGAACGCAGCAGCCAATGAGGAATGAATGAAAGTGTGGGCACATCCTGTTTAGCATGGTGGGCATGTAAGTACTGGCAAGGCTTGGATTGGCTGCTGAAATGATGTCACTCTGCACTATAAAAAAGCGCTGCCGCCATTTTGCGCTCACTCTGCTGTGATTTCAGTTAGGGACAGGACGCTGTGTTCTAACTGAGGGCCAGTTGAGCTAGCTAATTGCTTTATTTTCCTTTCCAAAGGCTAATTTAGCAAAACGCTGTGTGTTCTTCACTGTTCACCTTGCTCTTGCCTTGCAGCGCTGTTTTAACAGCGTTCTGCAAGGTCTCTGTGTGTGTGTGTGTGCAGCTCACTCTGTAGTCTGTGTGCAGCCATATACCCGGTTGTATTCAGCTCAGGGGGGGTTCACACTGCCTCACACAGTTGTTCTTTTTTGCTCTTAGTGCAGCCTGCTGCACATTTTTTCTCAAATTTCCTATTAGTGTTTTTCCACCAGTCTCCAGCTCTATTGTGGAAAAACACTACATAGGATAACCTAGAGGGGGGTTTTTGGGCCTTGCAGCGCCGTTTACGGCTGTCTGCACGGTCTCCGTGTGAGCCCAGCTCGCCCTGTAGTCTGTGTGCAGCCATAGCCGGTTGGATTCAGCTCAGGGTTCGTTACTGGCTCATACCTTGAGAAAAATTTTCCTTTTTTTCAAATAGTGCAGCCTGTTTAAAATTTGAAAAAAAAAATTCCTATTAGTGTCTTTCCACTCGTATCCAGCTAAATAGTGGAAAAACACTATATAGGATAACCTAGAGGAGGGTTTTTTGGCCTTGCAGCGCCGTTTACGGCTGTCTGCACGGTCTCCGTGTGAGCCCAGCTCGCCCTGTAGTCTGTGTGCAGCCATAGCCGGTTGGATTCAGCTCAGGGTTCGTTACTGGCTCATACCTTGAGAAAAATTTTCCTTTTTTTCAAATAGTGCAGCCTGTTTAAAATGTGAAAAAAAAAATTCCTATTAGTGTCTTTCCACTCGTATCCAGCTAAATAGTGGAAAAACACTATATAGGATAACCTAGAGGAGGGTTTTTTGGCCTTGCAGCGCCGTTTACGGCTGTCTGCACGGTCTCCGTGTGAGCCCAGCTCGCCCTGTAGTCTGTGTGCAGCCATAGCCGGTTGGATTCAGCTCAGGGTGCGTTACTGCCTCATACCTTGAAAAACAATTTCCTTTTTTTCAAATAGTGCAGCCAGTTTAAAATTTGAAAAAAAAAATTCCTATTAGTGTCTTTCCACTTGTATCCAGCTAAATAGTGGAAAAACACTATATAGGATAACCTAGAGGAGGGTTTCTTGGCCTTGCAGCGCCGTTTACGGCTGTCTGCACGGTCTCCGTGTGATTTAAACTAGCTCTGTAGCCCGATCTGCACCAAAAAAAAGGTTAAGTTCACCAAACACAACTTACACTTGTGTAGGCCACATTTGAAAAATAATAAAGTTTAGTCCACAATTTACAACATTAGTGTTTCTTACACCTGTTAGGAGGAGCATTACAGGAATAAGCACACTAAGGCCTTAGTACTTTTCTGCTTATCTTTATCTGTCAACCAAGATGAAGAGGGCAGGGAGTAAGGCACGTGGGCGTGGGCGCGGAGCAGGGAGAGGAGCAGGGAGAGGACGTGGTGATTCTGTGCCTGCTGCGGGCGCCGGTGACTCGTCGTCACTCAGTTTCAGCAGGGAACAGTCCTTCATGCGCAGCTTTGTCGGAGAGCGCCGTGCACCGCTGCTGCGTGAAGACCAAATTGAAGCCGTTGTCGGGTGGATGGCAGCTAACGCCTCGGCATCGACTTCAGTTAGTGCCACATCCTCTCAGGCACAGAGCACTGGAGAGCAGCCATCTGTCTCTTCACCACCTGCCAAATTGGCCAGGCAGTCAGAGAGCCCAGGACAGGAGCCGTCTCTACTTCTGTTCTCTGAATCTCTTGGCTTGGAAACAGGGGGCCAGCCAAGCAGCATTGGAGAAATGGAAGAAGAGGCAGTGTGCAGTGATGCCCAACACCTTTTTCTCTCTGACTCTGAAGAGGCAGGTGGGCCAGTGCCTCCGGTGACCACAGCGCAGTACGCATCTGATGATGAAACTCAGGTGCCGCTTTCTCGTGCGTACTGTGCTGCTGAGACTACCCAGGAGGAGCAGTTGGTGGCAGAGGGTAGTGGAGATGATGAGGTCCTTGACCCATCGTGGCGTGAGGAACAGGAAGGTGGTGGGAGCAGCTCAGAGGAAGAGCTTCCTCTTACGGGCCAAAGAGGGAGAGGGAGGGGGAAGACTGCGGAGCCTGTAGCCTCCACTTTGGCACCCGTTAGGAGCCTGTCTCTTTCCAAAGCCAAAAAGGGCGCTCCCAAGACTTGCAGTGCCTGGTCCTTTTTTGACACAGTTGCAGATGACATTTGTTTTGTCAAATGCAAGCTGTGTCATCATAAAGTAAAAAGAGGGAAAAATGTCAGCAACCTCAATACCACAAATATGTGGAAACATGTGCGGACCAGGCACGCGGTGGAGTTACAGAAACACACTGAAGATGTAGGCCAACCAACAGCGGCAGCTACCACCTCTTCAGCTCGTGTTGCCTCTTCCTCCAGCTCACGCACAGCTGGTTTGGCTTCCTCCCAGAGACCTTGTGTAATTCCACCCACAGCACCACCTTCCCAGTCATCCTCACACTCCCAGTCTACTCTACAGCCATCGGTAGTACAGGCATGGGAGAAAAGGCGGGCATTCTCGGCCAACCACCCCCGAGCACAGGCTCTGAATGCAGGCATTGCCAAACTGTTGTCCCTGGAAATGCTCTCGTTCAGGCTGGTGGAGACTGACAGCTTCCGTGACTTGATGGCATTGGCAGTCCCACAGTACAAGGTGCCCAGCCGCTTTTACTTCAGCAGGCAGGCTGTCCCTGCCCTGCACAGGCATGTTGAGGCAAACATAAAACATGCGCTACTGAACGCCGTCAGTAGCAAGGTCCACCTCACCACCGATGCGTGGACCAGTCAGCATGGACAGGGGCGATATGTTTCCCTCACTGCCCATTGGGTTAATGTTGTTGAGCCAGGTACAGATCGTGCGAGTGGCGCAGGACGTGTCCTGCCCACTCCAAGGATTGCAGGAATCCAGTCTGTACGCATCGACTCCTCCTCTTACACCAGTTCCTCTGATTCCTCTCTGCAGGATCCGTCACAGTCCACCTCCACATGGACCCGTGAACGTTTACCTATGACCGACATGAGCACAGCCGTGGCCAAACGTCAGCAGGCCGTCTTGAAACTAGTTTCATTGGGGCATCGAAGCCACACAGCGCAGGAGCTCTGGAATGCCATCAAGCAGGAGAGCGATGTGTGGTTACTGCCAGCGAATCTCCAGCCAGGCATGGTAGTGTGTGACAATGGCCGAAATCTGGTGGCAGCTTTGGCCCTTGGCAACCTCACTCACATCCCATGTCTGGCACATGTGCTCAATTTGGTTGTGCAGAGTTTTCTGAGGGACTATCCGGATCTTGATGCCCTGCTGCACAAGGTCCGCCTAGAGTGTGCTCACTTGCGGCGTTCCAGCTTGGCCAGATCCCGCATTGCTGCTCTGCAGCGCCGATTCCGCCTTCCGGAACACCGCATCATATGTGACCTACCTACCCGGTGGAATTCCACGTTACATATGTTGGAGCGGTTGTGTGAGCAGCAGCAAGCAGTTATGGAGTACCAGCTGCATCAGGCGCAAAGAAGTCGCAGTCAGCGCCGATCAGACTTCACAACCACAGAGTGGGCCACTATGAAGGACGTCTGCCAGGTTTTGCGTCCTTTTGATTATTCCACGCGGATGGCAAGTGCAGATGATGCACTAGTCAGCATGACTGTCCCCCTTATCTGCCTGCTTCAGCAAACTTTGCAAGGGTTAAGGGATGATGTGGTGGAAGAGGTGGAGGATGAGGAGTCACCTTTTCCATCAGCTTCTGGAGAGTCAGCGCCACGTGGTTCCTCACAAAGGGGTACGCAGGGGCCAATTTGTGAGGAGGATGAGGAGGAGTCAATGGAGGAGGAAGAGCTCCGTCCAGAGGAGGGAGCGACACAATTGTCCAGTGGTCAGTGTGTACAGCGAGGGTGGGGTGATGACGAGCGGGCAGAGATCATGTCTCAAGCAGGGGACAGCGTTTCTGGGCCGGTTGGCACTCTGCAGCACATGGTGGATTTCATGCTGCAGTGCCTGAGAAACGACCGCCGCATCGACCACATTCTCAACATGCCTGATTATTGGGTGTTCACCCTCCTCGATCCTCGCTACCGGGACAACGTCCAAAACCTCATCCCTGCGTTGACCCGGGAGCGTAAATTGCGGGAGTACCACGACACACTGGTGAATTCCATCATCTTCTCCTGTCCAACTGAGAGGAGTGCTGCTAGTGCTTTACAAAGCAGCTCAGTGCGTCGAGGCAGTGGGGGAGGCTCTGCCCAAAGAGGGAGCAGAAGCAGTGCCTCTGCCCAAGGCAAGCCCAGTATGGCACAACTCTGGCACACTTTTGTGTGCCCGCCCCAAATGTCTACACCATCACCGGCGGCTCCAGTCAGCAGGAGGCAACGGTTCCGTCAGATGGTGACAGACTACATGGCTTGCCCTCTTACTGTACTCCCAGACGGCTCTTCCCCGTTCAAGTTTTGGGTCTCTAAGCTGGATACATGGCCAGAGCTAAGCCAGTATGCATTGGAGGTGCTGGCTTGCCCTGCGGCTAGTGTCTTATCGGAACGTGTCTTTAGTGCCGCAGGTGGTGTACTAACAGACCGTCGCATGCGACTATCCTCCGATAACGTTGACCGGCTTACTTTCCTGAAAATGAACCAGGCCTGGATCTCGCAGGAATTTGCCACTCCTCTGCCTGATTAAGTAATTGGGTGTCATCCAGGTCTCCTGCTGTGTTCATCTTTCTACCACCTGAACTGCTATTCCTGGGCTCCAACACCGCCAGTTGCGGCTCAGAAGTGCAGGCTGCACAGTAAAAACATACGACCCAGTGTTATTGGGTTTCAGTAACGTCAGCTGATCCCCAGCTGTGTAGCCGGCAATGTGTCCTGCGACCGCCACGCTGGCACAACAACCTAAATGTAAGGGAACCTGTCCCCCCCCCCCCCCCGTCGTTTGTTACTGAAAGAGCCATCTTGTGCAGCAGTAATGCTGCACAAGGAAAAGGTAGCTCTTTTTTTTTAGCTCTTTGCACACGCAGAACTTAACACTTATAAAATGTGTTCACTGATACCGTTATACCGTCCCGGAGCTGGGACTTTCCTTCGTAATGTGACGCAGCACAGCCGTCATTCCTACCCCCTTGGTGCCATGCGCTGCCTCCTCAGCGTTGTTTTAAGCTGTCACGGAGCCTGCGCTGTTCTGTTATCCCTTGGGCATGCCCTATTTGCGCTGCCTGTCTTCTGACATAATTTGGTGTCAGGCTGGCTGCGCCTGTGCGGCCGCGGTGCCCGAGATCCCGCCTCGCAGTGTCTTCTGATTGAGTCACACTGCGGGCCTGGGATCCATGGGCATGCGCAGTGCATATCTTCCCCTCGGGCTCTCGCTCATTTCCCTCCGCCTTCTTTAGACTGTGCGCCGTCAGCTGATCCCTAGCATGCCACGGCCGTGACACCGCACAGTCTGAAGAAGAGGGAAGGAGGGGAGTGAGAGTCGAGGTTATGCACTGTGCATGCCCATGGTTCCAAGGCCCGCAGTGGGATTACGTTAGATGAGACTGCGAGGTGGGATCTGGAGCAGCGTGGACGCACAGGCACTGACAGCCTGACACCAAATTATGTCAGAAGACAGGCAGCGCTAATTGGGCATGGCCAAGGGCTAACAGAACAGCGCAGGCTCCGTGGCAGCTTAAAACAACGCTGAGGAGGCAGCGCACGGCATCAAGGGGATAGGAATGACAGCTGTGCTGTGTCCCATTACGAAGGAAATTCGCACCTCCGGAACGGTTTAACGGTATAAAGGGACACATTTTTAGTGTTTACTTCGGTGTTTGCAAGGAGCATAATTAAAAGAGCAACCTTTTCCTTTTGCATCCTTAGTGCTGCACAACATGGCTCTTTCAGCTACAAACGTCTTGGGGGGGGGGGTTAAAGGTTTCCTTTCAACTTGCTCCAATCAGGCTTCGGCCTACACTCTGTTCCTCTGCTCCTCCTGCTGTCCCTGGGCTCTAACACCGCCAGTTGGTGCCTGGAAGTGCTGTGTGCACAGTCAACAGTCGCTCCTCTGTTATTGGGGTTCAGTAACGTCAGCTGATCCCCAGCTGTGTGTGCGGCAATACCTCCAATCTGCTCCTCCTGCTGTCCCTGGGCTCTAACACCGCCAGTTGGTGCCTGGAAGTGCTGTGTGCACAGTCATCATTCGCTCCTCTGTTATTGGGGTTCAGTAACGTCAGCTGATCCCCAGCTGTGTGTGCGGCAATACCTCCAATCTGCTCCTCCTGCTGTCCCTGGGCTCTAACACCGCCAGTTGGTGCCTGGAAGTGCTGTGTGCACAGTCAACAGTCGCTCCTCTGTTATTGGGGTTCAGTAACGTCAGCTGATCCCCAGCTGTGTATCCGGCAACGTGTCATGCGACCGCCACGCTGGCACAACTAAAATGTAAGGGGACCTGTCCCCCCCCCCCCCTAGGCGTTTGTTACTGAAAGAGCCACCATGTGCAGCACTAATACTGCACAAGGGAAAGGTCGCTCTTGAAATTATGCTCCTTGCAAACGCTGAACTACACACTCATGTAATGTGTCCCCTCACACCGTCCAACCGTCCCGGAGGTGGGACTTTCCTTTGTAATGTGACACAGCACAGCCGTCATTGCTACCCCCTTGGCACCGTGCGCTGCCTCCTTAGCGTTGTTTGATTCCGTCATGGACCCTGCGCTGTTATGTTATCCCTTGGCCATGCACAGTTTGCGCTGCCCGTCCTCTGACATCATTTGTTGTCGTCCTGGCTGCGCCTGTGCGTCCACGCTGCCCGAAATCACACCTCGCAGTGTCGTCTAATGTGATCCCACAGTGGGCCTGGTATCCATGGCCATGCGCAGTGCATATACTAGCCTCTCACTCCCCTTCTTCACGCTTCTTCAGACTAGGCGGCGTCAGCTGATCCCTAATAGCATGCCACGGCCGTGACGCCGCACAGTCTGAAGAAGCAGGAAGGAGGTGAGTGAGAGGCGATGATATGCACTGCGCATGCCCATGGATCCCTGGCCCGCAGTGGGACTACATTAGATGACACTGCAAGGTTGGATCTCGGGCAGCTTGGACGCACAGGCACTGCCAGCCTGACACCTACATGATGTCAGAAGACGGGCACCGCTAACTGTGCATGGCCAAGGGATAACATTACAGTGCGGGCTCCGTGACAGAACCAAACAACGTTGAGGAGGTGGTGCCCGGCACCAAGGGGGTTGGAATGACGGCTGTGCTGTGTCACATTACAAAGGAAAGTCCCACTTCCGGGATGGTTTGACGGTGTGAGGGGACACATTATATGAGTGTGTACTTCAGCGTTTGCAAGGAGCATAATTTTCGGAGCCACCATTTTCCATGTGCAGTATTACTGCTGTACAAGATGGCTCTTTCAGCAACAAATGCCTGGGGGGGGGGGTTAAAGGTTCCCTTTCAACTTGCTCCACTGCAGGCTTCGGCCTACACTCTGCTCCTCTTTGATTCCCTGGGTTTCAACACTGTCAGTTGCCACCTGGAAGTGTTGTCTACACAGAAAAAAACACTAGGTGATATGTCAGTGGGGTTCAGCACCGCCAGCTGTTCCCCTGCTGTGTAGTCGGCAACGTGTCCAGCACAAGCCACGCTGGCACAACAGAACAAAAGCTGCCACCAGTGCAGGCTTCGGCCTACACTCTGCTCCTCTCCTCCTCCTGCTGACCCTGGGCTCAAACACCGCTAGTTTTTGCCCGGAAGTGCTAGCTGCACAGAGAAAAACACCAGCCAATGTGTTAGTGGGGTTCAGCAACGCCAGCTGTTCCCCTGCTGTGTAGCCGGCAACGTGACCTGCAAACGCCATGCAGGCACAGGAACTGAAATTAAAAGGGAACCTGGCCCCACCCCCCCAGGTGTTTCTATGTATAACAGCCACCTAGTACAGCAGTACTGCTGCATTTGTACAAGGTGGCTGACTTTTTCTCCTTGCCCACGTGGAACTCAACACGTACAAAATGTGTCTCATTGAGACCATTCCACTGTCCCTGAGGTGTGACTTTCCTTTGTAATGATACGCAGCACCCCCCTTGGTAGCGTTTCCCGTCTTTTGTCATCATGGTTAGCTGGCTGCGCCTGTGCATCCGCCCTGCTAGAAACAACGCCCCTCGTTGTCATATTTATTTTGTCAGCGAGGGTGTGGTTTATGGGCACGAGCAGTGCATATGTTCGCCTGTCTTAACTCATCTCCTTCCGCCTTCTTCAGACTGTGCGGCCTCCTGGCCGTGGTAGGCGATAAGGGATCAGCTGAGGCCGCCCAGTCTGGAGCCGGTGTAAGGACATGTGTAAGCGGCAAACCTATTTACTGCACAAGGCCACGAATCCCAGCCACGTAGTGTGATTGTTTGAAAACACACTGTGGGTCTGGGATTCATGTCCATCGCTAACCGCAACGGCCGACATGAAATGAGGTCAGAAGACAGGAAGCGCTCACAGCGCATGGCCAAGGGATCACAATAGCGCAGACTCCTGTACAGCAAATAACAACGCTCAGGAATCTGCGCCCAGTACCTAGGTGCAAATTTTGACACCTGTGCTGCGTCTCGTTAAAAAGACAAGTCACGCCTCCACAACTGTTTGACAGTATAATGGGCTAAATAGTGTACGTGTTTTAGTCAGCGTGTGCAAGGAGCAAAACAAATAGAGCAACCTTTTACTTGTGCAGCATTAATGCTGCACAAGGTGTGGCTCTTGTACCTTGCAACACCTGAGGGGGGGGTTAAAGGTAACCTTTGAAATTGGTTCAACTAGGCTTCGGCCTACACTCTGCTCCTCTACTCCTCCTGCTGACCCTGGGCTCAAACAGCGCTAGTTTTTACCCGGAAATGCTAGCTGCACAGAGAAAAACACCAGCCAATGTGTTAGTGGGGTTCAGCACCGCCAGCTGTTCCCCCGCTGTGTAGCCGGCATCGTGTCCAGCAAAAGCCACGCTGGCACAACCGACCAAAAGCTGCCACCAGTGCAGGCTTCGGCCTACACTTTGCTCCTCTCCTCCTCCTGCTGACCCTGGGCTCAAACAACGCCAGTTTCTGCCCGGACATGCTAGCTGCACAGAGAAAAACACCAGCCAATGTGTTAGTGGGGTTCAGCACCGCCTGCTGTTCCCCCGCTGTGTAGCCGGCATCGTGTCCAGCACAAGCCACGCTGGCACAACCGACCAAAAGCTGCCACCAGTGCAGGCTTCGGCCTACACTTTGCTCCTCTCCTCCTCCTGCTGACCCTGGGCTCAAACAACGCCAGTTTCTGCCCGGACATGCAATCTGCACAGAGAAAAACACCAGTCAATGTGTCAGTGGGGTTCAGCAACGCCAGCTGTTCCCCTGCTGTGTAGCTTGCAACGTGACCTGCAAACGCCACGCAGGCACATGAACTGAAATTGAAGGGAGCCTGCCCCCCACCCACAGGTGTTTCTATGTATATCAGCCACCTTGTACAGCAGTACTGCTGCATTTGTACGAGGTGGCTGACTTTTTCTCCTTGCCCACGTGGAACTCAACACGTACAAAATGTGTCTCATTAGAGACCATTACAATGTCCCTGAGGTGTGACTTTCCTTTGTAATGACACGCAGCACCACCCTTGTTAGCGCTGCCCGTCTTTTGACATCATTGGTTAGCTGGCTGCGCCTGTGCATCTCCCCTGCTCGAAACAACGGC
This sequence comes from Ranitomeya imitator, assembly GCF_032444005.1. Lineage (NCBI taxonomy): Eukaryota > Metazoa > Chordata > Amphibia > Anura > Dendrobatidae > Ranitomeya > Ranitomeya imitator. The sequence continues at coordinate 230,766,301 of NC_091287.1, read as the reverse complement.
CCTCGGTGTCTTATTTTTTTGGACAGCGAGGGTGTGATTGATGGGCATGTGCAGTGCATATGTTTGCCTGTGTTCACTCATCTCCTTCCGCCTTCTTCAGACTGGGTGTCCTCATGGCCGCGGCAGGCGATAAGGGATCAGATGAGGCCGCCCAGTCTGAAGCAGGTGTAAGGACATGTGTGAGCGGCAAACATATTTAGTGCACCAGGGCACGAATCCCAGCACCGCAGTGTGATTTTTTAAAAACACACTGTGGGTCTGGGATTCATGTCCATCGCTAACCGCAACGGCCGACATGAAATGAGGTCAGAAGACAGGAAGCGCTCACAGCGCATGGCCAAGGGATCACAATAGCGCAGACTCCTGTACAGCAAATAACAACGCTCAGGAATCTGCGCCCAGTACCTAGGTGCAAATTTTGACACCTGTGCTGCGTCTCGTTAAAAAGACAAGTCACGCCTCCACAACTGTTTGACAGTATAATGGGCTAAATAGTGTACGTGTTTTAGTCAGCGTGTGCAAGGAGCAAAACAAATAGAGCAACCTTTTACTTGTGCAGCATTAATGCTGCACAAGGTGTGGCTCTTGTACCTTGCAACACCTGAGGGGGGGGTTAAAGGTAACCTTTGAAATTGGTTCAACTAGGCTTCGGCCTACACTCTGCTCCTCTACTCCTCCTGCTGACCCTGGGCTCAAACACCGCTAGTTTTTGCCCGGAAATGCTAGCTGCACAGAGAAAAACACCAGCCAATGTGTTAGTGGGGTTCAGCACCGCCAGCTGTTCCCCTGCTGTGTAGTCGGCAACGTGTCCAGCACAAGCCACGCTGGCACAACCGACCAAAAGCTGCCACCAGTGCAGGCTTCGGCCTACACTTTGCTCCTCTCCTCCTCCTGCTGACCCTGGGCTCAAACAACGCCAGTTTCTGCCCGGACATGCTAGCTGCACAGAGAAAAACACCAGCCAATGTGTTAGTGGGGTTCAGCACCGCCTGCTGTTCCCCCGCTGTGTAGCCGGCATCGTGTCCAGCACAAGCCACGCTGGCACAACCGACCAAAAGCTGCCACCAGTGCAGGCTTCGGCCTACACTTTGCTCCTCTCCTCCTCCTCCTGCTGACCCTGGGCTCAAACAACGCCAGTTTCTGCCCGGACATGCTAGCTGCACAGAGAAAAACACCAGCCAATGTGTTAGTGGGGTTCAGCAACGCCAGCTGTTCCCCTGCTGTGTAGCTTGCAACGTGACCTGCAAACGCCACGCAGGCACATGAACTGAAATTGAAGGGAGCCTGCCCCCCACCCACAGGTGTTTCTATGTATATCAGCCACCTTGTACAGCAGTACTGCTGCATTTGTACGAGGTGGCTGACTTTTTCTCCTTGCCCACGTGGAACTCAACACGTACAAAATGTGTCTCATTAGAGACCATTACAATGTCCCTGAGGTGTGACTTTCCTTTGTAATGACACGCAGCACCCCCATTGTTAGCGCTGCCCGTCTCCTGACATCATTGGTTGGCTGGCTGTGCCTGTGCGTCCCCCCTGCCCGACACAACGCCCCCCGTTGTCTCATATATTTTGACTGCGAGGGTGTGATTGATGGGCACGAGCAGTGCATATGTTCCCCTGTTTTCACTCCCCTCCTTCCGCCTTCTTCTGACTGTGCGGCCTCATGGCCGCGGCATGCGATAAGGGATCAGCTGAGGCCGCCCAGTCTGAAGCAGGTGTAAGGACATGTGTGAGCGGCGAACATATTTACTGCACAAGGCCACGAATCCCAGCACCGCAGTGTGACTTTAGGAAAAGCCACTGTGGGTCTGGGATTTATGGCCATCGTTAACCGCACCGGCCAACATGAAATGAGGTCATGAGACGGCCTGCACTAACAGGGTATTGCCAAGGGATAACACAAGAGCGCAGACTCCTGTACAGCAAATAACAACGCTCAGGAATCTGCGCCCAGTACCTAGGTGCAAATTTTGACACCTGTGCTGCGTCTCGTTAAAAAGACAAGTCACGCCTCCACAACTGTTTGACAGTATAATGGGCTAAATAGTGTACGTGTTTAATTCAGCGTGTGCAAGGAGCAAAATTAAATAGAGCAACCTTTGACTTGTGCATCATTAATGCTGTTCAAGGTGTGGCTCTTGTACCTTGCAACACCTGAGGGGGGGGTTAAAGGTAACCTTTGAAATTGGTTCAACTAGGCTTCGGCCTACACTCTGCTCCTCTACTCCTCCTGCTGACCCTGGGCTCAAACACCGCTAGTTTTTGCCCGGAAATGCTAGCTGCACAGAGAAAAACACCAGCCAATGTGTTAGTGGGGTTCAGCACCGCCAGCTGTTCCCCCGCTGTGTAGCCGGCATCGTGTCCAGCACAAGCCACGCTGGCACAACCGACCAAAAGCTGCCACCAGTGCAGGCTTCGGCCTACACTTTGCTCCTCTCCTCCTCCTCCTGCTGACCCTGGGCTCTAACACCGCTAGTTTTTGCCCGGACATGCAATCTGCACAGAGAAAAACACCAGTCAATGTGTCAGTGGGGTTCAGCAACGCCAGCTGTTCCCCTGCTGTGTAGCTTGCAACGTGACCTGCAAACGCCACGCAGGCACATGAACTGAAATTGAAGGGAGCCTGCCCCCCACCCCCCCAGGTGTTTCTATGTATAACAGCCACCTTGTACAGCAGTACTGCTGCATTTGTACGAGGTGGCTGACTTTTTCTCCTTGCCCACGTGGAACTCAACACGTACAAAATGTGTCTCATTAGAGACCATTACAATGTCCCTGAGGTGTGACTTTCCTTTGTAATGACACGCAGCACCACCCTTGTTAGCGCTGCCCGTCTTTTGACATCATTGGTTAGCTGGCTGCGCCTGTGCATCTCCCCTGCTCGAAACAACGCCCCTCGGTGTCTTATTTTTTTGGACAGCGAGGGTGTGATTGATGGGCATGTGCAGTGCATATGTTTGCCTGTGTTCACTCATCTCCTTCCGCCTTCTTCAGACTGGGTGTCCTCATGGCCTCGGCAGGCGATAAGGGATCAGATGAGGCCGTCCAGTCTGAAGCAGGTGTAAGGACATGTGTGAGCGGCAAACATATTTACTGCACCAGGGCACGAATCCCAGCACCGCAGTGTGATTTTTTAAAAACACACTGTGGGTCTGGGATTCATGTCCATCGCTAACCGCAACGGCCAACATGAAATGAGGTCATAAGACAGGAAGCGCTCACAGCGCATGGCCAAAGGATCACAAGAGCGCAGACTCCTGTACAGCAAATAACAACGCTCAGGAAGCTGCGCCCATGCAAAAAGGTGTTTTCGACACCTGTGCTGCTTTTCTTTAAAAAGACAAGTCACGCCTCCACTACTGTTAAACAGTATAATGGGCTAAATAGTCTACGTGTTGCATTCAGCTTGTGCAAGTAGACAAATTAATAGAGCAACCTTTTACTTGTGCAGCATTAATGCTGCAGAAGGAGTGGCTCTTGTTCTTTGTAACACCTGAGGGGGGGTTAAAGGTAACCTTTGAAATTGGTTCAACTAGGCTTCGGCCTACACTTTGCTCCTCTCCTCCTCCTCCTGCTGACCCTGGGCTCTAACAACGCTAGTTTTTGCCCGGAAATGCTAGCTGCACAGAGAAAAACACCAGCCAATGTGTTAGTGGGGTTCAGCAACGCCAGCTGTTCCCCCGCTGTGTAGCCGGCATCGTGTCCAGCACAAGCCACGCTGGCACAACCGACCAAAAGCTGCCACCAGTGCAGGCTTCGGCCTACACTTTGCTCCTCTCCTCCTCCTCCTGCTGACCCTGGGCTCAAACACCGCTAGTTTTTGCCCGGAAATGCTAGCTGCACAGAGAAAAACACCAGCCAATGTGTTAGTGGGGTTCAGCAACGCCAGCTGTTCCCCCGCTGTGTAGCCGGCATCGTGTCCAGCACAAGCCACGCTGGCACAACCGACCAAAAGCTGCCACCAGTGCAGGCTTCGGCCTACACTTTGCTCCTCTCCTCCTCCTCCTGCTGACCCTGGGCTCAAACACCGCTAGTTTTTGCCCGGAAATGCTAGCTGCACAGAGAAAAGCACCAGCCAATGTGTTAGTGGGGTTCAGCACCGCCAGCTGTTCCCCTGCTGTGCAGCTTGCAACGTGACCTGCAAACGCCACGCAGGCACATGAACTGAAATTGAAGGGAGCCTGGCCCCCACCCCCAGGTGTTTCTATGTATAACAGCCACCTTGTACAGCAGTACTGCTGCATTTGTACAAGGTGGCTGATGTTTTCTCCTTGCCCACGTGGAACTCAACACGTACAAAATGTGTCTCTTTGAGACCATTCCACTGTCCCTGAGGTGTGACTTTCCTTTCTAATGATACGCAGCACCCCCCTTGGTAGCGCTTCCCGTCTTCTGACATCATTGGTTGGCTACTTGCGCCTGTTCGTCCGCCCTGCCTGAATAAAATGCTCCTCGTTGTCTTAATTATTTTGACTGCGAGGGTGTGATTGATGGGCACGAGCAGTGCATATCTTCGCCTGTCTTAACTCATCTCCTTCAGCCTTCCTCAGACTGTGCAGCCTCATGGCCGCGGCATGCAAGAAGGGATCAGCAGAGGCCGCCCAGTCTGAAGCAGGTGTAAGGACGTGTGTGAGCGGCCAAAATATTTACTGCTCAAGGCCACGAATCCCAGCACCGCAGTGTGGCTTTATGAAAAGACACTGTGGGTCTGGGATTTATGGCCATCGTTAACCGCACCGGCCAACATGAAATGATGTCATAAGATGGGCAGCGCTAACAGGGCATTGCCAAGGGATAACACAAGAGCGCAGACTCCTGTACAGCAAATAACAACGCTCAGGAAGCTGCTCCAAGCACCAAGGCGTTATTTTGGACACCTGTGCTGCGTCTCATCAAAAAACCAAGTCACGCATCCACTACAGTTTGACTGTAGAATGGGGTAAATTGTGTATGTCTTTCATTCAGCGTGTGCAAGTAGACAAATTAATAGAGCAACCTTTCACTTGTGCAGCATTAATACTGCACAAGGTGTGTCTCTTGTACTTTGTAACACCTGAGGGGGGGGTTAAAGGTTTCCTTTGAAATTGGTTCAACTAAGCTTCGGCCTACACTCTGCTCCTCTCCTCCTCCTCCTGCTTCAACACGGGCTCTAACATCGCTAGTTTTTGCCCGCAAGTGCTAGCTGCACAGAGAAAAACACACGCCATTGTGTTAGTGGGGTTCAGCAACGCCAGCTGTTCCCCCAGTGTGTAGCCGGCAAAGTGTCCTGCAAACGCAACGCAGACACAAAGCTGCCTCCAGTGCAGGCTTCGGCCTACACTCATCTCCCCCTGCTTACCCTTTGCTCCAACACCGCTAGTTGGGGCTCTAGGAAGACAATCTTTAATAGGCAAGGCAACGCATCCGGGTTCCAGCACCGCCAGCTGGTTCTCGGCAGTGTTTTTGTCACAGGTACTCCCTCGTGCCAAGCCTGGTTTCAGCACCGTCAGCTGTTTCCGGGTTGTGTCAAGCTCACTGAGACACCTATGCTTGCCTCGTCGTGGTGCGGTCGGGTTAGCCAACTCCAGGGTGCCTCCAGTTTAGGAGCTTCCTATGTGGGCTGCGTGAACTGGTAGTCAAGGCTGGTTCTGTAGTGCCAGTAGGCCCAGCTCCCCCTGTAGGACTGTTGGGGTTCGGTAACTGCGGCTGCCTCGCGGCCTAGCTGTTCTCTCCTCTCCTGTGGACCTTCGGGTCCACCACCTGGTTCCAGCACCGTCAGCTGGTTCCGGGCCGAGCCTTTGGCTTAGGTGCCTCCTCCTGGGTATCCGAGTTCCGCCAACGCCAGGCGGTCCTTGGTAGTGCTTTTAAGCGCGGGCACCTACAGCTTAGTAACCGGGTTCCAGCACCGTCAGCTGGTCCTCGGTCGTGCCATTGGCTCTTGCACACTGGGGCAACGCATCCGGGTTCCAGCACCGCCAGCTGGTTCTCGGCAGTGTTTTTGTCACAGGTACTCCCTCGTGCCAAGCCTGGTTTCAGCACCGTCAGCTGTTTCCGGGTTGTGTCAAGCTCACTGAGACACCTATGCTTGCCTCGTCGTGGTGCGGTCGGGTTAGCCAACTCCAGGGTGCCTCCAGTTTAGGAGCTTCCTATGTGGGCTGCGTGAACTGGTAGTCAAGGCTGGTTCTGTAGTGCCAGTAGGCCCAGCTCCCCCTGTAGGACTGTTGGGGTTCGGTAACTGCGGCTGCCTCGCGGCCTAGCTGTTCTCTCCTCTCCTGTGGACCTTCGGGTCCACCACCTGGTTCCAGCACCGTCAGCTGGTTCCGGGCCGAGCCTTTGGCTTAGGTGCCTCCTCCTGGGTATCCGAGTTCCGCCAACGCCAGGCGGTCCTTGGTAGTGCTTTTAAGCGCGGGCACCTACAGCTTAGTAACCGGGTTCCAGCACCGTCAGCTGGTCCTCGGTCGTGCCATTGGCTCTTGCACACTGGGGCAACGCATCCGGGTTCCAGCACCGCCAGCTGGTTCTCGGCAGTGTTCTTGTCACAGGTACTCCCTCGTGCCAAGCCTGGTTTCAGCACCGTCAGCTGTTTCCGGGTTGTGTCAACTTCACTGAGACACCTATGCTTGCCTCGTCGTGGTGCGGTCGGGTTAGCCAACTCCAGGGTGCCTCCAGTTTAGGAGCTTCCTATGTGGGCTGCGTGAACTGGTAGTCAAGGCTGGTTCTGTAGTGCCAGTAGGCCCAGCTCCCCCTGTAGGACTGTTGGGGTTCGGTAACTGCGGCTGCCTCGCGGCCTAGCTGTTCTCTCCTCTCCTGTGGACCTTCGGGTCCACCACCTGGTTCCAGCACCGTCAGCTGGTTCCGGGCCGAGCCTTTGGCTTAGGTGCCTCCTCCTGGGTATCCGAGTTCCGCCAACGCCAGGCGGTCCTTGGTAGTGCTTTTAAGCGCGGGCACCTACAGCTTAGTAACCGGGTTCCAGCACCGTCAGCTGGTCCTCGGTCGTGCCATTGGCTCTTGCACACTGGGGCAACGCATCCGGGTTCCAGCACCGCCAGCTGGTTCTCGGCAGTGTTCTTGTCACAGGTACTCCCTCGTGCCAAGCCTGGTTTCAGCACCGTCAGCTGTTTCCGGGTTGTGTCAACTTCACTGAGACACCTATGCTTGCCTCGTCGTGGTGCGGTCGGGTTAGCCAACTCCAGGGTGCCTCCAGTTTAGGAGCTTCCTATGTGGGCTGCGTGAACTGGTAGTCAAGGCTGGTTCTGTAGTGCCAGTAGGCCCAGCTCCCCCTGTAGGACTGTTGGGGTTCGGTAACTGCGGCTGCCTCGCGGCCTAGCTGTTCTCTCCTCTCCTGTGGACCTTCGGGTCCACCACCTGGTTCCAGCACCGTCAGCTGGTTCCGGGCCGAGCCTTTGGCTTAGGTGCCTCCTCCTGGGTATCCGAGTTCCGCCAACGCCAGGCGGTCCTTGGTAGTGCTATTAAGCGCGGGCACCTACAGCTTAGTAACCGGGTTCCAGCACCGTCAGCTGGTCCTCGGTCGTGCCATTGGCTCTTGCACACTGGGGCAACGCATCCGGGTTCCAGCACCGCCAGCTGGTTCTCGGCAGTGTTCTTGTCACAGGTACTCCCTCGTGCCAAGCCTGGTTTCAGCACCGTCAGCTGTTTCCGGGTTGTGTCAACTTCACTGAGACACCTATGCTTGCCTCGTCGTGGTGCGGTCGGGTTAGCCAACTCCAGGGTGCCTCCAGTTTAGGAGCTTCCTATGTGGGCTGCGTGAACTGGTAGTCAAGGCTGGTTCTGTAGTGCCAGTAGGCCCAGCTCCCCCTGTAGGACTGTTGGGGTTCGGTAACTGCGGCTGCCTCGCGGCCTAGCTGTTCTCTCCTCTCCTGTGGACCTTCGGGTCCACCACCTGGTTCCAGCACCGTCAGCTGGTTCCGGGCCGAGCCTTTGGCTTAGGTGCCTCCTCCTGGGTATCCGAGTTCCGCCAACGCCAGGCGGTCCTTGGTAGTGCTTTTAAGCGCGGGCACCTACAGCTTAGTAACCGGGTTCCAGCACCGTCAGCTGGTCCTCGGTCGTGCCATTGGCTCTTGCACACTGGGGCAACGCATCCGGGTTCCAGCACCGCCAGCTGGTTCTCGGCAGTGTTCTTGTCACAGGTACTCCCTCGTGCCAAGCCTGGTTTCAGCACCGTCAGCTGTTTCCGGGTTGTGTCAACTTCACTGAGACACCTATGCTTGCCTCGTCGTGGTGCGGTCGGGTTAGCCAACTCCAGGGTGCCTCCAGTTTAGGAGCTTCCTATGTGGGCTGCGTGAACTGGTAGTCAAGGCTGGTTCTGTAGTGCCAGTAGGCCCAGCTCCCCCTGTAGGACTGTTGGGGTTCGGTAACTGCGGCTGCCTCGCGGCCTAGCTGTTCTCTCCTCTCCTGTGGACCTTCGGGTCCACCACCTGGTTCCAGCACCGTCAGCTGGTTCCGGGCCGAGCCTTTGGCTTAGGTGCCTCCTCCTGGGTATCCGAGTTCCGCCAACGCCAGGCGGTCCTTGGTAGTGCTTTTAAGCGCGGGCACCTACAGCTTAGTAACCGGGTTCCAGCACCGTCAGCTGGTCCTCGGTCGTGCCATTGGCTCTTGCACACTGGGGCAACGCATCCGGGTTCCAGCACCGCCAGCTGGTTCTCGGCAGTGTTCTTGTCACAGGTACTCCCTCGTGCCAAGCCTGGTTTCAGCACCGTCAGCTGTTTCCGGGTTGTGTCAACTTCACTGAGACACCTATGCTTGCCTCGTCGTGGTGCGGTCGGGTTAGCCAACTCCAGGGTGCCTCCAGTTTAGGAGCTTCCTATGTGGGCTTCGTGAACTGGTAGTCAAGGCTGGTTCTGTAGTGCCAGTAGGCCCAGCTCCCCCTGTAGGACTGTTGGGGTTCGGTAACTGCGGCTGCCTCGCGGCCTAGCTGTTCTCTCCTCTCCTGTGGACCTTCGGGTCCACCACCTGGTTCCAGCACCGTCAGCTGGTTCCGGGCCGAGCCTTTGGCTTAGGTGCCTCCTCCTGGGTATCCGAGTTCCGCCAACGCCAGGCGGTCCTTGGTAGTGCTTTTAAGCGCGGGCACCTACAGCTTAGTAACCGGGTTCCAGCACCGTCAGCTGGTCCTCGGTCGTGCCATTGGCTCTTGCACACTGGGGCAACGCATCCGGGTTCCAGCACCGCCAGCTGGTTCTCGGCAGTGTTCTTGTCACAGGTACTCCCTCGTGCCAAGCCTGGTTTCAGCACCGTCAGCTGTTTCCGGGTTGTGTCAACTTCACTGAGACACCTATGCTTGCCTCGTCATGGTGCGGTCGGGTTAGCCAACTCCAGGGTGCCTCCAGTTTAGGAGCTTCCTATGTGGGCTGCGTGAACTGGTAGTCAAGGCTGGTTCTGTAGTGCCAGTAGGCCCAGCTCCCCCTGTAGGACTGTTGGGGTTCGGTAACTGCGGCTGCCTCGCGGCCTAGCTGTTCTCTCCTCTCCTGTGGACCTTCGGGTCCACCACCTGGTTCCAGCACCGTCAGCTGGTTCCGGGCCGAGCCTTTGGCTTAGGTGCCTCCTCCTGGGTATCCGAGTTCCGCCAACGCCAGGCGGTCCTTGGTAGTGCTTTTAAGCGCGGGCACCTACAGCTTAGTAACCGGGTTCCAGCACCGTCAGCTGGTCCTCGGTCGTGCCATTGGCTCTTGCACACTGGGGCAACGCATCCGGGTTCCAGCACCGCCAGCTGGTTCTCGGCAGTGTTCTTGTCACAGGTACTCCCTCGTGCCAAGCCTGGTTTCAGCACCGTCAGCTGTTTCCGGGTTGTGTCAACTTCACTGAGACACCTATGCTTGCCTCGTCGTGGTGCGGTCGGGTTAGCCAACTCCAGGGTGCCTCCAGTTTAGGAGCTTCCTATGTGGGCTGCGTGAACTGGTAGTCAAGGCTGGTTCTGTAGTGCCAGTAGGCCCAGCTCCCCCTGTAGGACTGTTGGGGTTCGGTAACTGCGGCTGCCTCGCGGCCTAGCTGTTCTCTCCTCTCCTGTGGACCTTCGGGTCCACCACCTGGTTCCAGCACCGTCAGCTGGTTCCGGGCCGAGCCTTTGGCTTAGGTGCCTCCTCCTGGGTATCCGAGTTCCGCCAACGCCAGGCGGTCCTTGGTAGTGCTTTTAAGCGCGGGCACCTACAGCTTAGTAACCGGGTTCCAGCACCGTCAGCTGGTCCTCGGTCGTGCCATTGGCTCTTGCACACTGGGGCAACGCATCCGGGTTCCAGCACCGCCAGCTGGTTCTCGGCAGTGTTCTTGTCACAGGTACTCCCTCGTGCCAAGCCTGGTTTCAGCACCGTCAGCTGTTTCCGGGTTGTGTCAACTTCACTGAGACACCTATGCTTGCCTCGTCGTGGTGCGGTCGGGTTAGCCAACTCCAGGGTGCCTCCAGTTTAGGAGCTTCCTATGTGGGCTGCGTGAACTGGTAGTCAAGGCTGGTTCTGTAGTGCCAGTAGGCCCAGCTCCCCCTGTAGGACTGTTGGGGTTCGGTAACTGCGGCTGCCTCGCGGCCTAGCTGTTCTCTCCTCTCCTGTGGACCTTCGGGTCCACCACCTGGTTCCAGCACCGTCAGCTGGTTCCGGGCCGAGCCTTTGGCTTAGGTGCCTCCTCCTGGGTATCCGAGTTCCGCCAACGCCAGGCGGTCCTTGGTAGTGCTTTTAAGCGCGGGCACCTACAGCTTAGTAACCGGGTTCCAGCACCGTCAGCTGGTCCTCGGTCGTGCCATTGGCTCTTGCACACTGGGGCAACGCATCCGGGTTCCAGCACCGCCAGCTGGTTCTCGGCAGTGTTCTTGTCACAGGTACTCCCTCGTGCCAAGCCTGGTTTCAGCACCGTCAGCTGTTTCCGGGTTGTGTCAACTTCACTGAGACACCTATGCTTGCCTCGTCGTGGTGCGGTCGGGTTAGCCAACTCCAGGGTGCCTCCAGTTTAGGAGCTTCCTATGTGGGCTGCGTGAACTGGTAGTCAAGGCTGGTTCTGTAGTGCCAGTAGGCCCAGCTCCCCCTGTAGGACTGTTGGGGTTCGGTAACTGCGGCTGCCTCGCGGCCTAGCTGTTCTCTCCTCTCCTGTGGACCTTCGGGTCCACCACCTGGTTCCAGCACCGTCAGCTGGTTCCGGGCCGAGCCTTTGGCTTAGGTGCCTCCTCCTGGGTATCCGAGTTCCGCCAACGCCAGGCGGTCCTTGGTAGTGCTTTTAAGCGCGGGCACCTACAGCTTAGTAACCGGGTTCCAGCACCGTCAGCTGGTCCTCGGTCGTGCCATTGGCTCTTGCACACTGGGGCAACGCATCCGGGTTCCAGCACCGCCAGCTGGTTCTCGGCAGTGTTTTTGTCACAGGTACTCCCTCGTGCCAAGCCTGGTTTCAGCACCGTCAGCTGTTTCCGGGTTGTGTCAAGCTCACTGAGACACCTATGCTTGCCTCGTCGTGGTGCGGTCGGGTTAGCCAACTCCAGGGTGCCTCCAGTTTAGGAGCTTCCTATGTGGGCTGCGTGAACTGGTAGTCAAGGCTGGTTCTGTAGTGCCAGTAGGCCCAGCTCCCCCTGTAGGACTGTTGGGGTTCGGTAACTGCGGCTGCCTCGCGGCCTAGCTGTTCTCTCCTCTCCTGTGGGCCTTCGGGTCCACCACCTGGTTCCAGCACCGTCAGCTGGTTCTCGGCAGTGTCTTTTGCTCTTGTACCTTCTGCTCCCCATCCTGGTTCCAGTACCGTCAGCTGGTTCCGGGCAGAGCCTTTGGCTTAGGTGCCTCCTTCTGGGTATCCAAGTTCCACCAACGTCAGGTGGTCCTTGGTAGTGCTTTCAGGCACGGGTACCTCCTGCTTAGTAACCGGGTTCCAGTAACGTCAGCTGGTCCTCGGTAGTTCCATTGGCTCTTGGACCTTCGGCTACCCATCCGGGTTCCAGTACCGTCAGCTGGTTCTCGGCAGTGTCTTTTGCTCTTGTACCTTCTGCTCCCCATCCTGGTTCCAGTAACGTCAGCTGGTTCCGGGCAGAGCCTTTGGCTTAGGTGCCTCCTTCTGGGTATCCGAGTTCCGTCAACGTCAGGCGGTCCTTGGTAGTGCTTTTTAGCACGGGTACCTCCTGCTTAGTAACCGGGTTCCAGTAACGTCAGCTGGTCCTCGGTAGTTCCATAGGCTCTTGAACCTTCGGGTAGCCATCCGAGTTCCAGTTCCATCAGCTGGTTCTTGGCATTTTCTCAGCCTTCTTGTACCTTCTGCTACATTTCCAAGTTGAAGACCCTAACGTCGACGACCCGGAAGACCACCACGATGACGACGACACGGAAGACCACCCCGATGACGACGACGACGACGGCGGAGATGACGACACTGGAGACGACGACCCTGGAGACGACAACATGGAAGACCGAGAAGCAGAAGAACAAGAGGCTGCAGAACAAAGAGCAGAAGAACATTAAGCATAAGACTTAATATCAGAGCAAAAGATATTATCTAAATTATATGCAGAAGAAGACTAAGCAGTGTATGGGGGTGAGTCCGTTCCTCCTCGTGGTGCCCCTGGATAAAGCCTGATGCTGCAGGCCAAACTGAACGCGGACAAATGTAACTTTTGTGACTGGCAGAACGGAAGGTGTAATCTTCAAACTTTTATAGATAACAACTACGGGAATGCCTGTCACAAATGAGAATATGATGAAGAAGTAGAATAGGAAGAATAATAACAGTGGAATAAAAAGAATATGTAGAATAAGAAGAATAATAATAGTTGAATAAAATGAATATGAAGAATGTAATAAAAAAAAAAAAATAGGTAGAAGATGAAGAAGAAGATGAATAAGGTGAAGAAGTTGATGTCAAAGATGCTGATGATGATGAAGATGAAAGTGTGGGAAAAGAAAAAAAAAAAGAAAAAAAAGAAGGGGAAGGGCGTGGAATAGTGAAACATCAATATCTGACAAAATAAAAAAAAAATTTACATAGTCAATATCTTTGTCACTCCGAACGTCTTAAAAAAAAACAAAAAACATGCTATTCTATTTGATTGGGATAAACCTCTATGACTTTAATGTCTCCGCCACCTCCCCAAATACATCCGGCATTATTCTTAGTTGTTTTCCTTCATGTAGAATGAACCTACAAGGAAAGAAAGGGTTTATTTTAATTCCGATATTTTGGTCCCATTGACTTGCATTGGGATCGGGTATCGGTATCGGCGATATCCGATATTTTTTGAATATCGGCCGATCCAAACCGATACCGATACTTTCCGATATCGGAAGGTATCGCTCAACACTAATGACCGCACTACTGTAATTTTTTGGCATTGTCTTAAATGTTGTATTGTAGTAGAATGAATTTTTAAAATCCCATTTACACAGACACACAGTTTCCTAAGGCATGCTATATTATTCTTTTTAAAAAAAAAATAGCAATGAGCAATGTTCCATGGCCATTTTTTGTGAGTCATTGTTTTTCAAAAAGACTAATGCTGTCAGCAAAAATCCCATTATTATGGTATGTGCACACGTTGCAGATTTGCCTGTGGAATTTTCTGCCCAGATTCTTCATCTCTTGGCAGAAAACGCAGGTAAAAATCCGGGCAGATTGAATGTATTTTTTATGCGGATTTTCATGCGTTTTTTCATGCGGATTTGTATGTGTTTTTGTAAGCTAAATAAAGATCTATTATTTAACAACAAAAAAAAATTGTGAGGTCATTTCTTGTCCAGCTTTTCATTTACATACTCCATTGAAGAATAATGTTTACACATACAGAAAGATAGAGAGATAATAGATAGACGATAGATAGATAGATAATAGATAGATCTATCTATAGATAGATCTATCTATAGATCTATCTATCGATCTAGCATCTGTCTATTATCTCTCTATCTATATCTATTTATAGATATATCTATCTATTATCTATCTATCTATCTATTATTTACATATTTATATATCTATTCATCTATAGATATATCTATCTATGTCTCTATAGTTCTATCTATCTATAGATCTATATATATATATATATATATAGTATCTATCTATCTATCTATTTACATATTTATATATCTATCTATTTATCTATAGATATATCTATGTAGCATCTATCTATTATCTATTATCTCTCTATCTGTATCTGTCTATAGATATATATATATATATATATATATATTGTCTATCTATCTATAGTTCTATCTATCTTTAGATCTATCTATCTATAGATCTACTGTATCTGTCTGTAACTATATCTATCTACAGATATATCTATATATATAGAAATCGATCTATCTATAGTTCTATCTATCTAAAGATCTATCTATCGATAAATCAATCTATAAATATAACTATCTATAGATATCTATATATCTATAAATATATCTATCTATAGATATATCTATTTATATATAGATCTATCTATATATAGTTCCATCAATCTATCTATCTACTGTATCTATCTATCTATAGATATATCTATCCATCTATCTATAGATATATCTATAGAAGGATAGATAGATAATACCAAGCACAATGTTTAGTAATAAACATAATAAAATGGTACATAAAGAGTTAAATAATGACACACACACACACACACACAAAATCTGCATTAGGCTGGGGTCACACTTGCGAGAAACTCACATGAGTCACGCACTTCAGTAACTGGCACTGCCACCAGCACTTGGGAATGGAGCGTTAAGCTACATAGAAATACATGCAGCTACAATGCAGCCGAATGCAGGCGGCAGTGCCAGGTATTGATGCGAGAGAATTGTGTGAGTTTCTCGAAAGTGTGACCTCAGCCTTAAAGGCAATATCTGTTTCATTTTAAAAAAAAATTGAAAAAAAAAATGATGTGGGCTCCCACGCAATTTTTTGCACCAAATATGGAAAGCCAACAACTGGGGCCGATGTTTATAGCCTAGGAAGGGGTTAATACCCATGGATCTTCCAAGCTATTAATATTAGCCCGCAGCTCTATATTTAGCCTTTACTGGCTATTAAAATAGTGGGAACCCCCCTAAAAAACGATATGGTGTCCCCCTATAATTAGTAGCCAGAAAAGGCTATGCAGACAGCTGCGGGCTGTTATTCTTAGCCTAGGAAGGGACCATGGATATTGGACCCCCCCCCAGCTACAAACACCAGCACACAGTCACCACAGAAATGGTGCATCTGTAAGATTCACCAATTCCGTCACTTAGACTCTTTCTTCCCACTGCCCTGTAGCGGTGGCATATGAGGTAATAGGGGGTTAATGTCACCTTTATATTGTAAGGTGACATCAAGCCAGCTTAGTAATGGAAATGCGTCAATAAGATTCCTATCCATTACTAATCCTATAGTTGTTAATGGTTTAAAAAAAGACACAACCAGAAAAAAAGTTTTTTAATGAAATAAAACACTTCACAGTTTTGCCATCTTTCATGTTCTGCCAATCCATGCAACGCCCTTGATCTCCTGTAAAAAAGAAAAAATAATAAACTAACACATATACTCCCTGGTCTGATGCAGTCCATTTAAAATGAGTGCCCCACCACAATCTCCCCTATTGAGCTGTCACATCAGGAGATGTGACTGCTCCATAGGCCTCCATTGACTCACTGACATGAGACAATGGCTCCTGCAGTGTTATCACTGAGGGTTTAATGGGCTCTCACTTTCCAGCACCAATGTGTGAGAATTTTCCCACACAGCGGTGCCTCAAGTGACGGTAATAACTCTGCTGAACTCGGCATAGGGATACAGTGTGGAGGATTACCTGCCATCATTGTATCACCGGAGCCCCTTGAAAGTGGTCACATCTGCCGATGTGACAGCTCTCCTAGGGAGATCGTTGTGGGACACTCGTTATTAAATGGATTATATCGGATTGGGGAGTATACTGTTGGTTTATTATTTTTATTTTTTTACAGGTGATCGAGGGCCTCAGGGATTAGCTGTATGGTGAGTATGTACTGTGTTAGGGCTAGCAGAACGCACCGAGTAAATATAGATGTTTTTATTGTTATAGGTGCGTTCGCAGCCCGGGGTCCACCGTGCAAGAGAACCTGCTGCTAGAAAATGGCGGCACTATATGGCGGTATGGACTAACTCAGTTAATTCACTGAGTAGCCGAGAAAGCAAAGCACTGTGCCCTGTTAGACTTCACAGAGGCACAGGCTAACTGCCCAAACAGAGAGCAGTCAGTGGTCACGAATGCACACAAAACTCCTCACCGGAGGTGCCAGCATTCTAGGGGCTTATTTCAGCCAGGTCTCTGAATACATACAAACCCAATCTCCTCGTCGGAGGTGCCAGCATTCTAGGGGCTTAATTCAGCCGGGTCCCTGAACACACTCTTACGTGACCACACTGGCGCAAAGCACATAACAAAGAATAATACTAGTGCATGGCTGTGCGGCCATGCGAGCCTTAAAAAGTTGAAGCACATATAGGACCTTCCTAGAAGGACCAATGAGAGGCTGACACAGAGCGTGAGCACCTACAGGACCTTCCTGAAAGGACCAATGGCCTTATGTGTAGAAACTGATCATGTGACCCTCGATCTCCACTGAGAGATCTCACTCTGGGCATGCTCAGAACGAGAAAAGCAGGACTTAGTCCCAGAAGCATCTGCTCGCCGCTGTCCAGCATTGACTCCAAAGGCAGAAGCAGGAAAAGCAGCAGTAACTCTTTGTACAGAGTCAGACTGAGCAAGACTCTGGGACCGACGTCGACACTGAGCAGGCTCCACTCTGGCAGTAGAGAAGAATAGGAGACCGCAGCGGAGATGGCCCGAGATTTCCCCTGTGCAGAGGCGGGAACTCAACCCCTAACATTCTGTTTGTTGTATGTATAGTATATATGTGTACGTGGGTTTTTTTTACACAGTAGCCAGATGATAGGATTCCTACTGTCCCATCATCCGGCTACCTGTCACTGTAGCAGGCATAGCTGGATGGGACTAGTAGTCCCATCGGACGATGCCTGCCTACACACAGTCACTCACACACAGACACAGCCACGCACAACAACTCAAACACACAGACACACACAAATACCCGTACACAGACACACACATCTTCTATGCACATACACAGTCTCTGTCCACACACTCTTCCTACTCCCGATCTGCAGCGTTTCTTGCACCCAACTCCGCAGCTAAACCGCAGATCTTTTTAAACCAGAGGTTTTGCTGTGGATTTGTCTGACACAAAGGAAGTCAAGGGGTGCAGAAACGCTGCAGGTCTGCAAAAAGAATTGACATGCTGTGGAAAATAAAACGCTGCAAATCTGCACATTTTTTCCACAGCATGTGCAAGTCAAATGTCAATTTCCCATTGACTAACATTGCTTGTGCACTACGGTACACTGTGAATTTGATGCAATTCTGCTCGTCCTAAAATGCTGCGGAAACGCATCAAAATCTGCAACGTGTGCACATAACCTAAATGGTTTTTTTAACCATTTTCCCACCTGAGACGTATCCATACATCCCAGTGGCATGTGTCTTTTTTACCTGGAATGTATAGATATATCCAGGCATTTTTGGGTGCACATGAGCAGTGCGCACACGATCGCCAATGTGTGTCAGCTGATTCTGACAGCTGACACCCAACACTAAGGGCTCGTTTCCATTTGCGAGAAACAGGTCCGTGTCTCGCATGTGAAAACCAAGCTCTGGCTCCGTCATATATCTCTGCTCCAAGTTTTGGCATTGGTGGCCGGTGTACTTATTTTTTGACTATGTGATACTCAAATTCTATACAGCGCTATTCAGCCCCCAAAAAATTTGAATGGCCGCAGATTTGCCAGTGTGGTATTTCAGTGACAGCCGTCATATATCTCTGCTCCAAGTTTTGGCATTGGAGGCCGGTGTACTTCTTTTTTGGCTGTGTGATACTCAAATTCTATACAGCGCTATTCAGTAGTGTTGAGCATTCCGATACCGCAAGTATCGGGTATTGGCCGATATTTGCGGTATCGGAATTCCGATACCGAATTCCGATACTTCCCGTGTATCGGATACCGGAATCGGAAGTTCCCAGAATTCAAACTGAACGCAGCAGCCAATGAGGAATGATTGGAAGTGTGGGCACATCCTGTTTAGCATGGTGGGCATGTAAGTACTGACAAGGCTTGGATTGGCTGCTGAAATGATGTCACTCTGCACTATAAAAAACGCTGCCGCCATTTTGCGCTCACTCTGCTGTGATTTCAGTTAGGGACAGGACGCTGTGTTCTAACTGAGGGCCAGTCGAGCTAGCTAATTGCTTTATTTTCCTTTCGAAAGGCTAATTTAGCAAAATGCTGTGTGTTCTTCACTGTTCACCTTGCTCTTGCCTTGCAGCGCTGTTTTAACAGCGTTCTGCAAGGTCTCTGTGTGTGTGTGTGTGCAGCTCACTCTGTAGTCTGTGTGCAGCCATATACCCGGTTGTATTCAGCTCAGGGGGGTTCACACTGCCTCACACAGTTGTCCTTTTTTGCTCTTAGTGCAGCCTGCTGCACATTTTTTCTCAAATTTCCTATTAGTGTTTTTCCACCAGTCTCCAGCTCTATTGTGGAAAAACACTACATAGGATAACCTAGAGGGGGGTTTTTGGGCCTTGCAGCGCCGTTTACGGCTGTCTGCACGGTCTCCGTGTGAGCCCAGCTCGCCCTGTAGTCTGTGTGCAGCCATAGCCGGTTGGATTCAGCTCAGGGTTCGTTACTGGCTCATACCTTGAGAAAAATTTTACTTTTTTTCAAATAGTGCAGCCTGTTTAAAATTTGAAAAAAAAAAATTCCTATTAGTGTCTTTCCACTCGTATCCAGCTAAATAGTGGGAAAACACTATATAGGATAACCTAGAGGAGGGTTTTTTGGCCTTGCAGCGCCGTTTACGGCTGTCTGCACGGTCTCCGTGTGAGCCCAGCTCGCCCTGTAGTCTGTGTGCAGCCATAGCCGGTTGGATTCAGCTCAGGGTTTGTTACTGGCTCATACCTAGAGAAAAATTTTACTTTTTTTCAAATAGTGCAGCCTGTTTAAAATTTGAAAAACAAAAATTCCTATTAGTGTCTTTCCACTCGTATCCAGCTAAATAGTGGAAAAACACTATATAGGATAACCTAGAGGAGGGTTTTTTGGCCTTGCAGTGCCGTTTACGGCTGTCTGCACGGTCTCTGTGTGAGCGCAGCTCGCCCTGTAGTCTGTGTGCAGCCATAGCCGGTTGGATTCAGCTCAGGGTGCGTTACTGCCTCATACCTTGAAAAACAATTTCCTTTTTTTCAAATAGTGCAGCCAGTTTAAAATTTGAAAAAAAAAATTCCTATTAGTGTCTTTCCACTCGTATCCAGCTAAATAGTGGAAAAACACTATATAGGATAACCTAGAGGAGGTTTTTTTGGCCTTGCAGCGCCGTTTACGGCTGTCTACACGGTCTCCGTGTGATTTAAACTAGCTCTGTAGCCCGATCTGCACCAAAAAAAAAGTTAAGTTCACCAAACACAACTTAACACTTGTGTAGGCCACATTTGAAAAATAATAAAGTTTAGTCCACAATTTACAACATTAGTGTTTCTTACACCTGTTAGGAGGAGCATTTCAGGAATAAGCACACTAAGGCCTTAGTACTTTTCTGCTTATCTTTATCTGTCAACCAAGATGAAGAGGGCAGGGAGTAAGGCACGTGGGCGTGGGCGCGGAGCAGGGAGAGGAGCAGGGAGAGGACGTGGTGATTCTGTGCCTGCTGCGGGCGCCGGTGACTCGTCGTCACTCAGTTTCAGCAGGGAACAGTCCTTCATGCGCAGCTTTGTCGGAGAGCGCCGTGCACCGCTGCTACGTGAAGGCCACATTGAAGCCGTTGTCGGGTGGATGGCAGCTAACGCCTCGGCATCGACTTCAGTTAGTGCCACATCCTCTCAGGCACAGAGCACTGGAGAGCAGCCATCTGTCTCTTCACCACCTGCCAAATTGGCCAGGCAGTCAGAGAGCCCAGGACAGGAGCCGTCTCTACTTCTGTTCTCTGAATCTCTTGGCTTGGAAACAGGGGGCCAGCCAAGCAGCATTGGAGAAATGGAAGAAGAGGCAGTGTGCAGTGATGCCCAAAAGCTTTATCTCTCTGACTCTGAAGAGGCAGGTGGGCCAGTGCCTCCGGTGACCACAGCGCAGTACGCATCTGATGATGAAACTCAGGTGCCGCTTTCTGATGCGTACTGTGCTGCCGAGACTACCCAGGAGGAGCAGTTGGTGGCAGAGGGTAGTGGAGATGATGAGGTCCTTGACCCATCGTGGCGTGAGGAACAGGAAGGTGGTGGGAGCAGCTCTGAGGAAGAGCTTCCCCTTACGGGCCAAAGAGGGAGAGGGAGGGGGAAGACTGCGGAGCCTGTAGCCTCCACTTTGGCACCCGTTAGGAGCCTGTCTCTTTCCAAAGCCAAAAAGGGCGCTCCCAAGACTTGCAGTGCCTGGTCCTTTTTTGACACAGTTGCAGATGACATTTGTTTTGTCAAATGCAAGCTGTGTCATCAGAAAGTAAAAAGAGGTAAAAGTGTCAGCAACCTCAATACCACAAATATGTGGAAACATGTGCGGAACAGGCACGCGATGGAGTTACAGAAACACAGTGAAGACGTAGGCCAACCAACAGCGGCAGCTACCACCTCTTCATCTCGTGTTGCCTCTTCCTCCACTGTTGTCCAGAGACCTAGTGTAATTCCACCCACAGCACCACCTTCCCAGTCATCCTCACACTCCCAGTCTACTCTACAGCCATCGGTAGTCCAGGCATGGGAGAAAAGGCGGGCATTCTCGGCCAACCACCCCCGAGCACAGGCTCTGAATGCAGGCATTGCCAAACTGTTGTCCCTGGAAATGCTCTCGTTCAGGCTGGTGGAGACTGACAGCTTCCGTGACTTGATGGCATTGGCAGTCCCACAGTACAAGGTGCCCAGCCGCTTTTACTTCAGCAGGCAGGCTGTCCCTGCCCTGCACAGGCATGTTGAGGCAAACATAAAACATGCGCTACTGAACGCCGTCAGTAGCAAGGTCCACCTCACCACCGATGCGTGGACCAGTCAGCATGGACAGGGGCGATATGTTTCCCTCACTGCCCATTGGGTTAATGTTGTTGAGCCAGGTACAGATCGTGTGAGTGGCGCAGGACGTGTCCTGCCCACTCCAAGGATTGCAGGAATCCAGTCTGTATGCATCGACTCCTCCTCTTACACCAGTTCCTCTGATTCCTCTCTGCAGGATCCGTCACAGTCCACCTCCACATGGACCCGTGAACGTTTACCTATGACCGACATGAGCACAGCCGTGGCCAAACGTCAGCAGGCCGTCTTGAAACTAGTTTCATTGGGGCATCGAAGCCACACAGCGCAGGAGCTCTGGAATGCCATCAAGCAGGAGAGCGATGTGTGGTTACTGCCAGCGAATCTCCAGCCAGGCATGGTAGTGTGTGACAATGGCCGAAATCTGGTGGCAGCTTTGGCCCTTGGCAACCTCACTCACATCCCATGTCTGGCACATGTGCTCAATTTGGTTGTGCAGAGTTTTCTGAGGGACTATCCGGATCTTGATGCCCTGCTGCACAAGGTCCGCCTAGAGTGTGCTCACTTGCGGCGTTCCAGCTTGGCCAGATCCCGCATTGCTGCTCTGCAGCGCCGATTCCGCCTTCCGGAACACCGCATCATATGTGACCTACCTACCCGGTGGAATTCCACGTTACATATGTTGGAGCGGTTGTGTGAGCAGCAGCATGCAGTTATGGAGTACCAGCTGCATCAGGCGCAAAGAAGTCGCAGTCAGCGCCGATCAGAATTCACAACCACAGAGTGGGCCACTATGAAGGACGTCTGCCAGGTTTTGCGTCCTTTTGATTATTCCACGCGGATGGCAAGTGCAGATGATGCACTAGTCAGTATGACTGTCCCCCTTATCTGCCTGCTTCAGCAAACTTTGCAAGGGTTAAGGGATGATGTGGTGGAAGAGGTGGAGGATGAGGAGTCACCTTTTCCATCAGCTTCTGGAGAGTCAGCGCCACGTGGTTCCTCACAAAGGGGTACGCAGGGGCCAATTTGTGAGGAGGATGAGGAGGAGTCAATGGAGGAGGAAGAGCTCCGTCCAGAGGAGGGAGCGACACAATTGTCCAGTGGTCAGTGTGTACAGCGAGGGTGGGGTGATGACGAGCGGGCAGAGATCATGTCTCAAGCAGGGGACAGCGTTTCTGGGCCAGTTGGCACTCTGCAGCACATGGTGGATTTCATGCTGCAGTGCCTGAGAAACGACCGCCGCATCGACCACATTCTCAACATGCCTGATTATTGGGTGTTCACCCTCCTCGATCCTCGCTACCGGGACAACGTCCAAAACCTCATCCCTGCGTTGACCCGGGAGCGTAAACTGCGGGAGTACCACGACACACTGGTGAATTCCATCATCTTCTCCTGTCCAACTGAGAGGAGTGCTGCTAGTGCTTTACAAAGCAGCTCAGTGCGTCGAGGCAGTGGGGGAGGCTCTGCCCAAAGAGGGAGCAGAAGCAGTGCCTCTGCCCAAGGCAAGCCCAGTATGGCACAACTCTGGCACACTTTTGTGTGCCCGCCCCAAATGTCTACACCATCACCGGCGGCTCCAGTCAGCAGGAGGCAACGGTTCCATCAGATGGTGACAGACTACATGGCTTGCCCTCTTACTGTACTCCCAGACGGCTCTTCCCCGTTCAAGTTTTGGGTCTCTAAGCTGGATACATGGCCAGAGCTAAGCCAGTATGCATTGGAGGTGCTGGCTTGCCCTGCGGCTAGTGTCTTATCGGAACGTGTCTTTAGTGCCGCAGGTGGTGTACTAACAGACCGTCGCATGCGACTATCCTCCGATAACGTTGACCGGCTTACTTTCCTGAAAATGAACCAGGCCTGGATCTCGCAGGAATTTGCCACTCCTCTGCCTGATTAAGTAATTGGGTGTCATCCAGGTCTCCTGCTGTGTTCATCTTTCTACCACCTGAACTGCTATTCCTGGGCTCCAACACCGCCAGTTGCGGCTCAGAAGTGCAGGCTGCACAGTAAAAACATACGACCCAGTGTTATTGGGTTTCAGTAACGTCAGCTGATCCCCAGCTGTGTAGCCGGCAATGTGTCCTGCGACCGCCACGCTGGCACAACAACCTAAATGTAAGGGAACCTGTCCCCCCCCCCCGTCGTTTGTTACTGAAAGAGCCATCTTGTGCAGCAGTAATGCTGCACAAGGAAAAGGTCGCTCTTTTTTTTTAGCTCTTTGCACACGCAGAACTTAACACTTATAAAATGTGTTCACTGATACCGTTATACCGTCCCGGAGCTGGGACTTTCCTTCGTAATGTGACGCAGCACAGCCGTCATTCCTACCCCCTTGGTGCCATGCGCTGCCTCCTCAGCGTTGTTTTAAGCTGTCACGGAGCCTGCGCTGTTCTGTTATCCCTTGGGCATGTCCTATTTGCGCTGCCTGTCTTCTGACATAATTTGGTGTCAGGCTGGCTGCGCCTGTGCGGCCGCGCTGCCCGAGATCCCGCCTCGCAGTGTCTTCTGATTGAGTCACACTACGGGCCTTGGATCCATGGGCATGCGCAGTGCATATCTTCCCCTCGGGCTCTCGCTCATTCCCCTCCGCCTTCTTTAGACTGTGCGCCGTCAGCTGATCCCTAGCATGCCACGGCCGTGACACCGCACAGTCTGAAGAAGAGGGAAGGAGGGGAGTGAGAGTCGAGGTTATGCACTGTGCATGCCCATGGTTCCAAGGCCCGCAGTGGGATTACGTTAGACGAGACTGCGAGGTGGGATCTGGAGCAGCGTGGACGCACAGGCACTGACAGCCTGACACCAAATTATGTCAGAAGACAGGCAGCGCTAATTGGGCATGGCCAAGGGCTAACAGAACAGCGCAGGCTCCGTGACAGCTTAAAACAACGCTGAGGAGGCAGCGCACGGCATCAAGGGGATAGGAATGACAGCTGTGCTGTGTCCCATTACGAAGGAGATTCGCACCTCCGGAACGGTTTAACGGTATAAAGGGACACATTTTTAGTGTTTACTTCGGTGTTTGCAAGGAGCATAATTAAAAGCGCAACCTTTTCCTTTTGCATCCTTAGTGCTGCACAAGATGGCTCTTTCAGCTACAAACGTCTTGGGGGGGGTTAAAGGTTTCCTTTCAACTTGCTCCAATCAGGCTTCGGCCTACACTCTGTTCCTCTGCTCCTCCTGCTGTCCCTGGGCTCTAACACCGCCAGTTGGTGCCTGGAAGTGCTGTGTGCACAGTCAACAGTCGCTCCTCTGTTATTGGGGTTCAGTAACGTCAGCTGATCCCCAGCTGTGTGTGCGGCAATACCTCCAATCTGCTCCTCCTGCTGTCCCTGGGCTCTAACACCGCCAGTTGGTGCCTGGAAGTGCTGTGTGCACAGTCAACAGTCACTCCTCTGTTATTGGGGTTCAGTAACGTCAGCTGATCCCCAGCTGTGTATCCGGCAACGTGTCATGCGACCGCCACGCTGGCACTACTAAAATGTAAGGGGACCTGTCCCCCCCCCCCTAGGCGTTTGTTACTGAAAGAGCCACCATGTGCAGCACTAATACTGCACAAGGGAAAGGTCGCTCTTGAAATTATGCTCCTTGCAAACGCTGAACTACACACTCATGTAATGTGTCCCCTCACACCGTCCAACCGTCCCGGAGGTGGGACTTTCCTTTGTAATGTGACGCAGCACAGCCGTCATTGCTACCCCCTTGGCACCGTGCGCTGCCTCCTTAGCGTTGTTTGATTCCGTCATGGACCCTGCGCTGTTATGTTATCCCTTGGCCATGCACAGTTTGCGCTGCCCGTCCTCTGACATCATTTGTTGTCGTCCTGGCTGCGCCTGTGCGTTCACAATGCCCGAAATCACACCTCGCAGTGTCGTCTAATGTGATCCCACAGTGGGCCTGGTATCCATGGCCATGCGCAGTGCATATACTAGCCTCTCACTCCCCTTCTTCACGCTTCTTCAGACTAGGCGGCGTCAGCTGATCCCTAATAGCATGCCACGGCCGTGACGCCGCACAGTCTGAAGAAGCAGGAAGGAGGTGAGTGAGAGGCGATGATATGCACTGCGCATGCCCATGGATCCCTGGCCCGCAGTGGGACTACATTAGATGACACTGCAAGGTTGGATCTCGGGCAGCTTGGACGCACAGGCACTGCCAGCCTGACACCTACATGATGTCAGAAGACGGGCACCGCTAACTGTGCATGGCCAAGGGATAACATTACAGCGCGGGCTCCGTGACAGAACCAAACAACGTTGAGGAGGTGGCGCCCGGCACCAAGGGGGTTGGAATGACGGCTGTGCTGTGTCACATTACAAAGGAAAGTCCCACTTCCGGGATGGTTTGACGGTGTGAGGGGACACATTATATGAGTGTGTACTTCAGCGTTTGCAAGGAGCATAATTTTCGGAGCCACCATTTTCCATGTGCAGTATTACTGCTGTACAAGATGGCTCTTTCAGCAACAAATGCCTGGGGGGGGGGTTAAAGGTTCCCTTTCAACTTGCTCCACTGCAGGCTTCGGCCTACACTCTGCTCCTCTTTGATTCCCTGGGTTTCAACACTGTCAGTTGCCACCTGGAAGTGTTGTCTACACAGAAAAAACACTAGGTGATGTGTCAGTGGGGTTCAGCACCGCCAACTGTTCCCCTGCTGTGTAGTCGGCAACGTGTCCAGCACAAGCCACGCTGGCACAACAGAACAAAAGCTGCCACCAGTGCAGGCTTCGGCCTACACTCTGCTCCTCTCCTCCTCCTGCTGACCCTGGGCTCAAACACCGCTAGTTTTTGCCCGGAAGTGCTAGCTGCACAGAGAAAAACACCAGCCAATGTGTTAGTGGGGTTCAGCAACGCCAGCTGTTCCCCTGCTGTGTAGCCGGCAACGTGACCTGCAAACGCCACGCAGGCACATGAACTGAAATTAAAGGGAACCTGGCCCCACCCCCCCAGGTGTTTCTATGTATAACAGCCACCTAGTACAGCAGTACTGCTGCATTTGTACAAGGTGGCTGACTTTTTCTCCTTGCCCACGTGGAACTCAACACGTACAAAATGTGTCTCATTGAGACCATTCCACTGTCCCTGAGGTGTGACTTTCCTTTCTAATGATACGCAGCACCCCCTTGGTAGCGTTTCCCGTCTTTTGTCATCATGGTTAGCTGGCTGCGCCTGTGCATCCGCCCTGCTAGAAACAACGCCCCTCGTTGTCATATTTATTTTGTCAGCGAGGGTGTGGTTTATGGGCACGAGCAGTGCATATGTTCGCCTGTCTTAACTCATCTCCTTCCGCCTTCTTCAGACTGTGCGGCCTCCTGGCCGTGGTAGGCGATAAGGGATCAGCTGAGGCCGCCCAGTCTGGAGCAGGTGTAAGGACATGTGTAAGCGGCAAACCTATTTACTGCACAAGGCCACGAATCCCAGCCACGCAGTGTGATTTTTTGAAAACACACTGTGGGTCTGGGATTCATGTCCATCGCTAACCGCAACGGCCGAAATGAAATGAGGTCAGAAGACAGGAAGCGCTCACAGCGCATGGCCAAGGGATCACAATAGCGCAGACTCCTGTACAGCAAATAACAACGCTCAGGAATCTGCGCCCAGTACCAAGGTGCAAATTTTGACACCTGTGCTGCGTCTCCTTAAAAAGACAAGTCACGCTTCCACAACTGTTTGACAGTATAATGGGCTAAATAGTGTACGTGTTTTAGTCAGCGTGTGCAAGGAGCAAAACAAATAGAGCAACCTTTTACTTGTGCAGCATTAATGCTGCACAAGGTGTGGCTCTTGTACCTTGCAACACCTGAGGGGGGTTAAAGGTAACCTTTGAAATTGGTTCAACTAGGCTTCGGCCTACACTCTGCTCCTCTCCTGCTGACCCTGGGCTCAAACACCGCTAGTTTTTGCCCGGAACTGCTAGCTGCACAGAGAAAAACACCAGTCAATGTGTTAGTGAGGTTCAGCACCGCCAGCTGTTCCCCTGCTGTGTAGCTTGCAACGTGACCTGCAAACGCCACGCAGGCACATGAACTGAAATTGAAGGGAGCCTGCCCCCCACCCCCTGGTGTTTCTATGTAAAACAGCCACCTTGTACAGCAGTACTGCTGCATTTGTACAAGGTGGCTGACTTTTTCTCCTTGCCCACGTGGAACTCAACACGTACAAAATGTGTCTCATTGAGACCATTCCACTGTCCCTGAGGTGTGACTTTCCTTTCTAATGATACGCAGCACCACCCTTGTTAGCGCTGCCCGTCTTTTGACATCATTGGTTAGCTGGCTGCGCCTGTGCGTCTGCCCTGCTCAAAACAACGCCCCTCGGTGTCTTATTTTTTTGAACAGCGAGGGTGTGATTGATGGGCATGTGCAGTGCATATGTTTGCCTGTGTTCACTCATCTCCTTCCGCCTTCTTCAGACTGGGTGTCCTCATGGCCGCGGCAGGCGATAAGGGATCAGATGAGGCCGCCCAGTCTGAAGAAGGTGTAAGGACATGTGTGAGCGTCAAACATATTTACTGAACAAGGCCACGAATCCCAGCCACGCAGTGTGATTTTTTGAAAACACACTGTGGGTCTGGGATTCATGTCCATCGCTAACCGTAACGGCCGACATTAAATGAGGTCAGAAGACAGGAAGCGCTCACAGCGCATGGCCAAGGGATCCCAATAGCGCAGACTCCTGTACAGCAAATAATAACGCTCAGGAATCTGCGCACAGCAGCTAGGTGTAAATTTTGACACCTGTGCTGCATCTCCTTAAAAAGACTAGTAGTCACGCCTCCACTACTGTTTGACAGTATAATGGGCTAAATAGTGTACGTGTTTTATTCAGCGTGTGCAAGGAGCAAAATTAAATAGAGCAACCTTTGACTTGTGCATCATTAATGCTGTTCAAGGTGTGTCTCTTGTACCTTGCAACACCTGAGGGGGGGGTTAAAGGTAACCTTTGAAATTGGTTCAACTAGGCTTCGGCCTACACTCTGCTCCTCTCCTCCTCCTGCTGACCCTGGGCTCAATCAACGCCAGTTTCTGCCCGGACATGCTAGCTGCACAGAGAAAAACACCAGCCAATGTGTTAGTGGGGTTCAGCACCGCCAGCTGTTCCCCTGCTGTGTAGTCGGCATCGTGTCCAGCACAAGCCACGCTGGCACAACTGACCAAAAGCTGCCACCAGTGCAGGCTTCGGCCTACACTTTGCTCCTCTCCTCCTCCTGCTGACCCTGGGCTCAAACAACGCCAGTTTCTGCCCGGACATGCTAGCTGCACAGAGAAAAACACCAGCCAATGTGTTAGTGGGGTTCAGCACCGCCAGCTGTTCCCCTGCTGTGTAGTCGGCATCGTGTCCAGCACAAGCCACGCTGGCACAACTGACCAAAAGCTGCCACCAGTGCAGGCTTCGGCCTACACTTTGCTCCTCTCCTCCTCCTGCTGACCCTGGGCTCAAACAACGCCAGTTTCTGCCCGGACATGCTAGCTGCACAGAGAAAAACACCAGCCAATGTGTTAGTGGGGTTCAGCACCGCCAGCTGTTCCCCTGCTGTGTAGCTGGCAACGTGTCCTGCAAACGCCACGCAGGCACATGAACTGAAATTGAAGGGAGCCTGCCCCCCACCCCCCCAGGTGTTTCTATGTATAACAGCCACCTTGTACAGCAGTACTGCTGCATTTGTACAAGGTGGCTGACTTTTTCTCCTTGCACACGTGGAACTCAACAAGTACAAAATGTGTCTCATTACAGACCATTACAATGTCCCTGAGGTGTGACTTTCCTTTTTAATGACACGCAGCACCCCCATTGTTAGCGCTGCCCGTCTCCTGACATCATTGGTTGGCTGGCTGTGCCTGTGCGTCCCCCCTGCCCGACACAACGCCCCCCGTTGTCTCATATATTTTGACTGCGAGGGTGTGATTGATGGGCACGAGCAGTGCATATGTTCCCCTGTCTTCACTCCTCTCCTTCCGCCTTCTTCTGACTGTGCGGCCTCATGGCCGCGGCATGCGATAAGGGATCAGCTGAGGCCGCCCAGTCTGAAGCAGGTGTAAGGACATGTGTGAGCGGCGAACATATTTACTGCACAAGGCCATGAATCCCAGCACCGCAGTGTGACTTTAGGAAAAGCCACTGTGGGTCTGGGATTTATGGCCATCGTTAACCGCAACGGCCAACATGAAATGAGGTCATGAGACGGCCTGCACTAACAGGGTATTGCCAAGGGATAACACAAGAGCGCAGTTTCCTGTACTGCAAATAACAACGGTAAGGAATCTGCGCACAGCACCTAGGTGTAAATTTGTACACCTGTGCTGCGTCTCCTTAAAAAGACTAGTAGTCACGCCTCCACTACTGTTTGACAGTATAATGGGCTAAATAGTGTACGTGTTTAATTCAGCGTGTGCAAGGAGCAAAATTAAAGAGAGCAACCTTTGACTTGTGCATCATTAATGCTGTTCAAGGTGTGGCTCTTGTACCTTGCAACACCTGAGGGGGGGTTAAAGGTAACCTTTGAAATTGGTTCAACTAGGCTTCGGCCTACACTCTGCTCCTCTACTCCTCCTGCTGACCCTGGGCTCAAACACCGCTAGTTTCTGCCCGGAACTGCTAGCTGCACAGAGAAAAACACCAGTCAATGTGTTCGTGGGGTTCAGCACCGCCAGCTGTTCCCCTGCTGTGTAGTTGGCATCGTGTCCAGCACAAGCCACGCTGGCACAACCGACCAAAAGCTGCCACCAGTGCAGGCTTCGGCCTACACTCTGCTCCTCTCCTCCTCCTGCTGACCCTGGGCTCAAACACCGCCAGTTTCTGCCCGGACATGCTAGCTGCACAGAGAAAAACACCAGTCAATGTGTTAGTGGGGTTCAGCACCGCCAGCTGTTCCCCTGCTGTGTAGTCGGCATCGTGTCCAGCACAAGCCACGCTGGCACAACTGAACAAAAGCTGCCACCAGTGCAGGCTTCGGCCTACACTTTGCTCCTCTCCTCCTCCTGCTGACCCTGGGCTCAAACAACGCCAGTTTCTGCCCGGACATGCTAGCTGCACAGAGAAAAACACCAGCCAATGTGTTAGTGGGGTTCAGCACCGCCAGCTGTTCCCCTGCTGTGTAGCTGGCAACGTGTCCTGCAAACGCCACGCAGGCACATGAACTGAAATTGAAGCGAGCCTGCCCCCCACCCCCCCAGGTGTTTCTATGTATAACAGCCACCTTGTACAGCAGTACTGCTGCATTTGTACAAGGTGGCTGACTTTTTCTCCTTGCACACGTGGAACTCAACAAGTACAAAATGTGTCTCATTACAGACCATTACAATGTCCCTGAGGTGTGACTTTCCTTTTTAATGACACGCAGCACCCCCATTGTTAGCGCTGCCCGTCTCCTGACATCATTGGTTGGCTGGCTGTGCCTGTGCGTCCCCCCTGCCCGACACAACGCCCCCCGTTGTCTCATATATTTTGACTGCGAGGGTGTGATTGATGGGCACGAGCAGTGCATATGTTCCCCTGTCTTCACTCCCCTCCTTCCGCCTTCTTCTGACTGTGCGGCCTCATGGCCGCGGCATGCGATAAGGGATCAGCTGAGGCCGCCCAGTCTGAAGCAGGTGTAAGGACATGTGTGAGCGGCGAACATATTTACTGCACAAGGCCACGAATCCCAGCACCGCAGTGTGACTTTAGGAAAAGCCACTGTGGGTCTGGGATTTATGGCCATCGTTAACCGCAACGGCCAACATGAAATGAGGTCATGAGACGGCCTGCACTAACAGGGTATTGCCAAGGGATAACACAAGAGCGCAGTTTCCTGTACTGCAAATAACAACGGTAAGGAATCTGCGCACAGCACCTAGGTGTAAATTTGTACACCTGTGCTGCGTCTCTTTAAAAAGACTAGTAGACTAGTCACGCCTCCACTACTGTTTGACAGTATAATGGGCTAAATAGTGTACGTGTTTAATTCAGCGTGTGCAAGGAGCAAAATTAAATAGAGCAACCTTTGACTTGTGCATCATTAATGCTGTTCAAGGTGTGGCTCTTGTACTTTGCAACACCTGAGGGGG
Source organism: Ranitomeya imitator (assembly GCF_032444005.1). Lineage (NCBI taxonomy): Eukaryota > Metazoa > Chordata > Amphibia > Anura > Dendrobatidae > Ranitomeya > Ranitomeya imitator. Next base: position 230,735,281 of record NC_091287.1, on the reverse strand, counting down.
GGGTTAAAGGTAACCTTTGAAATTGGTTCAACTAGGCTTCGGCCTACACTCTGCTCCTCTACTCCTCCTGCTGACCCTGGGCTCAAACACCGCTAGTTTTTGCCCGGAACTGCTAGCTGCACAGAGAAAAACACCAGTCAATGTGTTAGTGGGGTTCAGCAACGCCAGCTGTTCCCCTGCTGTGTAGTCGGCAACGTGTCCAGCACAAGCCACGCTGGCACAACAGAACAAAAGCTGCCACCAGTGCAGGCTTCGGCCTACACTTTGCTCCTCTCCTCCTCCTGCTGACCCTGGGCTCAAACAACGCCAGTTTCTGCCCGGACATGCTAGCTGCACAGAGAAAAACACCAGCCAATTTGTTAGTGGGGTTCAGCACCGCCAGCTGTTCCCCTGCTGTGTAGTCGGCATCGTGTCCAGCACAAGCCACGCTGGCACAACTGAACAAAAGCTGCCACCAGTGCAGGCTTCGGCCTACACTTTGCTCCTCTCCTCCTCCTGCTGACCCTGGGCTCAAACAACGCCAGTTTCTGCCCGGACATGCTAGCTGCACAGAGAAAAACACCAGCCAATGTGTTAGTGGGGTTTAGCACCGCCAGCTGTTCCCCTGCTGTGTAGCTGGCAACGTGTCCTGCAAACGCCACGCAGGCACATGAACTGAAATTGAAGGGAGCCTGCCCCCCACCCCCAGGTGTTTCTATGTATAACAGCCACCTTGTACAGCAGTACTGCTGCATTTGTACAAGGTGGCTGACTTTTTGTCCTTGCCCACGTGGAACTCAAAACGTACAAAATGTGTCTCATTGAGACCTTTCCACTGTCCCTGAGGTGTGACTTTCCTTTCTAATGATACGCAGCACCCCCCTTGGTAGCGCTTCCCGTCTTCTGACATCATTGGTTGGCTTGTTGCGCCTGTGCGTGCGCCCTGCCTGAAACAATGCTCCTCGTTGTCTTATTTTGACTGCGAGGGTGTGATTGATGGGCACGAGCAGTGCATATCTTCACCTGTCTTAACTCATCTCCTTCCGCCTTCTTCAGACTGTGCAGCCTCATGGCCGCGGCATGCGAGAAGGGATCAGCAGAGGCCGCCCAGTCTGAAGCAGGTGTAAGGACGTGTGTGAGCGGCCAAAATATTTACTGCTCAAGGCCACGAATCACAGCACCGCAGTGTGACTTTATGAAAAGGCACTGTGGGTCTGGGATTTATGGCCATCGTTAACCGCACCGGCCAACATGAAATGAGGTCATAAGACGGGCAGCTCTAACAGGGCATTGCCAAGGGATAACACAAGAGCGCAGACTCCTGTACAGCAAATAACAACGCTCAGGAAGCTGCGCCAAGCACCAAGGCGTTATTTGGGACACCTGTGCTGCGTCTCCTTAAAAAGCCAAGTCACGCATCCACTACAGTTTGACTGTAGAATGGGCTAAATTGTGTACGTCTTCCATTCAGCGTGTGCAAGTAGACAAATTAATAGAGCAACCTTTCACTTGTGCAGCATTAATACTGCACAAGGTGTGTCTCTTGTACTTTGTAACACCTGAGGGGGGGTTAAAGGTTTCCTTTGAAATTGGTTCAAATAGGCTTCGGCCTACACTCTGCTCCTCTCCTCCTCCTCCTGCTTCAACACGGGCTCTAACATCGCTAGTTTTTGACCGCAAGTGCTAGCTGCACAGAGAAAAACACACGCCATTGTGTTAGTGGGGTTCAGCAACGCCAGCTGTTCCCCCACTGTGTAGCCGGCAAAGTGTCCTGCAAACGCAACGCAGACACAAAGCTGCCTCCAGTGCAGGCTTTGGCCTACACTCTGCTCCCCCTGCTTACCCTTAGCTCCAACACCGCTAGTTGGGGCTCTAGGAAGACAATCTTTAATAGGCAACGCATCTGGGTTCCAGCACCGCCAGCTGGTTCTCGGCAGTGTTCTTGTCACAGGTACTCCCTCGTGCCAAGCCTGGTTTCAGCACCGTCAGCTGTTTCCGGGTTGTGTCAAGCTCACTGAGACGCCTATGCTTGCCCCGTCGTGGTGCGGTCGGGTTAGCCAACTCCAGGGTGCCTCCAGTTTAGGAGCTTCCTATGTGGGCTGCGTGAACTGGTAGTCAAGGCTGGTTCTGTAGTGCCAGTAGGCCCAGCTCCCCCTGTAGGACTGTTGGGGTTCGGTAACTGCGGCTGCCTCGCAGCCTAGCTGTTCTCTCCTCTCCTGTGGGCCTTGGGGTCCACCACCTGGTTCCAGCACCATCAGCTGGTTCCAGGCCGAGCCTTTGGCTTAGGTGCCTCCTCCTGGGTATCCGAGTTCCGCCAACGTCAGGCGGTCCTTGGTAGTGCTTTTAAGCGCGGGCACCTACAGCTTAGTAACCGGGTTCCAGCACCGCCAGCTGGTCCTCGGTCGTGCCATTGGCTCTTGCACACTGGGGCAACGCATCTGGGTTCCAGCACCGCCAGCTGGTTCTCGGCAGTGTTCTTGTCACAGGTACTCCCTCGTGCCAAGCCTGGTTTCAGCACCGTCAGCTGTTTCCGGGTTGTGTCAAGCTCACTGAGACGCCTATGCTTGCCCCGTCGTGGTGCGGTCGGGTTAGCCAACTCCAGGGTGCCTCCAGTTTAGGAGCTTCCTATGTGGGCTGCGTGAACTGGTAGTCAAGGCTGGTTCTGTAGTGCCAGTAGGCCCAGCTCCCCCTGTAGGACTGTTGGGGTTCGGTAACTGCGGCTGCCTCGCGGCCTAGCTGTTCTCTCCTCTCCTGTGGGCCTTGGGGTCCACCACCTGGTTCCAGCACCGTCAGCTGGTTCCGGGCCGAGCCTTTGGCTTAGGTGCCTCCTCCTGGGTATCCGAGTTCCGCCAACGTCAGGCGGTCCTTGGTAGTGCTTTTAAGCGCGGGCACCTACAGCTTAGTAACCGGGTTCCAGCACCGCCAGCTGGTCCTCGGTCGTGCCATTGGCTCTTGCACACTGGGGCAACGCATCTGGGTTCCAGCACCGCCAGCTGGTTCTCGGCAGTGTTCTTGTCACAGGTACTCCCTCGTGCCAAGCCTGGTTTCAGCACCGTCAGCTGTTTCCGGGTTGTGTCAAGCTCGCTGAGACGCCTATGCTTGCCCCGTCGTGGTGCGGGCGGGTTAGCCAACTCCAGGGTGCCTCCAGTTTAGGAGCTTCCTATGTGGGCTGCGTGAACTGGTAGTCAAGGCTGGTTCTGTAGTGCCAGTAGGCCCAGCTCCCCCTGTAGGACTGTTGGGGTTCGGTAACTGCGGCTGCCTCGCGGCCTAGCTGTTCTCTCCTCTCCTGTGGGCCTTGGGGTCCACCACCTGGTTCCAGCACCGTCAGCTGGTTCCGGGCCGAGCCTTTGGCTTAGGTGCCTCCTCCTGGGTATCCGAGTTCCGCCAACGTCAGGCGGTCCTTGGTAGTGCTTTTAAGCGCGGGCACCTACAGCTTAGTAACCGTGTTCCAGCACCGCCAGCTGGTCCTCGGTCGTGCCATTGGCTCTTGCACACTGGGGCAACGCATCTGGGTTCCAGCACCGCCAGCTGGTTCTCGGCAGTGTTTTTGTCACAGGTACTCCCTCGTGCCAAACCTGGTTTCAGCACCGTCAGCTGTTTCCGGGGTGTGTCAAACTCGCTAAGGCGCCTATGTTTGCCCCGTCGTGTTGCAGTCGGGTTAGCCAACTCCAGGGTGCCTCCAGTTTAGGAGCTTCCTATGTGGGCTGCGTGAACTGGTAGTCAAGGCTGGTTCTGTAGTGCCAGTAGGCCCAGCTCCCCCTGTAGGACTGTTGGGGTTCGGTAACTGCGGCTGCCTCGCGGCCTAGCTGTTCTCTCCTCTCCTGTGGGCCTTGGGGTCCACCACCTGGTTCCAGCACCGTCAGCTGGTTCCAGGCCGAGCCTTTGGCTTAGGTGCCTCCTCCTGGGTATCCGAGTTCCGCCAACGTCAGGCGGTCCTTGGTAGTGCTTTTAAGTGCGGGCACCTACAGCTTAGTAACCGGGTTCCAGCACCGCCAGCTGGTCCTCGGTCGTGCCATTGGCTCTTGCACACTGGGGCAACGCATCTGGGTTCCAGCACCGCCAGCTGGTTCTCGGCAGTGTTCTTGTCACAGGTACTCCCTCGTGCCAAGCCTGGTTTCAGCACCGTCAGCTGTTTCCGGGTTGTGTCAAGCTCACTGAGACGCCTATGCTTGCCCCGTCGTGGTGCGGTCGGGTTAGCCAACTCCAGGGTGCCTCCAGTTTAGGAGCTTCCTATGTGGGCTGCGTGAACTGGTAGTCAAGGCTGGTTCTGTAGTGCCAGTAGGCCCAGCTCCCCCTGTAGGACTGTTGGGGTTCGGTAACTGCGGCTGCCTCGCGGCCTAGCTGTTCTCTCCTCTCCTGTGGGCCTTGGGGTCCACCACCTGGTTCCAGCACCGTCAGCTGGTTCCAGGCCGAGCCTTTGGCTTAGGTGCCTCCTCCTGGGTATCCGAGTTCCGCCAACGTCAGGCGGTCCTTGGTAGTGCTTTTAAGCGAGGGCACCTACAGCTTAGTAACCGGGTTCCAGCACCGCCAGCTGGTCCTCGGTCGTGCCATTGGCTCTTGCACACTGGGGCAACGCATCTGGGTTCCAGCACCGCCAGCTGGTTCTCGGCAGTGTTCTTGTCACAGGTACTCCCTCGTGCCAAGCCTGGTTTCAGCACCGTCAGCTGTTTCCGGGTTGTGTCAAGCTCGCTGAGACGCCTATGCTTGCCCCGTCGTGGTGCGGTCGGGTTAGCCAACTCCAGGGTGCCTCCAGTTTAGGAGCTTCCTATGTGGGCTGCGTGAACTGGTAGTCAAGGCTGGTTCTGTAGTGCCAGTAGGCCCAGCTCCCCCTGTAGGACTGTTGGGGTTCGGTAACTGCGGCTGCCTCGCGGCCTAGCTGTTCTCTCCTCTCCTGTGGGCCTTGGGGTCCACCACCTGGTTCCAGCACCGTCAGCTGGTTCCGGGCCGAGCCTTTGGCTTAGGTGCCTCCTCCTGGGTATCCGAGTTCCGCCAACGTCAGGCGGTCCTTGGTAGTGCTTTTAAGCGCGGGCACCTACAGCTTAGTAACCGTGTTCCAGCACCGCCAGCTGGTCCTCGGTCGTGCCATTGGCTCTTGCACACTGGGGCAACGCATCTGGGTTCCAGCACCGCCAGCTGGTTCTCGGCAGTGTTTTTGTCACAGGTACTCCCTCGTGCCAAACCTGGTTTCAGCACCGTCAGCTGTTTCCGGGGTGTGTCAAACTCGCTGAGACGCCTATGTTTGCCCCGTCGTGTTGCAGTCGGGTTAGCCAACTCCAGGGTGCCTCCAGTTTAGGAGCTTCCTATGTGGGCTGCGTGAACTGGTAGTCAAGGCTGGTTCTGTAGTGCCAGTAGGCCCAGCTCCCCCTGTAGGACTGTTGGGGTTCGGTAACTGCGGCTGCCTCGCGGCCTAGCTGTTCTCTCCTCTCCTGTGGGCCTTGGGGTCCACCACCTGGTTCCAGCACCGTCAGCTGGTTCCGGGCCGAGCCTTTGGCTTAGGTGCCTCCTCCTGGGTATCCGAGTTCCGCCAACGTCAGGCGGTCCTTGGTAGTGCTTTTAAGCGCGGGCACCTACAGCTTAGTAACCGTGTTCCAGCACCGCCAGCTGGTCCTCGGTCGTGCCATTGGCTCTTGCACACTGGGGCAACGCATCTGGGTTCCAGCACCGCCAGCTGGTTCTCGGCAGTGTTTTTGTCACAGGTACTCCCTCGTGCCAAACCTGGTTTCAGCACCGTCAGCTGTTTCCGGGGTGTGTCAAACTCGCTGAGGCGCCTATGTTTGCCCCGTCGTGTTGCAGTCGGGTTAGCCAACTCCAGGGTGCCTCCAGTTTAGGAGCTTCCTATGTGGGCTGCGTGAACTGGTAGTCAAGGCTGGTTCTGTAGTGCCAGTAGGCCCAGCTCCCCCTGTAGGACTGTTGGGGTTCGGTAACTGCGGCTGCCTCGCGGCCTAGCTGTTCTCTCCTCTCCTGTGGGCCTTGGGGTCCACCACCTGGTTCCAGCACCGTCAGCTGGTTCCAGGCCGAGCCTTTGGCTTAGGTGCCTCCTCCTGGGTATCCGAGTTCCGCCAACGTCAGGCGGTCCTTGGTAGTGCTTTTAAGTGCGGGCACCTACAGCTTAGTAACCGGGTTCCAGCACCGCCAGCTGGTCCTCGGTCGTGCCATTGGCTCTTGCACACTGGGGCAACGCATCTGGGTTCCAGCACCGCCAGCTGGTTCTCGGCAGTGTTCTTGTCACAGGTACTCCCTCGTGCCAAGCCTGGTTTCAGCACCGTCAGCTGTTTCCGGGTTGTGTCAAGCTCACTGAGACGCCTATGCTTGCCCCGTCGTGGTGCGGTCGGGTTAGCCAACTCCAGGGTGCCTCCAGTTTAGGAGCTTCCTATGTGGGCTGCGTGAACTGGTAGTCAAGGCTGGTTCTGTAGTGCCAGTAGGCCCAGCTCCCCCTGTAGGACTGTTGGGGTTCGGTAACTGCGGCTGCCTCGCGGCCTAGCTGTTCTCTCCTCTCCTGTGGGCCTTGGGGTCCACCACCTGGTTCCAGCACCGTCAGCTGGTTCCAGGCCGAGCCTTTGGCTTAGGTGCCTCCTCCTGGGTATCCGAGTTCCGCCAACGTCAGGCGGTCCTTGGTAGTGCTTTTAAGCGAGGGCACCTACAGCTTAGTAACCGGGTTCCAGCACCGCCAGCTGGTCCTCGGTCGTGCCATTGGCTCTTGCACACTGGGGCAACGCATCTGGGTTCCAGCACCGCCAGCTGGTTCTCGGCAGTGTTCTTGTCACAGGTACTCCCTCGTGCCAAGCCTGGTTTCAGCACCGTCAGCTGTTTCCGGGTTGTGTCAAGCTCGCTGAGACGCCTATGCTTGCCCCGTCGTGGTGCGGTCGGGTTAGCCAACTCCAGGGTGCCTCCAGTTTAGGAGCTTCCTATGTGGGCTGCGTGAACTGGTAGTCAAGGCTGGTTCTGTAGTGCCAGTAGGCCCAGCTCCCCCTGTAGGACTGTTGGGGTTCGGTAACTGCGGCTGCCTCGCGGCCTAGCTGTTCTCTCCTCTCCTGTGGGCCTTGGGGTCCACCACCTGGTTCCAGCACCGTCAGCTGGTTCCGGGCCGAGCCTTTGGCTTAGGTGCCTCCTCCTGGGTATCCGAGTTCCGCCAACGTCAGGCGGTCCTTGGTAGTGCTTTTAAGCGCGGGCACCTACAGCTTAGTAACCGTGTTCCAGCACCGCCAGCTGGTCCTCGGTCGTGCCATTGGCTCTTGCACACTGGGGCAACGCATCTGGGTTCCAGCACCGCCAGCTGGTTCTCGGCAGTGTTTTTGTCACAGGTACTCCCTCGTGCCAAACCTGGTTTCAGCACCGTCAGCTGTTTCCGGGGTGTGTCAAACTCGCTGAGACGCCTATGTTTGCCCCGTCGTGTTGCAGTCGGGTTAGCCAACTCCAGGGTGCCTCCAGTTTAGGAGCTTCCTATGTGGGCTGCGTGAACTGGTAGTCAAGGCTGGTTCTGTAGTGCCAGTAGGCCCAGCTCCCCCTGTAGGACTGTTGGGGTTCGGTAACTGCGGCTGCCTCGCGGCCTAGCTGTTCTCTCCTCTCCTGTGGGCCTTGGGGTCCACCACCTGGTTCCAGCACCGTCAGCTGGTTCCGGGCCAAGCCTTTGGCTTAGGTGCCTCCTCCTGGGTATCCGAGTTCCGCCAACGTCAGGCGGTCCTTGGTTGTGCTTTTAAGCGCGGGCACCTACAGCTTAGTAACCGTGTTCCAGCACCGCCAGCTGGTCCTCGGTCGTGCCATTGGCTCTTGCACACTGGGGCAACGCATCTGGGTTCCAGCACCGCCAGCTGGTTCTCGGCAGTGTTTTTGTCACAGGTACTCCCTCGTGCCAAACCTGGTTTCAGCACCGTCAGCTGTTTCCGGGGTGTGTCAAACTCGCTGAGACGCCTATGTTTGCCCCGTCGTGTTGCAGTCGGGTTAGCCAACTCCAGGGTGCCTCCAGTTTAGGAGCTTCCTATGTGGGCTGCGTGAACTGGTAGTCAAGGCTGGTTCTGTAGTGCCAGTAGGCCCAGCTCCCCCTGTAGGACTGTTGGGGTTCGGTAACTGCGGCTGCCTCGCGGCCTAGCTGTTCTCTCCTCTCCTGTGGGCCTTGGGTTCCACCACCTGGTTCCAGCACCGTCAGCTGGTTCCGGGCCGAGCCTTTGGCTTAGGTGCCTCCTCCTGGGTATCCGAGTTCCGCCAACGTCAGGCGGTCCTTGGTAGTGCTTTTAAGCTTGGGCACCTACAGCTTAGTAACCGTGTTCCAGCACCGTCAGCTGGTCCTCGGTCGTGCCATTGGCTCTTGCACACTGGGGCAACGCATCTGGGTTCCAGCACCGCCAGCTGGTTCTCGGCAGTGTTTTTGTCACAGGTACTCCCTCGTGCCAAATCTGGTTTCAGCACCGTCAGCTGTTTCCGGGGTGTGTCAAACTCGCTGAGACGCCTATGTTTGCCCCGTCGTGTTGCAGTCGGGTTAGCCAACTCCAGGGTGCCTCCAGTTTAGGAGCTTCCTATGTGAGCTGCGTGAACTGGTAGTCAAGGCTGGTTCTGTAGTGCCAGTAGGCCCAGCTCCCCCTGTAGGACTGTTGGGGTTCGGTAACTGCGGCTGCCTCGCGGCCTAGCTGTTCTCTCCTCTCCTGTGGGCCTTGGGGTCCACCACCTGGTTCCAGCACCGTCAGCTGGTTCCGGGCCGAGCCTTTGGCTTAGGTGCCTCCTCCTGGGTATCCGAGTTCCGCCAACGTCAGGCGGTCCTTGGTAGTGCTTTAAAGCGCGGGCACCTACAGCTTAGTAATCGTGTTCCAGCACCGTCAGCTGGTCCTCGGTCGTGCCATTGGCTCTTGCACACTGGGGCAACGCATCTGGGTTCCAGCACCGCCAGCTGGTTCTCGGCAGTGTTCTTGACACAGGTACTCCCTCGTGCCAAGCCTGGTTTCAGCACCGCCAGCTGTTTCCGGGTTGTGTCAAGCTCACTGAGACGCCTATGCTTGCCCCGTCGTGGTGCAGTCGGGTTAGCCAACTCCAGGGTGCCTCCAGTTTAGGAGCTTCCTATGTGGGCTGCGTGAACTGGTAGTCAAGGCTGGTTCTGTAGTGCCAGTAGGCCCAGCTCCCCCTGTAGGACTGTTGGGGTTCGGTAACTGCGGCTGCCTCGCGGCCTAGCTGTTCTCTCCTCTCCTGTGGACCTTCAGGTCCACCACCTGGTTCCAGCACCGTCAGCTGGTTCTCGGCAGTGTCTTTTGCTCTTGTACCTTCTGCTCCCCATCCTGGTTCCAGTACCGTCAGCTGGTTCCGGGCAGAGCCTTTGGCTTAGGTGCCTCCTTCTGGGTATCCAAGTTCCACCAACGTCAGGTGGTCCTTGGTAGTGCTTTCGGGCACGGGTACCTCCTGCTTAGTAACCGGGTTCCAGTAACGTCAGCTGGTCCTCGGTAGTTCCATTGGCTCTTGGACCTTCGGCTACCCATCCGGGTTCCAGTACCGTCAGCTGGTTCTCGGCAGTGTCTTTTGCTCTTGTACCTTCTGCTCCCCATCCTGGTTCCAGTACCGTCAGCTGGTTCCGGGCAGAGCCTTTGGCTTAGGTGCCTCCTTCTGGGTATCCGAGTTCCGCCAACGTCAGGCGGTCCTTGGTAGTGCTTTTTAGCACGGGTACCTCCTGCTTAGTAACCGGATTCCAGTAACGTCAGCTGGTCCTCGGTAGTTCCATAGGCTCTTGAACCTTCGGGTAGCCATCTGAGTTCCAGTTCCATCAGCTGGTTCTTGGCATTTTCTCAGCCTTCTTGTACCTTCTGCTACATTTCCAAGTTGAAGACCCTAAAGTCGACGACCCGGAAGACCACCCCGATGACGACGACGACGACCCGGAAGACCACCCCGATGACGACGACAACGACGGCGGAGACGACGACGGCTGAGACGACGACGGCGGAGAAGACGACACTGGAGACGACGACCCTGGAGACGACGACATGGAAGACCGAGAAGCAGAAGAACAAGAGGCTGCAGAACAAAGAGCAGAAGAACATTAAGCATAAGACTTAATATCAGAGCAAAAGATATTATCTAAATTATATGCAGAAGAAGACTAAGCAGTGTATGGGGGTGAGTCCGTTCCTCCTTGTGGTGCCCCTGGATAAAGCCTGATGCTGCAGGCCAAACTGAACGCGGACAAATGTAACTTTTGTGACTGGCAGAACGGAAGGTGTAATCTTCCAACTTTTATAGATAACAACTACGGGAATGCCTGTCACAAATGAGAATATGATGAAGAAGTAGAATAGGAAGAATAATAACAGTGGAATAAAAAGAATATGTAGAATAGGAAGAATAATAATAGTTGAATAAAATGAATATGAAGAATGTAATAAAAAAAAAAAAATAGGTAGAAGATGAAGAAGAAGATGAATAAGGTGAAGAAGAAGTTGATGTCAAAGATGCTGATGATGATGAAGATGAAAGTGTGGGAAAAGTAAAAAAAAAAAAGAAAAAAAAAGAAGGGGAAGGGCGTGGAATAGTGAAACATCAATATCTGACAAAATAAAAAAAAATTTACATACTCAATATCTTTTTCACTCCGAACGTCTTAAAAAAAAAAAAAAACATGCTATTCTATTTGATTGGGCTAAACCTCATTGCCTTTAATGTCTCCGCCACCTCCCACAATACATCCTACATTATTCTTAGTTGTTTTCCTTCATGTAGAATGAACCTACAAGGCAAGAAAGGGTTTATTTTAATTCCGATATTTTGGTCCCATTGACTTGCATTGGGATCGGGTATCGGTATCGGCGATATCCGATATTTTTTGAATATCGGCCGATCCTATCCGATACCGATACTTTCCGATATCGGAAGGTATCACTCAACACTACTATTCAGCCTAAAAAAAATTTGAAAGGCCACAAATTTGCCAGTGTGGTATTTCTGTTACAGCCATCATATATCTCTGCTCCAAGTTTTGGCATTGGAGGCCGGAGTACTTTTTTTTTTCGCTGTGTGATACTCACAGTCTATACAGCGCTATTTTGCATAAATTAACTTTAAAAACAAACAAAAAAAATTGAATACAGTCTGTTGGGTCAGGCTCAGGCCTGCCTGGTGTTTGCATTTGAAAAATCGTGGATTTGCAGGCATACTGATCACATATTATTTCGCTAGTAATAAAGACACTTGTGTTGAGCATTTGAAATAGTGCAGTAGTCCATTTAAAATGGGTAAGGCAAGGGGCAAGGGATGGAGAAATGGACGTGATGGTGATGGTGCATCCAGAGGACGAGACTGTGGGCAAATTGAAAGTGGGCAACAACAAAGATCCACATCTTCTCGCTCGACCTTCCTGTCCCAGTCTCTAGGTGACAGCAGCACACCACTATTGAAACCAGAGCAGTGTGAAACGGTTGTTGGCTGGATAGCGGATAATGCTTCCAGTCACTTAGGCATCACCACCACCTTGTCTTCCACTCGGTCAAGTCTGAGTAGCCATGAGTGTGGCCAGGATATTCCTCACCCTGATCCTCCTTCCTCCAACCATGCCGAGTGCCCTGAGACAACTGATCCCACACTTGGACACTCTGAAGAGCTGTTCAGTTTTCCATGGCATGTAGAGCTGCATAAAGCTTTGACCAGCCCTGGTCACACGAAGGTGATGGTGGAAAAGTGTCAAAAGAAGTGGACGATGATGAGACAGAATTGCCAGAAAGTCAGGAGGAGGAGCAGGGTGCGGATGCGGAAGATGAGGTCGTGGATGACATAGTGAATGACCAAACCTGACTGGAGAACATGCCTGGTGAGGACAGCAGCACAAATGGGGAATGAGTCATATCCCCCAACAGGCAGGAAGAAGCGGTGTGGTGGCTACAGACAGAAGGCATGCATCCATTCTCCGTAACACCAACATGAGTGAAGTTTCAATTCCACCTGTGAGATCTTCCCGAGTCTGGCTATTTTAAGATTCTACCGAATATTTATTTGCAGCACCTGCTATGCCTGCATCAGCAGGGGTAGCAAAACAACCTGCCTGACCACCACCAGTATGATCAGGCACATGCAAGCAAAGCACCCGACTTTGTGGGTCAAACCCCTGGCTCCAGGACCACTGCCTGCTGGTCACACCACTGCTTCTTCCATTCTTCCACTGTTTTGCATAGACACCAATCCCCAGTACACCATGCATGTGAAGATGCCTCTAACCCTATACCTGTTGTGGCCCACAGTCAAGCAGCACCATTAGCAAACGCGTCCACATCCTTGTTCCAGCACAGCATTCAGTTGTCTATAACCCAGTCTTTGGATGCAAGCAGAAATACCCAGCGAATGCCCAACAGGCAACAGTTCTCAATTCTAATATTTCTCTTTTGCTTGCGCTAGAAATGCTGCCTTTTAGGCTTGTTGAGACAGAAGCTTTCTGCAACCTGAAAGCAGCATCCATCCCAAGGTACTCGGTCCCCAGTCTCCACTATTTCTCCCGGTGTGCCGTACCGGCTTTACACTAGCATGTGTGCCACAACATTACCCTTGCCCTCAACAATGCTGTTACCGGGAAAGTCCACCTAACCACGGACACGTGGACAAGTTTTTGTGGGCAGGGACAGTACATCTCAATGATGGCACACTGGGTTAACATAGTGGAAGCTGGGACCCAGTCCCAGAACATATCCTCCCCACACCGAGGATTGCTGGCTCTACGTCAGTCAGGGTTGCCCCCACAATCTACAGCTCCTACACCTCCTCCTCCTCTTCATCATCCATGTCTGAAATCAACACATCAATCAGAAGATGGAAGCATTGCAGCACTGCCTCAGCCAAGTAGCAGCAGGCTGTGGTGAAGCTAATCTGCATAGGTGACAAACCGCACAATGCAGAAGAGTTGTGGACAGCGCTGAAAGAGCAGTCAGATGTTTGGCTGACACCGCGGAACTTACAGCCAGGCATGGTCATGTGTGACAATGGCCGTAACCGGGTGTCGGATCTGAGGCAAGGTGAGCTCACACACGTACCTTGCTTGGCCCATGTGCTTAATCTCGTGGTTCAACGCTTTCTGAAAAGCTACCCGGAGATGCCGGATCTGCTAGTGATAGTGCGCCGTCTGTCTGCCCATTTTAGAAAGTAAGCTACAGCTTCAGCCGCCCTTGCCGTGCTACAGCAGCGGTTTCAGCTTCCAGCTCACCGACTGTTGTGTGCTGTTCCCACATGCTGGAACTCTAAACTGCATATGTTGGAAAGGATTTGTGAGCAGAAGAGGGCAGTTGTTGACTACCAACATCAACAAGGCCATCGAATTTCAAGTCAGACTCCACACATAAGACCTCAGGAGTGGACATGGATGTCAGACATATGTAACATCCTCCAAAACTTTGAGGACTGCACCAAGATGGTGAGCAGCGATGACGTCATAATTAGCATCACCATCCCGCTTCTCAGCATTCTGAAAAACTTTCTGCTCACAATCAAAAGGATGCATTGCAGGCAGAGTACGAGGACATGGAGCAAGGAAACATACTGGAGGATTACACACAGCCCAGCCTCATGTCTCCTCAACATGGATTGGTAGGCAATGAGGAGAAGGAGGAGGAGGAGGAGGAAGAACGGAGCTACTTTCATGCGCTATAAACGGTACTACAAACACATCTGTATTAGCTTCTGATCAGCAGGGATGGCCTGAGGACTGGGAGGAGGAGGAGGAGGAGGACAGCATGGTCAGTCGTCCTGTTGGTGAGGACATGGAAGTCTTGCCTGTTAGCAGTCTAGCATGCATGGCTGACTTTATGTTGCACTGCATTTCATGTGACTATCGGATTACCAAAATTTTGGGTGACACTCATTACTGGTTGGTGACACTTCTAGACCCATGCTACAAGGAGAACTTTCAATTTCTTCTGCCTGAGGCAGAGAGGTGTACAAAAATGTTGCAGTACCATAAGGCCCTTGTAGCAGAATGTAGCAGGTTTCAGGCCTTCATTTTTTAAAATGTGAACACTCCTGGTTGGGTGTCCATCTGTTAGATTGGGTGTAGTGGAAGACCTGTCGGTCCCTATTATGCTATTTCTACTTTGGTGAAATTGATGCCACTTTTGCGTTGTCTGCCAGTAATTTTTGGACATGTGAACACTCCTGGTTGGGTGTCCATTTGCAGGATTAGGTGTAGTGAAAGACATGTCGGTCCCTATTATACTATCCTACTCTCGTGAAATTGATGCTACTTCTGTGGTGTAAGACTTTCATTTGTTTAAATGTGAACACTGCTGGTTGTGTGGTCATCTGCTGCATTGTGTGTAGTTGAAGACCTGTCGGTCACTATTATACTATTTCTACTGTGGTGAATTTGATTCCACTTTGGTGGTGTCTGCCAATAATTTTTGGAAATGTGAACAGTCCTAGTTGGATGTCCATCTGTTTGATTTGGTGTAGTGGAAGACCTGTAAGGCCCTATTAGGCTAGGTTCACATTGCGTTAGGGCAATCCGTTAAGCGCATAGCGCTAGCGGATTGCGCTAACGCAATGTCTTTATAGGGGTCACGTTTGTAGTTCCCTCTAGCGCAGATCCCCGATCTGTGCTAACGAGGAACGGACCTCGGATGCACCTCAGACACTGCAAGCAGCGTCTAAGGTTCATCACAAAATAACGGCACATCGCTAGCGCGTGCCGAAAATGGCATGCGCTAGCGATGCGCTACAGAGAAAAATCACATTGCTGTCAATGGGTGCGCTAACGGACCCGTTGCACGGCATTAATTGCGACAATTTCGCCGTGCAACGCAGTCCGTTAGCATTAACCCATTAACGCAAAGTGAACCTAACCTTATACTATTTCTACTCTCATGAAATTGATGCCACTTCTGTGGTGTAAGGCCCTCATTTGTTTAAATGTGACCACTCCAGGTTGGGTGTCAAGCTGCTGGATTGGGTTTAGTGGAAGACCTATCGGTCCCTATTATACTATTTCTACTGTGATTAAATTGATGCCACTTTGTTGGCATCTGCCAACAATTTTTGGAAATGTAAACACTTCTAGTTGAATGTCCATCTGTTTGATTTGATGTAGTTATTGCAAAACAATGGGGAGACAAAGAGCGCAATAGGGTCTTATCCACGTTACACAGAGGAGAATATACACCAAATTTGCTAACCTGGTTAGGATGAGGTTAGATATAGATTGCGGCTGCTGCAGATCCACAGGTCTTCACCGACCAGAGAAAATAATGTCTTCAAAGGGAGATTTGTAGTTAAAATTCTGTGCTGCCGCTAAGATGACTTTGAAGACTTGATTTGATGTAGTGGAAGACCTATCTGCCCCTATTATACTATTTCTACTGTGGTGAAATTGATGCCATTTTGGTGATGTCTGCCAATTATTTTTGGAAATTTGAACACTCCTGATTGGGTGTCAATCTGCTGGATTGGGTTTAGTGGAAGACCTTTTGGTCCCTAATATACTATGTCTACTGTGGTGAAATTAATGTCAATTCTGTGGTGTCTGACAATAATTTTTGGAAATGTAAACACTCCTAGTTGGATGTCCATCTGTTTGATTTGGTGTAGTGGAAGACCTGTCGGTCTCTATTATACGATTTCTACTCTCGTGAAATTTGTGCCATTTTTGTGCTTTAATCCCCTCATTTGTTTAAATGTGAAGACTCCTGGTTGGGTGTCCACCTGTTGGATTGGGTGTAGTGGAAGCCCTTTTAGACCCTATTGTACTATTTCTACTCTCATGAAATTGATGCCACTTCTGTGGTGTCTGCCAGTAATTTTTGGAAATGTGAGCACTCCTGATTGGGTGTCCATCTGCTGTATTGGGTGTAGTGGAAGACCTGTCAGTCCCTATGATACTATTTCTACTGTGATGAATTGATGCCACTTTGACGGTGTCTGCCAATAATTTTTGGAAATATGAAGACTCCCAGTTGGGTCTCCATCTGCTGGTTTGGGTGTAGAGGGAGACAAAGTTATCCCATCTGCATCCTCCTCTGCTTTCTTCTCTTCTTCTGGGACTACCATATCCTCCTGCAGACTATTCAAAGTCTGCTCCATCATATAGATGTCTGGAATAGTGATGCTGATGATGGCATCATCAGCGCTAACCATCTTAGTAGCCATTTCAAAACTGTGCAGAAGGATGCATAGGTCCTTAATCTGTGCCCACTCTGTAAACAGATGTCCATACTATGTTGGCCCAGGCTATATGACATTGCATACTGCGTCAGGGTTTCATTGCTGCTGCCACAGTCGCTGTAAAACGTGCAGAGTAGAATTCCACCGTGTTGGAGCTTCACATACCAACTTGTAAACTGGCAAGGTCAAAGTCCTCTGTATCGATACAAGTTAATGAGCTGAGGGGGGCAAACTGCCAAAATGAGCACACAGCTTATGTGCTTTCTGGAGAAGCTCACCCAGGCCTGGGTAGTTGTGGAGAAAATGCTGTACCACCAGATTTAGGACGCAAGCAATGCAAGGCCACTTGCAATTTAGGACCACCACAAGGTTCACACCATTATCGGACATGGCCTTCCCTGGATGCAGGTTCAGCAGAGACAGCCATTGATCAAACTCAGCCTGGAGAGCTGTCCACAACTCTTCATCTGTATGACTGCAATCTCCAAGGCCTATCAATTTTAATACTGCCTGATTGCGGTGAGTCTTGGCTGCGCAGTGTGGAGGTGGAGGGGATTTGCTCTGCACTGTTGGAATGCTTGTCTCATTATGGCATAGGTTGAGGTCAGAGGTGGAGGCCCTACAGGATATAGAGGAGGAGGCAGAAGCAGTGGAGGAATTGTTAAATGTAGAGGTTTGTCCTGCAAGCCTTGGAGAATTCAAGACTTGTGAAGCAGTGCCTGCCCCTACAGCCACTAGAATCACCCAGCGTCAAGTCAGTGAGATGTATCGCCCTTGGCCATGCTTACTCGTCCAAGTGTCTATGGTGAAATGCACCCTGGCAGACAGAGATTTAGTCAAGGAATGGGTGATGTTGTCTGCGACATGCTGGTGTAGTGCAGGCACAGCTTTCTTAGAAAAGTAATATATTAAAAGTAATGACAACTGTGTAATTGGTACTGGGGGACTGCGACAGACATCAGTTTTCCGAAACCATCTGTATCTACCAGGCGGAGAGGCATAATTTCCATGGCCAATAGATTGGAGATGGTGGAGTTCAACCACTTAGTTTTGACTTGTGCGGGAGGAAGAATTCTTTTACGTTACCACAACTGCGGAGCCGTGGGCTGGCTGAAGTGCTGAGAGAGGGCAGAGTATGGTGAATCGGACAAACTGCTGGACCGTGAGAGAGGTGCAGGTGGAAAAGTTATGGTGGATTGAGAAAGCTGTGGTTTGCGCTTCCTCTGAGATTGGTCAAAAACAGCAGGCATGTCCGCTTCTGTTACAGCTGACGGTGGGCTCTCAGTCAGCGTTACTGGAGCATGTAAAGAACTCTAGGTTCTGTGGTTGAAAACCTGTGTCTCAATAGTTGGCACATTAAAAGAGGAGGAGGAAGAAGCAGCAGATGCGATTGTTCGGGCGGCTGAGAAAGAAAATTGGATCAGCGAACTAAATTTCAATAAAACAAATCTTCTTTATTTCATTCTTTTAAAAAAAATAGTCCAGACAGATGATAAAATCATGTAGCATTCTTACGCGTTTCTGGCAGTAGCCCTTAGTCATAGATGATGGGTCGGCTGATAGTTGCTGAGGTCCTCTGGTCCACATTTTAGCTCAGTGGGATTCCCAGACTAACGAATGTTGATTGCGCATGTGTCAAATTTTTGCACTTTTTACCTCTTCTCGGTTTTTTTTGCAAAGTTGGCAAATTACATTACTTGGCTTATCCTTTGCAGTGTCAAAAAAGGCCCAGGCTAGGCAACCGTTGTCACCCCTGCGAGCTGCAAACCTGCAGATGCTGCTGGTCACAGCCACAGTTGTGGCTGAAGATGCATTGCTTATCGTAACCTCTTTGTCTTCCTCCTCAGAAGACCTACTCAGCTGTGTGCCTCTATATTCACGCCAACTGGGATTTTACCTCATGATCATCATCCTCTGTGCTTTCACATTCCTCGCCCTTGGTGTCACCCTCCTCCTCTTTCTGCCCTGAGAGCACACAACAGTGCATGTGAGCCTCAGATATCTGAGTCTCATCAGGATCACCTTTCCCCAGGTGTTAACGTCTGATGTCAAGGGTAAGGGTGCTGTTAGGATCCTAATTTGTCCTGCCCCAGATCCAAGCTAAAAATATTTGGGGCATCGGTGCAGATTTCCTCCTCTTCACTCTGCATAGTTTTTGAGTACAATTGTGATGACAATTTCATAGCAATTCAGACTCACCCATCTGTGGTTCTGTACAAGTCAGTTGTACAGTTAGAGAGTTGGGATGCGGGGGGAAGCAAGAGGTATTTGGGTGCCACCACTGTGGACTATATTGGGTGTGATGTGGAGGTGGAGGAAGAGGAGGAGAGGCCACTTGAAGTTGTGCTTGCCATCCACTTGAGCGCATGCTCTTTCTGGGCCTCTTCAACAAGGCTTACCGCTGTGCATCTGCAAAAAAAGGTAGGGAAGTAACAGAAGTTGAAGAGCAGTAGCATCCAGTAACAGAAATTGTCAGTTGTCTTTGCATATGACGTGATGTTGGTTCACTAGTGCTTTCACAAACATTGCCACCTTCCTCACATACACCTTGAACACAAAGCCTAATTACCCTTCCACCATGGCCTCGCTTTTTCCCAGTCATGTTGCTCAGATAGTGTGGTAGGAGTACAGTATTAGCAAAAACAAATCAGATTTTAAACTCTGCACCACCTCTGCAAACAGCTGAATTTCAGAGACAGTAAATTCCAAGGTGAAATGTGGCGTGCTGTATCATGTTAGTCACAGAAGAAATAATTGTTTGAGTGTGGAAGAGGCCTGTATGACAAAGAAGATATGCTACAAACAGTTTGAAAGTCAGATGTCCCCTAATGTGTGACATTAAGAACACACAATTTTTTGGTGGCCTCTGGATAAGGCCTCTATAACACACTAGATGCTACAAACTATTTGAAAGTCAGGTCTCCTACTGAATGACACTAGGAACAGAAATATTTTTGTGGCCTCTGGATCACACTTCAATAACACACTAGATGCTACAAACAATTTTAAAGTCAGGTCCCCTACTGTATGACATTAGGAACACAAGAAAGTTTGGGTGGCCTCTGGATCAGGCTTCTACAGCCTAATTTCAACGCAACAAAATGACAAAATGTGAGACAGCAGGCTATCTTAATTTTTTGCAACATAAAAAATTATAATTTTTTTTAATGTGCCTTAGGTCTGCAGACAGTTTCATATCTCTGCAGCACAACAAGGTGGGATACAGCAGGCTGTGTCACATTTAGCTAGTGAAAAAATATTATTTAGAATGCTATACTCGTGCATGGACAATAGAAGCAGTGCACAACACACTTGTATGAAATCTGCCCTGCTGGCTTTGTCTGTGGACCTGTGGCAAAAAAAGGCAGACAGGTGGCTGACAGGTAAATTTAACAGCCACATTGTACACTAGCTAGTTACACTATCTGACTGATATACAACCACCTAGATAACTAGCTAAAGTCTTGCAGCTAACAGTGTCAGCATCAGAAGCAGCCTCACTGTGCTGTTACAGTGTCAAAATGGTGCTTAAACCCTTAGTGATGGACCCAATTTGCAGCTTAATGACCAGGCCAATTTTTACAATTCTGACCACTGTCATTTTATGAGGTTATAACTATGGAATTCTTCAACAGATCCTGCTAATTCTTAATTTTTTTGGCAACATATTGTGCTTCATGTTAGTGGTAAAATTTGTGCTATATTACTTGTGTTTATTTATAAAAAATGGAAATACGGTGAAATTTTTTTAAATTTTGCAATTTTCAAATTTTGAATTTTTATGCCCTTAAATCAGAGAGTCATGTCGCACAAAATAGTTAATAAATAACATTTCCCACATATCTACTTTACATCAGCACAATTTTGGAAACAATTTTTTTTTTTTATAGGAAGCTATAATGGTTTAAATTGAACAGCGATTTCTCATTTTTACAACAAAATTTACAAAACCATTTTTTTGGGGACCATCTAACATTTAAAGGCATTTTGAGGGGTGTAAAAGGCCAGAAATAGCCAAAAAGTGACGCCATTCTAAAAACTACACCCCTCATGGAGCTCAAAACCACATTCAAGAAGTTTATTAACCCTTTACGTGCTTCACAGGAACTGAAGCAATGTGGAAGGAAAAAAATTACCATTTTACTTTTTTTTACAAACATTTTAATTAAGAACCAATTTTTTTTATTTCAAGTGTAAAAAAAGAAAATAAACCAGAAAATTTGTTGTACAAATTCTCCTGAATACGCTGATATTCCATATGTGGGGGTAACCCACTGTTTGGGCGCACGGCAGAGCTTGGAAGAGAAGGAGTGCCATTTTACTTTTTCAATGCAGAATAGGCTGGAATTGAGATCGGACGCCATGTCGCTTTTAGGGAGCCCCTGATATGCCTAAACAGTGGAAACTCCCCACAAGTGACACCATTTTGGAAACTAGAAACCTTAAGGAACTAATCTAGATGTGTGAGTACTTTGAACCCCCAAATGCTTCACCAAAGTTTATAACGTAGATCCTTAAAAATAAAAAAATGTATTTTTTCCACAAAAATGACTTTTTGCCCCCAAATTTTTATTTTCACAAGGGTTACAGGAGAAACCAGACCACCAAAGATATTGTGCAATTTCTCCTGAGTACGTCGATACCCGATATGTGGGGGTAAACCACTGTTTGGGCACATGGAACAGCTCGGAAGGGAAGGAGCACCGTTGAATATTTTCAATGCAGAATTGGCTGGAATTGAGATTGGACGCCATGTCGCTTTTGGGGAGCCACTGATATGCATAAACAGTGGAAACACTCCACAAGTGACATTTTGGAAACTAGAGTCCTTAAGGAACTTATCTAGATGTGTGGTGAGCACTTTGAACAAGGGTAACAGGAGAAATTGGAGCACGAACATTCTTGTGCAGTTTGTACTGAGTACTCCACTGTTTGGGCGTCTTGCAGAGCTCGGAAGGGAACGAGTGCCATTTTGGAATGCAGACTTTGATAGAATGGTCTGTGGGCATCATGTTGCGGTTGCAGAGCCCTTGATGTGCCTTTTAGCCCTCAATTTTTTATTTTCCCAAGGGTAACAGGAGAAATTGGACCCCAAAAGTTGTTGTGCAATTTGTGCTGTGTACGCTGATGCCCCAAATGTGGGAGAAAACTACTGTTTGGGCACACATCGGGTCTCAGAAAGGAAGTAGTGATGTTTTGGAATGCAGACTTTGATGGAATGGTCTGCGGTCATCATGTTGTGTTTACAGAGCCCTTGATGTGTCTAAACAGTAGAAACCCCCACAAGTGACCACATTTTTGAAACTAGATCCTCCCAAGGAGCTTATCTAGATGTGTGGTGAGCACTTTGAACGCCCAAGTGCTTCACAGAAATTTATAACACAGAGTTGTGAAAATAAAAAAATATTTTTTCCACAAAAATGATTTTTTAGCACCCCATTTTTTTATTTTCACAAAGGTAACAGGAGAAACTGGAACCCAGAAGTTGTTGTCCAATTTGTCCTCAGTACCCTGATGCCCCATATATTAGGGTAAACCACTGTTTGGGCGCACGGCAGAGCTTAGAAGGGAAGGAGCACCATTTGAATTTTTGAATGCAAAATTGGCTGGAATCAACACACCCATAACCTAAATCCCAACCCTAACTACAACCCTAATCACAACCCTAACCCCAACACAACCCTAACCCTAATCTCAACCCTAACCATAACCCTAACCCTAACCCCAGAACACCCCTAACCCTAATCCCAACCCTAACTATAACCCTAATCACAACCCTAACTCCAACACACCCCTAACCCTAACCATATCCCTAGCCACAAACCTAACCCTAATCCCAATACACCCCTAACCCTAATTCCAACCCTAACCATAACCCCAATCCCAACCCTACTCATAACCGTAATCCCAAACTTAACCCTAATCCCAAAAGTAACCCTAATCCCAAACCTAACCCTAACCCTAATCCAAATGCAACACTAATCCCAAACTGAACCCTAACCCTAATCCCAACCCTAACCCTAATCCCATTCCTAACCCTAACTTTAGCCACAACCCTAACCATAACTTTAGCCCCAACCATAACCCTAACTTTAACCCAAACTCACTTTAGCCCAACTCTAACCCTAATTGGACAATGGAAATAAATTCATTTTCTTTATTTTATTATTTTTTCCAAACTAATGAGGTGATAAAGGGGGGTATATTTGCTTTTTTTATTTGGATCACTGTGATAGGGTCTATCACAGTGACCAAAATGATTTAGTAGGAAAAGTCTTCCTATTGTTGCCGGATGCCGACCGGCAAATCTCGGCGGGCGCACTGCGCATGCGCCCACCATTTTCTTCCTGAAAAAAGATGGCGGTGCCCATGGGAGGAAGAAGGAGGGTCGAGGAGCACCGAGAGACACTGGTAAGTATCGGGAGGTGATCAAGGACCCTATTTATCTGTCCTCTGATACCTCTGATGTGCGATCATATTGGAGGCAAGAGAAATTAAATGGCACCTTGGACTTTTTGTTGTTGTTGTTGATGTTGCCGGTATACGGTTAGTACCAGCGATCGCAACCCTGGCAGCTGAGACTCTGAGACCTGCCGGCAGATATCAGTGGGTGCACTGCGTGTGCGCCTGCCATTTTCTTCCCAGATGAAGATGACGACGCCCATGGGGGGAAACATGAGGAGCTCCTGGAGGTACTGGGAGACACAGCAGACTTTTTTTATGCGGTCGCCAGTAAACATCCCGAATCATGGTCTCTGGAGTCTCGGCTACCCCCAGCAGCTGAGATCCTGGAGAAAATCCGACTCTGGGGGGCTCTATACACTTTTTCCACAGCATTGGTAATTAACAGCGCTGTGGTTTATGTACCCTTAATTGCCGCCGTTAAAAGGCATATCGGCAGTCGTTAAGGGGTTATAAAGATGTCCGCAATTTATATGGAGAGGGACATGTGATTTCAGCAGCCAATGACATAAGCCTTTGTGTCACGACATTGTGGGTGCTTCCTACACTCTGATTGGCTACCCTCATTGTGCTCACATAAAGTTATGAAAAAAAATTACTGTTTACAAGAACAATTCACCTGTGAGTTCTGCAAAACCCCTACCCTCATCAAACACGTGCCAAGCGCTCATGATACACACTATTATAATTGCTAAAGTGCTGAACATACTCTTGTGGCAATGCAAATATTTTCCCGCAGTTTTAACAAATGTTACCGATTTTTTCCAATTTTATAAAATTTTGCTCATGTTTCTGATCACAAATTCGAATGTGCCATGTTTGTGCCGAATTTATGTTTAGCGATCGTTTCCCGAACAAATTTGCTCATCACTATTTATGGAGCATAATATTATCTTATTTTTATTTTGCCCTTCTTACTTAATTACTTATGTGAAGTTTTAACTTTACTTACTAATTTCGTGCTGGACCTCACATGTACTTTTCTCATAATTGGGGATCATCTGGCAGCATATGTGTCTCCATGCAGCATCCTTTCTATTGCGGTCCGCATAATTGGCGTTGCATTGGTCTCCTATATCAGGCCTCTCCTGCACCAGAACAATCAGCATTTCCACATTAATATATCTGGCCATGTTGCTGATATCCATGAAGGCGTGCTCCTGGCTTTTTTATAGTTTGCCAGGAAAATATGCCTGCTATGCTTCCTGTTCTTGGCTGATGCAATTTCCTGTCAGTAGGAAAATGTTTGCGTATTTTTCAAAAGCTACATGGATGCTCTGTGTAGCGTCCAAGTTTTTCTCGCACTCATAGGCTTCCATTGGCAAGTCTCAGATGATATACGCGTACAATCGCAGCATGTTGTGATTTTACCCGCACGTCCAATACGCCTGAGAAAATAAATGGTGATGTGAGCTGCCACATAAAATAGCACTGCTCTGAGTGTCATGTGATGCTTTATTGCATAGCACTCGCCCGTATTCTATGGTACTGTGATGCCGGCTTAAGTCCTCATCTCTGTACAGAGGTTAAAGGATGAAGGTCAGGGCTCCACTGGGATCTGATAGTCGGAGTAACTAATGCAAAAATTTTCTGTACAAATCTTATTTGGAGCTATATGGTGACCTCAAAAAGAGCCATGTTATACACTTTATCTGATTATTAAAAAGATATGTCTGCTAGGCTGTTATGATAAAGCAGCTCATAATATGTAACTCAGAGCACTGTCCAATCGTGTGGTATATGTTATTTCTCCCAAAGAAAGAGAATATGAACTGGAAACATAGGAAACAAACATGTTTAGATAGTGGGACACCTAGGAAGTATGCCAGCACTACTTTTAGCATTATTGCTGTCAGCATTGCTATGAAATTTTATGTTCAACAGTTAAATGGTGAGTGCATAAAATGGTTGGTAATTAGATAGTGCATCGTGTATGTAAGCAAAATACCATTGTGCTTCAGGAAACATTCACATTATCATGGGTTTTACAACAAAAGAGTTCACAGAGAAATCAAATACTTTTTTGTCCTTTACTGCGTAATTAATTTTACATGGCATCTAACAAAGGTAAAAGCGATTACATTAATACAATGTCAGCATTCCTGTGTTTATGCAAAATTCGGAATTAAGACTTCATCTTTTCCTCTTTGTTCTCATAAACTAATGAATGAAAAGGTGAATATTTTAAGATCTGCAAGCGAAAAACTGCTGTGAAGACTTTATTATGCGGTTCTACTGTATCGGATTGTTCTGTAACGCTAACATTATATGTAACTATTCATTTTCATCACTTGCCCTTGATTAATCCAGTCATAAGAGGTAGATGCAGACCCAGCAATCTCACACCAGTTAATTAAATTATCAACACATTTACTTCCCTAGGTTCAAATAACCTTTGTAAAATAAGGTATCACAGACCTTTACTAATATATTTATTTAACAGTGACATCTACATTTTCTGCACAAAGGAAACTGTATATGGTACACCTACTATCCAATACCAATGTTTCTCTTTTTGCTTTTGTCTAAAACTATCAGTGATGCATTTACACTAATGTTTTAATTTTCTTCTTATGGTAAGTTATCAGTTATTATAAACTTGTAAAATTAAGGTTCTATCAGCTACAGCAGCTTCTTACATTTTGCAATTTAGGTTCTGTAATACATTGGGTCCAATCGGAGTAATTATTCCCATAGTTTACTATCATTGTATATATTAATACAAATAGTGTCCAAAATATTTTTTGTAATGGGATGGCACTTCAATTAATAATAATAACTCAATTTTGGGCTAACATAAATTACTGCTGAATGAAGAGGACTATACAAATTTAATAGATCTTTACTAAATACAAAATAAAAACAATATATAATAAAATTATATAGAAAGAGTAACACTAGCAGAGTACTCAGTAGGGGGGTATAACTAATATTTCCAAGAAAAAAATGTATAAGAATATAAAAAAAATAAAGAACTAATAAATATATTGTGCAAAGACTATGCAATACCACTGGTAAACATTTATGACTAATGATTAGTGTTGAGCGATACTTTCCGATATTTGAAAGTATCGGTATCGGATGGTATCGGCCGATACCGGCAAAATATCGGTTACCAATACAAGTCAATGGGACACAAATATCGGAATGTATCCTCGATGGTTCCCAGGGTCTGAAGGAGAGGAAACTCTCCTTCAGGCCCTGGGATCCATATTATTGTAAAAAATAAAGAATAAAAATAAAAAATATGGCTATACTCACCCTTCCGAAGGACCCTGGCTGTCACCGCTGCAAGCGTCCGCCTCCGTTCCTGAGAATTGCAGAGAGTGAAGGACCTTCGATGACGTCGCCGTCCGCTCACGTGACTGCTCACCTGACCGCAACGTCATCGAAGGTCCTTCACTCACTACATTCTCAGGAACGGAGGCGGACGCTCGCAGCGGTGACAGCCAGGGTTCATCGGAGGGGTGAGTATAGCCATATTTTTTTTTTCATTCTTTATTTTTTACATTAATATGGATCCCAGGGCCTGAAGGAGAGTTTCATCTCCTCCAGACCCTTGGAACCAAATGCACCGCACACTCGGATACCGATTTCCAATATCACAAAAATATCGGAACTCGGTATCGGAATTCCGATACAGCAAGTATCGGCCGATACCCGATACTTGCAGTATCGGAATGCTCAACACTACTAATGAGTAAGGATTACATAATCCCAAACAGCTAGCAATAGATCACAATAAATATGTAACTATAATATGCAACTATCATTCAAAAGCTGCTTGGAAAAAATGCATGTAGCAAAGATGGCTGTGAACCAAGTGCTATAAAAGTCCACAGAGTCCACAGATATAAATAATTAAACAAATAAGTAAAGTAGTGGAATAGGAATGCCATAGAAATAATTACCTTAGTAAAAAAAATGTGCTGTAGGTTGGAAAAGAATATCCCACCTTCCACCTCAACTGTTATGGACCTGGTGGTTAGGAGCACCCGAAAAGACCTGATGGTTAAACTAACCAAGGACAAGCTCTGGGAAGTGGGAGCTCTGCTGACCGCAACCCCTAATCCTATCACACACTAGAAATTGCCGTGGAGCGCTCCTGACTCTCCCTAGACGCCTCTTCACAGCCTAAGAGCTAACTAGCCCTAGAGATAGAAAATAAAGCCTATCTTGCCTCAGAGAAATTCCCCAAAGGTAAAGGAAGCCCCCCACATATATTGACTGTGAGTTAAGATGAAAGTCACAAACACAGAAATGAAACAGGTTTCAGCAAAGGGAGGCCAGACTTATTAAACAGACTGAGGATCGGAAAGGTATATTTGTGGTCAGCACAAAAAACTACAAAAAGACCACGCAGAGTGTGCAAAAAGACCTCCGCACCGACTCACGGTACGGAGGTGCCACTCTGCATCCCAGAGCTTCCAGCTAGCAAGGCAAAATCATGATAGCAAGCTGGACAAGAAAACAATGAACAAATAGTAAACTAGCAGGGACTTAGCTTCTGCTGGAGTAGACAGGTCACCAGAAAGATCCAAGACTGAACTGAACCAGTACAAGAACATTGACAGCTGGCATAGAGTAACGATCTGAGTGGAGTTAAATAGAGCAGCCAGCCAAAGAATAAACTAAATCACCTGTGGAAGGAACCTCAGAAGCAGCAGCTCCACTTACAGCCACCAGAGGGAGTCCATGGACAGAACTCGCCGAAGTACCATTCATGACCACAGGAGGGAGTTCGATAACAGAATTCACAACACTCAACACGCGTTTCGCAACACCAGTGTCTTCCGAGGACATCCTCTTTTAATAACAGGAGTACTGTTTCAAAAGTGAATAGGCCGCATTTGCATTAGGCCTCTTTATATTCCTATGTTGTGTGCTCTGAGCTCTAATTCCTACACCGTAAAAGAGTAACATGTTGTTCCTTGGCTGCTCCCTAAGTTTTGTTCTGACTTTGATTGACTGGGCAAGCTCATGTAATGTGATAGTTGATGCAATTTATAGGGATGGCTATGCAGCCACACCTGACATTATTAGCCTGCTCTCTGAGTCTTCAGCATTGTCGAAATGGTGTCAGCAAATGAGTACATATACTGTACATATTTTTTTCTAATTCTCTCTAGTCAAATTGCAAATTGTTTGAATTCATGTAAAAGTGTGAATTTCAGAAAATCCAATCAAACCCCATTCTCCACAGATTGATCCACTCTTTTACATGCACTATTTTCTGTACTTGGAGAATTTTAAGTCTATACAGTAGAATGGATTTTCCATTCCTATTTGTTTTGCTTTTCATAAGGCAATTGTGCTGAGGTCTATGTAGATTTTGAGCTAGACAGTGTGGTATCTCTGGACAGAGCAGGACCAATGGCAGTAAATAATTTGAATGGCTGTAAATGATGAACAAGGACAAACTTACCCAGCCCGATATGTGCAGAAGGCAACAAAAATAACTGCAACCTGAGAATAAGGAGAGCTGTGGTACACAAAGAGATACCATGTTACATGCAGCTGCACTAAAGCAAGGAATGAGTGAGTTAGGTTGGAATCACACACAGCGTATAAAAAAACGGTCCATTTTTCACGGCCGAGATTTGCAGAAATGTTCCCCAACAGTGATCCATATATCATCCGTGTGCAATGCGAGGATGCAATTTTTTTCTCATTAACCCCTTTACCCCCAAGGGTGGTTTGCACGTTAATAACCGGGCCAATTTTTACAATTCTGACCACTGTCCATTTATGAGGTTATAACTCTGGAACACTTCAACGGATTCCAGTGATTCTGACATTGTTTTCTCGTGACATATTGTACTTCATGACAATGGTAAAAATTCTTTGATAGTACTTGCGTTTATTTGTGAAAAAAACGGAAATTTGGCGAAAATTATGAAAATTTCGCAATTTTCCAACTTTGAATTTTTATGCAATTAAATCACAGATATATGTCCCACAAAATACTTAATAAGTAACATTTCCCACATGTTTACTTTACATCAGCACAATTTTGGAACCAAAATTTTTTTTTGTTAGGGAGTTATAAGGGTTAAAAGTTGACCAGCAATTTCTCATTTTTACAACACCATTTTTTTTTAGGGACCACATCTCATTTGAAGTCATTTTGAGGGGTCTATATGATAGAAAATACCCAAGTGTGACACCATTCTAAAAACTGCACCCCTCATGGTGCTAAAAACCATATTCAAGAAGTTTATTAACCCTTCTGGTGCTTCACAGGAATTTTTGGAATGTTTAAATAAAAATGAACATTTAATTTTTTTTCACAAAAAATTTAATTCAGCTCCAATTTGTTTTATTTTACCAAGGGTAACAGGAGAAAATGGACCGCAAAAGTTGTTGTACAATTTGTCCTGAGTACACCGATACCCCATATGTGGGGGTAAACCACTGTTTGGGCACATGACAGAGCTCGGAAGCGAAGGAGCGCCATTTGACTTTTCAATGCAAAAT
This sequence comes from Ranitomeya imitator, assembly GCF_032444005.1. Classification (NCBI taxonomy): domain Eukaryota; kingdom Metazoa; phylum Chordata; class Amphibia; order Anura; family Dendrobatidae; genus Ranitomeya; species Ranitomeya imitator. The sequence continues at coordinate 230,706,262 of NC_091287.1, read as the reverse complement.
TGACTGGAATCGAGATGGGACACCATGTTGCGTTTGGAGAGCCCCTGATGTGCCTAAACATTGAAACCCCCCACAAGTGACACTATTTTGGAAAGTAGACCCCCTAAGGAACTTATCTAGAGGTGTGGTGAGCACTTTTACCGACCAAGTGCTTCACAGAAGTTTATAATGGAGAACCGTAAAAATAAAAAATCATATTTTTTCACAAAAATTATCTTTTCGCCCCCAATTTTTTATTTTCCCAAGGGTAAGAGAAGAAATTGGACCCCAAAAGTTGTTGTACAATTTGTCCTGAGTACGCTGATATCTCATATGTGGGGGTAAACCACTGTTTGGGCGCATGGGAGAGCTCGGAAGGGAAGGAGCGCCGTTTGACTTTTCAATGCAAAATTGACAGGAATTGAGATGGGACGCCATGTTGCGTTTGGAGAGCCACTGATGTGCCTAAACATTGAAACCCCCCACAAGTGACACCATTTTGGAAAGTAGACCCCCTAAGGAACTTATCTAGATGTGTGGTGAGCGCTTTAACCTACCAAGGGCTTCACAGAAGTTTATAATGCAGAGCCGTAAAAATAAAACAAAAATTTTTTCCCACAAAAATTATTTTTTAGCCCCCAGTTTTGTATTTTCCCGAGGGTAAGAGGAGAAATTCGACCCCAAAAGTTGTTGTCCAATTTGTCCTGAGTACGCTGATACCCCATATGTGGAGGGAACCACCGTTTGGGCGCATGGGAGGGCTCGGAAGGGAAGGAGTGCCATTTGGAATGCAGACTTAGATGGAATAGTCTGCAGGCGTCACATTGCGTTTGCAGAGCCCCTAATGTACCTAAACAGTAGAAACCCCCCACAAGTGACCCCATATTGGAAACTAGACCCCCCAGGGAACTCATCTAGATGTGTTGGGAGAACTTTGAACCCCCAAGTGTTTCACTACAGTTTATAACGCAGAGCCGTGAAAATAAAAAATCTTTTTTTTTTTCCCACAAAAATTATTTTTTAGCCCCTAGTTTGTTTTTTCCCAAGGGTAACAGGAGAAATTGGACCCCAAAAGTTGTTGTCCTATTTGTCCTGAGTACGCTGATACCCCATAAGTTGGGGCAAACCCCTGTTTGGGCACACGGGAGAGCTCGGAAGGGAAGGAGCACTGTTTTACTTTTTCAACGCAGAATTGGCTGGAATTGAGATCGGACGCCATGTCGTGTTTGGAGAGCCCCTGATGTGCCTAAACAGTGGAAACCCTCCAATTATAACTGAAGCCCTAATCCAAACACACCCTTAACCCTAATTCCAACGGTAACCCTAACCACACCCCTAACCCTGACACACCCCTAATCCCAACCCTATTCCCAACTGTAAATGTAATCTAAACCCTAACCCTAACTTTAGCCCCAACCCTAACTGTAGCCCCAACCCTAACTGTAGCCCCAACCCTAACCCTAACCCTAACCCTAGCCCTAGCCCTAACCCTAACCCTAGCCCTAACCCTAGCCCTAACCCTAGCCCTAGCCCTAGCCCCAACCCTAACCCTAGCCCTAACCCTAGCCCTAACCCTAGCCCTAACGGGAAAATGGATATAAATACATTTTTTTAGTTTTTCCCTAACTAAGGGGGTGATGAAGGGGGGTTTGATTTACATTTATAGCAGGTTTTTTAGCGGATTTTTATGATTGGCAACCGTCACACACTGAAAGACGCTTTTTATTGCAAAAAATATTTTTTGCGTTACCACATTTTGAGAGCTATAATTTTTCCATATTTTGGTCCACAGAGTCATGTGAGGTCTTGTTTTTTGCGGGACGAGTTGACAATTTTATTGGTAACATTTTCAGGCACGTGACATTTTTTGATCGCTTTTTATTCTGATTTTTGTGAGGAAGAATGACCAAAAAACAGCTATTCATGAATTTCTTTTGGGGGAGGCGTTTATACCGTTCCGCGTTTGGTAAAATTGATAAAGCAGTTTTATTCTTCGGGCCAGTACGATTACAGCGACATCTCATTTATATCATTTTTTTATGTTTTGGCGCTTTTATACGATAAAAACTATTTTACGGAAAAAATAATTATTTTTGCATCGCTTTATTCTCAGGACTATAACTTTTTTATTTTTTTGCTGATGTTGCTGTATGGCAGATCGTTTTTTGCGGGACAAGATGAGGCTTTCAGCGGTACCATGGTTATTTATATCCATCTTTTTGATCGCGTGTTATTCCACTTTTTGTTCGGCGGTATGATAATAAAGCGTTGTTTTTTGCCTCGTTTTTTTTTTTTTTTTTTTACGGTGTTTACTGAAGGGGTTAACTAGTGGGCCATTTTTATAGGTCGGGCCGTTACGGACGCGGTGATACTAAATATGTGTACTTTTATTGTTTTGTTTTTTTTATTTAGATAAAGAAATGTATTTATGGGAATAATATTTTTTTTTTTTTTTCATTATTTTGGAATATTTTTTTAAATTTTTTTTTACACATTAGAAATTTTTTTTTTAACTTTTTTACTTTGTCCCAGGGGGGGACATCACAGATCGATGATCTGACAGTTTGCACAGCACTCTGTCAGATCACCGATCTGATAGGAGTGCAGGCTGCTTCACAGTGCCTGCTTTGAGCAGGCTCTGTGAAGCCACCTCCCTCCCTGCAGGACCCGGATCCGCGGCCATCTTGGATCCGGGCCTGGAGCAGGGAGGGAGGGAGGTGAGACCCTCGCAGCAACGCGATCACATCGCGTTGCTGCGAGGGGCTCAGGGAAGCCCGCAGGGAGCCCCCTCCCTGCGCGGTGCTTCCCTGCACCGCCGGCACATCGCGATCATCTTTGATCGCGGTGTGCCGGGGGTTAATGTGCCGTGACCGCTCCTGGCACATAGTGCCGGATGTCAGCTGCGATAGGCAGCTGACACCCGGCCGCGATCGGCGGCGCTCCCCCCGTGAGCGCTGCCGATCGCATATGACGTACTATTGCGTCCTTGGGAAGTAAAGCCCACCCCACATGGACGCAATAGTACGTCTTATGGCAGAAAGGGGTTAAAGTATCCGTGTGACATCCATATGTCATCCGTATTGCATCCGTATGGCGAGATTTTCTAGCCGGCTTGCAAAATGGACATATAATGGATCCATGGCATCAAATATTCATGCAAAAATATATATATATATATATATATATATTTATATCACTGAGACAAATATATATATATATATATATATATATATATATATATATACAGTACAGACCAAAAGTTTGGACACACCTTCTCATTTAAAGATTTTTCTGTATCTCCATGACTATGAAAATTGTAAATTCACAAAGAAGGAATCAAAACTATGAATTAACACTTGTGGAATTATATACTTAAAGGGACTCTGTCACCTGAATTTGGAGGGAACAATCTTCAGCCATGGAGGCGGGGTTTTGGGGTTTTTGATTCACCCTTTCCTTACCCGCTGGCTGCATGCTGGCTGCAATATTGGATTGAAGTTCATTCTCTGTCCTCCATAGTACACGCCTGCGCAAGGTAAGATTGCCTTGCGCAGGTGTGTACTATGGAGGACAGAGAATGAACTTCAATCCAATATTGCAGCCAGCATGCAGCCAGCGGGTAAGGAAAGGGTGAATCAAAAACCCCAAAACCCCACCTCCATGGCTGAAGATTGTTCCCTCCAAATTCAGGTGACAGTGTCCCATTAACAAAAAAGTGTGAAACAACTGAAAATATGTCTTATATTCTAGGTTCTTCAAAGTAGCTACATTTTGCTTTGATGTCTGCTTTGCAAACTCTTGGCATTCTCTTGATGAGCTTCAAGAGGTAGTCACCGGGAATGGTCTTCCAACAATCTTGAAGGAGTTCCCAGAGATGCTTAGCACTTGTTGGCCCTTTTGCCTTCACTCTGCGGTCCAGCTCACCCCAAAACATCTCGATTGGGTTCCGGACTGGCCAGGTCATCTGGCGTAGCACCCCATCACTCTCCTTCTTGGTCAAATAGCCCTTACACAGCCTGGAGGTGTGTTTGGGTCATTGTCCTGTTGAAAAATAAATGATGGTCCACCTAAACGCACACGGGATGGAATAGCATGCCACTGCAAGATGTTGTGGTAGCCATGCTGGTTCAGTATGCCTTCAATTTTAAATAAATCCCCAACAGCAAAGCACCCACACACCATTACACCTCCTCCTCCATGCTTCACGGTGGGAACCAGGCATGTAGAGTCCATCCGTTCACCTTTTCTGCGTCACACAAAGACACGGTGGTTGGAACCAAAGATCTCAAATTTGGACTCATCAGACCAAAGCACAGATTTCCACTGGTCTAATGTCCATTCCTTGTGTTCTTTAGCCCAAACAAGTCTCTTCTGCTTGTTGCCTGTCCTTAGCAATGGTTTCCTAGCAGCTATTTTACCATGAAGGCCTGCTGCACAAAGTCTCCTCTTAACAGTTGTTGTAGAGATGCGTCTGCTGCTAGAACTCTGTGTGGCATTGACCTGGTCTCTAATCTGAGCTGCTGTTAACCTGCGATTTCTGAGGCTGGTGACTTTGTAGTGCTTGATGGTTTTTGCAACTGCACTTGGGGACACTTTCAAAGTTTTCCCAATTTTTCGGACTGACTGACCTTCATTTCATAAAGTAATGATGGTCACTCGTTTTTCTTAACTTAGCTGCATTTTTCTTGCCATAATACAAATTCTAACAGTCTATTCAGTAGGACTATCAGCTGTGTATCCACCAGACTCCTGCTCAACACAACTAATGGTCCCAACTCCATTTATAAGGCAAGAAATTCCACTTATCAAACCTGAGAGGGCACACCTGTGAAGTGAAAACCATTCCCGGTGACTACCTCTTGAAGCTCATCAAGACAATGCCAAGAGTGTGCAAAGCAGTCATCAAAGCAAAAGGTGGCTACTTTGAAGAACCTAGAATGTAAGACATATTTTCTGTTGTTTCACACTTTTTTGTTAAGTATATAATTCCACATGTGTTAATTCATAGTTTTGATGCATTCAGTGTGAATTTACAATTATCATAGTCATGAAAATACAGAAAAATCTTTAAATGAGAAGGTGTGTCCAAACTTTTGGTCTGTACTGTATATATATATATATATATATATATATATATATATATATATATCTTTATATTTCATACAGAGCTAGATAGCAGAATAGTCGATAATTCAATTGTTGGCATCCGTGAAATCATTACAGAACCCAACAGGATATGAGACATGGTTTACATACAGTAATAATGACTAATAATGTTAGGTGTGTGTGTGTGTGTTTGTTTGTGTGTGTGTGTGCATGTGTGTAAAGTTTTGGAGCTGTAGGTGTTAAATTAAAGGATTAATTCATGGAAAAATCGTGCGTGGGCTCCCGCATCATTTTCTCCTCCAGAGAGGGAAAGCCAGTGACTGAGGGCAGATATTAATAGCCTAGAGAGGGACCATGGTTATTGGTCCCCTGGCTAAAAAAATCTGCCCCAGCCACCCCAAAAAAGGCACATCTGTAAATACACACCTATTCCGACACTTAGCCTCTCTATTCCCATTGCCCTGTAGTGGTGGCATATGGGGAAATAAGCGGTTAATGGCACCTTGCTATTGGTGACATTAAGCTTGGTTAATAATGGAAAGGTGTCAAAAAGACACCTATCCATTATTAATCCAATAGTATGAAAGGGTTAAAAATAAACACACATTAAGAATAAAGTCTTTTAATGAAATAATGAAACAGACAGGTTGAAAATCTTAATTACACTCCAAGCGAGGCCCTCGTATATACAGTACAGACCAAAAGTTTGGACACACCTTCTCATTTAACCCCTTCATGACCCAGCCTATTTTGACCTTAAAGACCTTGCCGTTTTTTGCAATTCTGACCAGTGTCCCTTTATGAGGTAATAACTCAGGAACGCTTCAACGGATCCTAGCGGTTCTGAGATTGTTTTTTCGTGACATATTGGGCTTCATGTTAGTGGTAAATTTAGGTCAATAAATTCTGCGTTTATTTGTGATAAAAACGGAAATTTGGCGAAAATTTTGAAAATTTCGCAATTTTCACATTTTGAATTTTTATTCTGTTAAACCAGAGAGATATGTGACACAAAATAGTTAATAAATAACATTTCCCACATGTTTACTTTACATCAGCACAATTTTGGAAACAAAATTTTTTTTTGTTAGGAAGTTATAAGGGTTAAAATTTGACCAGCGATTTGTCATTTTTACAACGAAATTTACAAAACCATTTTTTTTAGGGACCACCTCACATTTGAAGTCAGTTTGAGGGGTCTATATGGCTGAAAATACCCAAAAGTGACACCATTCTAAAAACTGCACCCCTCAAGGTACTCAAAACCACCTTCAAGAAGTTTATTAACCCTTCAGGTGCTTCACAGCAGCAGAAGCAACATGGAAGGAAAAAATGAACATTTAACTTTTTAGTCACAAAAATTATCTTTTAGCAACAATTTTTTTATTTTCCCAATGGTAAAAGGAGAAACTGAACCACGAAAGTTGTTGTCCAATTTGTCCTGAGTACGCTGATACCTCATATGTGGGGGTAAACCACTGTTTGGGCGCACGGCAGGGCTTGGAAGGGAAGGAGCGCCATTTGACTTTTTGAATCAAAAATTGGCTCCACTCTTTAGCGGACACCATGTCGCGTTTGGAGAGCCCCCGTGTGCCTAAAAATTGGAGCTCCCCCACAAGTGACCCCATTTTGGAAACTAGACGCCCCAAGGAACTTATCTAGATGCATAGTGAGCACTTTGAACCCCCAGGTGCTTCACAAATTGATCCGTAAAAATGAAAAAGTACTTTTTTTTCACAAAAAAATTCTTTTAGCCTCAATTTTTTCATTTTCACATCGGCAACAGGATAAAATGGATCCTAAAATGTGTTGGGCAATTTCTCCTGAGTACACCAATACCTCACATGTGGGGGTAAACCACTGTTTGGGCACATGGTAAGGCTCGGAAGGGAAGGAGCGCCATTTGACTTTTTGAATGAAAAATTATTTCCATCGTTAGCGGACACCATGTCGCGTTTGGATAGCTCCTGTGTGCCTAAACATTGGCGCTCCCCCACAAGTGACCCCATTTTGGAAACTAGACCCCCCAAGGAACTTATTTAGATGCCTAGTGAGCACTTTAAACCCTCAGGTGCTTCACAAATTGATCTGTAAAAATGAAAAAGTACTTTTTTTTCACAAAAAAATTCTTTTCGCCTCAATTTTTTCATTTTCACATGGACAGTAGGATCAAATGGATCATAAAATTTGTTGGGCAATTTCTCCCCAGTACGTCGATACCTCATATGTGGGGGTAAACCACTGTTTGGGCACTCGGCAGGGCTCGGAAGGGAAGGCGTGCCATTTGACTTTTTGAATGGAAAATTAGCTCCAATTGTTAGCGGACACCATGTTGCGTTTGGAGAGCCCCTGTGTGCCTAAACATTGGAGCTCCCCCACAAGTGACCTCATTTTGGAAACTAGACCCCCCAAGGAACTTATCTAGATGCATATTGAGCACTTTAAACCCCCAGGTGCTTCACAGAAGTTTATAACGCAGAGCCATGAAAATAAAAAATAATTTTTCTTTCCTCAAAAATGATATTTTAGCCTGGAATTTCCTATTTTGCCAAGGATAATAGGAGAAATTGGACCCCATATATTGTTGTCCAGTTTGTCCTGAGTACGCTGATACCCCATATGTGGGGGTAAACCACTGTTTGGGCGCACGGCAGGGCTCGGAAGGGATGGCACGCCATTTGGCTTTTTAAATGGAAAATTAGCTCCAATCATTAGCGGACACCATGTCACGTTTGGAGAGCCCCTGTGTGCCTAAACATTGGAGATCCCCCAGAAATGACACCATTTTGGAAACTAGACCCCCAAAGGAACTAATCTAGATGTGTGGTGAGGACTTTGAACCCCCAAGTGCTTCACAGAAATTTATAACGCAGAGCCATGAAAATAAAAATAAAAAATTATTTTCTCAAAAATGATCTTTTAGCCTGCAATTTTTTATTTTCCCAAGGGTAACAGGAGAAATTTGACCCCAAAAGTTGTTGTCCAGTTTCTCCTGAGTACGCTGATACCCCATATGTGGGGGTAAATCACTGTTTGGGCACATGCCGGGGCTCGGAAGTGAAGTAGTGACGTTTTGAAATGCAGACTTTGATGGAATGCTCTGTGGGCGTCACGTTGCGTTTGCAGAGCCCCTGATGTGGCTTAACAGTAGAAACCCCCCACAAGTGACCCCATTTTGGAAACTAGACCCCCAAAGGAACTTATCTAGATGTGTGGTGAGCACTTTGAACCCCCAAGTGCTTCATAGAAGTTTATAATGCAGAGCCGTGAAAATAATAAATACGTTTTCTTTCCTCAAAAATAATTATTTAGCCCAGAATTTTTTATTTTCCCAAGGGTTACAGAAGAAATTGGACCCCAAAAGTTGTTGTCCAGTTTCTCCTGAGTACGCTGATACCCCATATGTGGGGGTAAACCACTGTTTGGGCACATGCCGATGCTCGGAAGTGAAGTAGTGACGTTTTGAAATGCAGACTTTGATGGAATGCTCTGTGGGCGTCACGTTGCGTTTGCAGAGCCCCTGATGTGGCTTAACAGTAGAAACCCCCCACAAGTGACCACATTTTGGAAACTAGACCCCGAAAGGAACTTATCTAGATGTGTGGTGAGCACTTTGAACCCCCAAGCGCTTCATAGAAGTTTATAATGCAGAGCCGTGAAAATAATAAATACGTTTTCTTTCCTCAAAAATAATTATTTAGCCCATAATTTTTTAATTTTCCCAAGGGTAACAGGAGAAATTTGACCCCAATATTTGTTGTCCAGTTTCTCCTGAGTACGCTGATACCCCATATGTGGGGGTAAATCACTGTTTGGGCACATGCCGGGGCTCGGAGTGAAGTAGTGACGTTTTGAAATGCAGACTTTGATGGAATGCTCTGTGGGCGTCACGTTGCGTTTGCAGAGCCCCTGATGTGGCTTAACAGTAGAAACCCCCCACAAGTGACCCCATTTTGGAAACTAGACCCCCAAAGGAACTTATCTAGATGTGTGGTGAGCACTTTGAACCCCCAAGTGCTTCATAGAAGTTTATAATGCAGAGCCGTGAAAATAATAAATACGTTTTCTTTCCTCAAAAATAATTATTTAGCCCAGAATTTTTTATTTTCCCAAGGGTTACAGAAGAAATTGGACCACAAAAGTTGTTGTCCAGTTTCTCCTGAGTACGCTGATACCCCATATGTGGGGGTAAACCACTGTTTGGGCACATGCCGATGCTCGGAAGTGAAGTAGTGACGTTTTGAAATGCAGACTTTGATGGAATGCTCTGTGGGCGTCACGTTGCGTTTGCAGAGCCCCTGATGTGGCTTAACAGTAGAAACCCCCCACAAGTGACCACATTTTGGAAACTAGACCCCGAAAGGAACTTATCTAGATGTGTGGTGAGCACTTTGAACCCCCAAGCGCTTCATAGAAGTTTATAATGCAGAGCCGTGAAAATAATAAATACGTTTTCTTTCCTCAAAAATAATTATTTAGCCCATAATTTTTTAATTTTCCCAAGGGTAACAGGAGAAATTTGACCCCAATATTTGTTGTCCAGTTTCTCCTGAGTACGGTGATACCCTATATGTGGGTTTAAACTACTGTTTGGGCACATGCCGGGGCTTGGAATTGAAGTAGTGACGTTTTGAAATGCAGACTTTGATGGAATGCTCTGCGGGCGTCACGTTGCGTTTGCAGAGCCCCTGATGTGCCTAAACAGTAGAAACCCCCCACAAGTGACCCCATTTTGGAAACTAGACCCCCAAAGGAACTTATCTAGATGTGTGGTGAGCACTTTGAACCCCCAAGTGCTTCATAGAAGTTTATAATGCAGAGCCGTGAAAATAATAAATACGTTTTCTTTCCTCAAAAATAATTATTTAGCCCAGAATTTTTTATTTTCCCAAGGGTTACAGAAGAAATTGGACCCCAAAAGTTGTTGTCCAGTTTCTCCTGAGTACGCTGATACCCCATATGTGGGGGTAAACCACTGTTTGGGCACATGCCGAGGCTCGGAAGTGAAGTAGTGACGTTTTGAAATGCAGACTTTGATGGAATGCTCTGTGGGCGTCACGTTGCGTTTGCAGAGCCCCTGATGTGGCTTAACAGTAGAAACCCCCCACAAGTGACCGCATTTTGGAAACTAGACCCCGAAAGGAACTTATCTAGATGTGTGGTGAGCACTTTGAACCCCCAAGCGCTTCATAGAAGTTTATAATGCAGAGCCGTGAAAATAATAAATACGTTTTCTTTCCTCAAAAATAATTATTTAACCCATAATTTTTTAATTTTCCCAAGGGTAACAGGAGAAATTTGACCCCAATATTTGTTGTCCAGTTTCTCCTGAGTACGGTGATACCCTATATGTGGGTTTAAACTACTGTTTGGGCACATGCCGGGGCTTGGAATTGAAGTAGTGACGTTTTGAAATGCAGACTTTGATGGAATGCTCTGCGGGCGTCACGTTGCGTTTGCAGAGCCCCTGATGTGCCTAAACAGTAGAAACCCCCCACAAGTGACCCCATTTTGGAAACTAGACCCCGAAAGGAACTTATGTAGATGTGTGGTGAGCACTTTGAACCCCTAAGTGCTTCATAGAAGTTTATAATGCAGAGCCGTGAAAATAATAAATACGTTTTCTTTCCTCAAAAATAATTATTTAGCCCAGAATTTTTTATTTTCCCAAGGGTTACAGGAGAAACTGGACCCCAAAAGTTGTTGTCCAGTTTCTCCTGAGTACGCTGATACCCCATGAGTGGGGGTAAACCACTGTTTGGGCACACGTCGGGGCTCAGAAGGGAAGTAGTGACTTTTGAAATGCAGACTTTGATGGAATGGTCTGCGGGTGTCACGTTGCGTTTGCAGAGCCCCTGGTGTGCCTAAACAGTAGAAACCCCCACAAGTGACCCCATTTTAGAAACTAGACCCCCCAAGGAACTTATCTAGATATGTGGTGAGCACTTTGAACCCCCAAGTGCTTCACAGACGTTTACAACGCAGAGCCGTGAAAATAAAAAATCATTTTTCTTTCCTCAAAAATTATGTTTTAGCAAGCATTTTTTTTGATTCACAAGGGTAACAGGAGAAATTGGACCCCAGTAATTGTTGCGCAGTTTGTCCTGAGTATGCTGATACCCCATATGTGGGGGTAAACTACTGTTTGGGCACACGTCGGGGCTCGGAAGTGAGGGAGCACCATTTGACTTTTTGAATACGAGATTGGCTGGAATCAATGGTGGCGCCATGTTGCGTTTGGAGACCCCTGATGTGCCTAAACAGTGGTAACCCCTCAATTCTAACTCCAACACTAACCTCAACACACCCCTAACCCTAATCCCAACTGTAGCCATAACCCTAATCACAACCCTAACCACAACCCTAATTCCAACCCTAACCCTAAGGCTATGTGCCCACGTTGCGGATTCGTGTGAGATATTTCCGCACCATTTTTGAAAAATCGGCGGGTAAAAGGCACTGCGTTTTACCTGCGGATTTTCCGCGGATTTCCAGTGTTTTTTGTGCGGATTTCACCTGCGGATTCCTATTGAGGAACAGGTGTAAAACGCTGCGGAATCCACACAAAGAATTGACATGCTGCGGAAAATACAACGCAGCGTTTCCGCGCGGTATTTTCCGCACCATGGGCACAGCGGATTTGGTTTTTCATATGTTTACATGGTACTGTAAACCTGATGGAACACTGCTGCGAATCCGCAGCGGCCAATCCGCAGCCAAATCCGCACAGTGTGCACATAGCCTAATTCTAAAGGTATGTGCACACGCTGCGGAAAACGCTGCGGATCCGCAGCAGTTTCCCATGAGTTTACAGTTCAATGTAAACCTACGGGAAACAAAAATCGCTGTGCCCATGCTGCGGAAAAACTGCACGGAAACGCAGCGGTTTACATTCCACAGCATGTCACTTCTTTGTGCGGATTCCGAAGTGGTTTTACAACTGCTCCAATAGAAAATCGCAGTTGTAAAACCGCAGTGAAATGCGCAGAAAAACCGCGGTAAATCCGCCATAAATCCGCAGCGGTTTAGCACTGCGGATTTATCAAATCCGCAGCGGAAAAATCCGCAGAGGACCAGAATACGTGTGCACATACCGAGACCCTAACCCTAGCCCTAACCCTACCCCTAGCCCTAACCCTACCCCTAACCCTACCCCTAACCCTACCCCTAACCCTAACCCTACCCCTAACCCTAACCCTACCCCTAACCCTAACCCTAACCCTATTCTAACATTAGTGGGAAAAAAAAATTTCTTTATTTTTATATTGTCCCTACCTATGGGGGTGACAAAGGGGGGGGTCATTTATTATTTTTTTTATTTTGATCACTGAGATATAATCTATCTCAGTGATCAAAATGCACTTTGGAGCGAATCTGCCGGCCGGCAGATTCGGCGGGCGCACTGCGCATGCGCCCGCCATTTTGGAAGATGGCGGCGCCCAGGGAGAAGACGGACGGTACCCCGGCTGGATCGGTAAGTATGATGGGGTGGGGGGGGACCACGGGGGGGGGATCGGAGCACGGGGGGGGAATCGGAGCGCCGGAGGGGTGGAACGGAGCACGGGGGGCGTGGAACGGAGCACGGGGGGCTGGAATGGAGCACGGGGGGGTGGAACGGAGCACCGGGGGGGTGGATCGGAGTGCAGGGGGGGTAATTGGAGCACGGGGGGGGTGATTGGAGCACGGGGGGAGCGGACAAGAGCACGGGGGGAGCGGAGCACTGGACGGAGGGGAGCCGGAGCAGTGTACCGGCCAGATCGGAGGGCTGGGGGGGCGATCGGTGGGGTGGGGTGGGGGCACATTAGTATTTCCAGCCATGGCCGATGATATTTCAGCATCGGCCATGGCTGGATTGTAATATTTCACCCGTTATAATAGGTGAAATATTACAAATCGCTCTGATTGGCAGTTTCACTTTCAACAGCCAATCAGAGCGATCGTAGCCACGAGGGGGTGAAGCCACCTCCCCTGGGCTAAACTACCACTCCCCCTGTCCCTGCAGATCGGGTGAAATGAGAGTTAACCCTTTCACCGGATCTGCAGGGACGCGATCTTTCCATGACGCCACATAGGCTTTTCCCTCTCCTAGTGTATCCTCACCCACCCCCTGCAGACTGTGAGCCCTCGCGGGCAGGGTCCTCCCTCCTTATGTACTTGTGTGCCTTGTTATCTGCTCATGTTTAATGTATTTGTCTATATTTGCCCCGTATTCACATGTAAAGCGCCATGGAATAAATGGCGCTATAAAAATGTATAATAATAATAATAATAAATAGGCGTCATGGGTCGGATTGGCACCGACTTTCATGACGCCTACGTGGCGTCATGGGTCGGGAAGGGGTTAAAGATTTTTCTGTATTTTCATGACTATGAAAATTGTACATTCACACTGAAGTCATCAAAACTATGAATTAATACATGTGGAATTATAAACTTAACAATAATGTGTGAAACAACTGTAATTATGTCTTATATTCTAGGTTCTTCAAAGTAGCCACCTTTTGCTTTTATGACTGCTTTGCACACTCTTGGTTTCCAAACAACCTGTCCACTGATTGTCCCAAGTCCATACAATTCAAAAAAACAGACAGCACTCCATATCCTTTGAATAATGTGCAGGATTTTTTCAGACCCACATGTCTGGGCAACGTTTCAGCTCCGAATGAGCCTTTCTCAAGCAATGGGTGTATCTCCATAGTGTATATATATATAGGTAATTCAACATTCCTTAATTACAGCCAATCATAAAAATACAATATAAATACAATGATTTCATGTGCAATAATTCCATGTGCATTACAAGTTATTTTCCCTTACTGCGGTTTTTATAAAGTGCATAAGTGCCAATGGTGTCCTGTGTTCATGCGCTCACATAAAAACTAAACTCTTTTATCATACTGATTACTGTCCATCTGTTCATTAAGTTATTAATATACTTTTTCCTTACCCCCAGAGAGGCATGCTGTTAATGGAGGACAATATAATCGCTTCTTGGCATTCTAATGCATCTACTGCGCATGTCGAAGCGCATTATAGTCATGTGTTGGATTGGAGGCCAATCAGAAGCCTTGTGTGGCATCCATAACCGGACGCATGCGCATAAGCGCTGCATATCACCATCTTTGTGTGGCATAATAGTTTACTGCGCTTGTCTAGGCGCGTCATCACTAAGTGATGATAAAAGGAAAAAACACATGCATTGTGTAGCAAACTGTTGTGGATTCTGTTTTTGGGCTCCCTCTGGTGGTTACAGATGGTACTGGGTGACTTGTGTTCTCTGCGGTCTCTGGTGTCCACCTGTTCTATCAGGATATGGGAGTTTCCTATTTAACCTGGCTTTCTTGTCATTTCCTCGCCGGCTATCAATGTAATCAGTGTGTCTTGTTACCTCTGCTTTCCGCTTCTGTAATCTTCAGGACAAGCTAAGTTTTTGATTTTCCTGTTCCACGTTTTGCTTTATTTTTGTTTTAGTCCAGCTTGCAGATATGTGATTCCTTGTTGCTGGTTGCTCTAGTGGGCTGATATTACTCCTCATGTTCCATGAGTTGGCACATGAGTTCAAGTAATTTCAGGATGGTTTTTTGTAGGGTTTTTCGCTGACCGCGCAGTTCACTTTTGTATCCTCTGCTATCTAGCTTTAGCGGGCCTCATTTTGCTGAATCTGTTTTCATAACTACGTATGTGCTTTCCTCTCATTTCACCGTCATTACATGTGGGGGGCTGCTATTTCTGTGGGGTGTTTCTCTGGAGGCAAGAGAGGTCTGTGTTTCTTCTAATAGGGGAAGTTAGTCCTTCGGCTGGCGCGAGACGTCTAGGAATCATCGTAGGCACGTTCCCCGGCTACTGTTAGTTGTGTGAATTAGGTTCAGGATCGCGGTCAACTCAGTTTCCATCACCCTAGAGCTCGTTTTGTTTTTTGTGCTTGTCCTTTTGTGATCCCCTGCCATTGGGATCATGACAGTATAGCCGGACCAAAAAGTGGTAATCATATTGGCTGAAGTAGGAGGAAAAGTAGTCTGACGAAGTTTTTTTTTTTTTTTTTTTTTTTTTTTTTTCTCCCCTCAGAGTTTGCTGCCTAGCCTTAATTTCAGCCTGGCTGCATCTTACCTCCTCTTAATCCTTGAATGGCTCTGACCTCAGCTGTTTATCATGGACGTCCAGAGTTTGGCTTCCAGCCTGAATAATCTTGCTGCTAAGGTTCAAAATATACAAGATTTTGTTGTACATGCTCCTATGTCTGAACCTAGAATTCCTATCCCAGAGTTTTTTTCTGGAGATAGATCTAGTTTTCTGAATTTTAGGAACAATTGCAAGTTGTTTCTTTCTTTGAAATCTCGCTCCTCTGGAGACCCTGCTCAGCAAGTCAAGATTGTTATATCTTTCCTGCGGGGTGACCCTCAGAATTGGGCATTTGCATTGGCACCAGGGAATCCTGCGTTGCTCAATGTAGATGCGTTTTTTCTGGCATTGGGTTTGCTCTATGAGGAACCTAACCTAGAGATTCAGGCTGAAAAAGCTTTATTGGCTCTCTCTCAGGGGCAAGATGAAGCAGAAATATATTGTCAGAAATTTCGGAAATGGTCGGTGCTTACTCAGTGGAATGAGTGCGCCCTGGCTGCAAAATTCAGAGATGGCCTTTCTGAGGCCATTAAAGATGTTATGGTGGGGTTCCCTGCGCCTAAAGGTCTGAATGAGTCTATGACTATGGCTATTCAGATTGATCGGCGTTTACGGGAGCGCAAACCTGTGCACCATTTGGCGGTGTCTTCTGAACAGGCACCTGAGACAATGCAATGTGATAGAATTCAGTCCAGAAGTGAACGGCAAAACTATAGGCGGAAAAATGGGTTGTGTTTTTATTGTGGTGATTCAGCTCATGTTATATCAGCATGCTCTAAACGCACAAAAAAGGTTGATAAGTCTGTTGCCATTAGTACTTTACAGTCTAAGTTCATTCTGTCTGTGACTCTGATTTGTTCATTATCAGCCATTTCCGTCGATGCCTATATGGATTCAGGCGCTGCCCTGAGTCTTATGGATTGGTCATTTGCCAACCGCTGTGGGTTTAGTCTGGAGCCTCTGGAAGTCCCTATTCCTTTGAAAGGAATTGACTCTACACCTTTGCCTATGAATAAACCTCAGTACTGGACACAAGTGACCATGCGTATGACTCCCGTTCATCAGGAGGTGATTCGCTTCCTGGTACTGTATAATTTACATGATGTCTTAGTGCTTGGTCTGCCATGGTTACAAACTCATAACCCAGTCTTGGACTGGAAAACGATGTCTGTGTTAAGCTGGGGATGTCAGGGGGTTCATGATGATGCACCTCCGATTTCTATCGCTTCATCTACTCCTTCTGAAGTTCCTGTATTTTTGTCTGATTATCGGGATGTTTTTGAGGAGCCTAAGCTCAATTCGCTTCCTCCTCACAGGGATTGCGATTGTGCTATAGATTTGATTCCTGGCAGTAAATTTCCTAAAGGTCATTTGTTCAATCTGTCAGTGCCAGAGCATACTGCTATGCGGGATTATGTTAAGGAGTCCTTGGAAAAGGGACATATCCGTCCATCTTCGTCTCCTTTGGGAGCAGGTTTTTTTTCGTGGCCAAAAAAGATGGTTCCTTGAGGCCTTGTATAGATTACCGTCTTTTGAATAAGATTACGGTCAAATATCAGTATCCTTTGCCATTGTTGACTGATTTGTTCGCTCGCATTAAGGGGGCTAAATGGTTCACTAAGATTGATCTTCGGGGTGCGTATAATCTTGTGCGGATAAAGCAGGGTAATGAGTGGAAAACCGCATTTAATACGCCTGAGGGCCATTTTGAGTATTTGGTGATGCCTTTTGGACTTTCTAATGCTCCTTCTGTCTTCTAGTCCTTTATGCACGATATTTTCCGTGAATATCTGGATAAATTTATGATTGTGTATTTGGATGATGTTTTGGTTTTTTCTGATGACTGGGAGTCCCATGTTCAGCAGGTCAGGAAGGTGTTTCAGGTCCTGCGGGCCAATTCTTTGTTTGTAAAAGGTTCAAAGTGTCTCTTTGGAGTCCAGAAGATTTCTTTTTTGGGGTATATTTTTTCCCCTTCTACTATTGAGATGGATCCCGTCAAGGTTCAGGCTATTTGTGACTGGACGCAGCCTACATCTCTTAAGAGTCTACAGAAGTTCTTGGGCTTTGCTAATTTTTATCGTCGTTTCATAACTAATTTTTCTAGTGTTGTTAAGCCTTTGACGGATCTGACTAAGAAGGGTGCTGATGTTGCTGATTGGTCTCCTGCGGCTGTGGAGGCCTTTCAGGAACTTAAGCGCCGGTTTTCTTCTGCTCCTGTGTTGCGTCAGGCAGATGTTTCGCTTCCTTTTCGCTTGATGCTTCCGAGATTGGAGCGGGGGCGGTTTTGTCACAGAGAAGCTCCGATTGCTCAGTGATGTAGCCATGTGCGTTCTTTTCTAGAAAGTTTTCGCCCACTGAGCGGAATTATGATGTTGGTAATCGGGAGCTTTTGGCCATGAAGTGGGCATTTGAGGAGTGGCGTCATTGGCTTGAGGGTGCTAGACATCGTGTGGTGGTCTTTACTGATCACAAAAATCTGATTTTCCTTGAGTCTGCCAAGCGTCTGAATCCTAGACAGGCTCGTTGGTCACTGTTTTTCTCCCGTTTCGATTTTGTGGTTTCATACCTGCCAGGTTCAAAGAATGTGAAGGCGGATGCTCTTTCTAGGAGTTTTGTGCCTGACTCCCCTGGAAATTCTGAGCCCACTGGTGTCCTTAGGGATGGGGTGATTTTGTCGGCTGTCTTCCCAGACTTGCGACGTGCTTTGCAGGAGTTTCAGGCGGATAAACCTGATCGTTGTCCGCCTGAAAGACTGTTTGTTCCGGATAATTGGACCAGTAGAGTCATCTCCGAGGTCCATTCTTCTGCGTTGGCAGGTCATCCTGGAATATTTGGTACTAGAGACTTGGTGGCCAGGTCTTTTTGGTGGCCTTCCTTGTCGAGGGATGTGCGTTCTTTTGTGCAGTCTTGTGAAGTTTGCGCTCGGGCTAAGCCTTGCTGTTCTCGGGCCAGTGGATTGTTGTCACCTTTGCCTATCCCGAAGAGGCCTTGGACTCACATTTACATGGACTTTATTTCGGATCTCCCTGTCTCTCAAAAAATGTCCGTCATCTGGGTTGTGTGTGACCGCTTTTCTAAGATGGTTCATCTGGTACCCTTGCCTAAGTTACCTTCCTCCTCTGAGTTGGTCCCTCTGTTTTTTCAGAACGTGGTTCGTTTGCATGGGATTCCGGAGAACATCGTTTCTGACAGGGGATCCCAGTTTGTGTCTAGATTTTGGCGGACGTTCTGTGCTAAGATGGGCATTGATTTGTCCTTTTCGTCTGCATTCCATCCTCAGACGAATGGCCAGACGGAACGAACTAATCAGACCTTGGAAACTTATTTAAGGTGTTTTGTTTCTGCTGATCAAGATGACTGGGTTACCTTTTTGCCGCTTGCCGAATTTGCCCTTAATAATCGGGCTAGTTCTGCTACCTTGGTTTCTCCTTTCTTTTGTAATTCGGGGTTTCATCCTCGTTTTTCCTCTGGTCAGGTGGAGCCTTCTGATTGTCCTGGAGTGGACATGGTGGTGGATAGGTTGCATCAGATTTGGAGTCATGTGGTGGACAATTTGAAGTTGTCCCAGGAGAGGGCTCAGCAGTTTGCTAATCGCCGTCGCCGCGTGGGTCCTCGACTTCGTGTTGGGGACTTGGTGTGGTTGTCTTCTCGTTTTGTTCCTATGAAGGTCTCTTCTCCTAAGTTCAAGCCTCGGTTCATCGGTCCCTATAGGATCTTGGAAATTCTTAACCCTGTGTCGTTTCGTTTGGATCTCCCGGCATCGTTTGCTATTCATAAAGTGTTCCATCGGTCGTTGTTGCGGAGGTATGAGGTACCTGTTGTTCCTTCGCTTGAGCCTCCTGCTCCGGTGCTGGTGGAGGGAGAATTGGAGTATGTTGTGGACAAGATCTTGGATTCTCGTGTTTCCAGACGGAAACTTCAATATTTGGTCAAGTGGAAGGGTTATGGTCAGGAGGATAATTCTTGGGTGGTTGCCTCTGATGTTCATGCTGCTGATTTGGTCCGTGCATTTCATAGGGCTCATCCTGGTCGCCCTGGTGGTTCTCGTGAGGGTTCGGTGACCCCTCCTCAAGGGGGGGGTACTGTTGTGGATTCTGTTTTTGGGCTCCCTCTGGTGGTTACAGATGGTACTGGGTGACTTGTGTTCTCTGCGGTCTCTGGTGTCCACCTGTTCTATCAGGATATGGGAGTTTCCTATTTAACCTGGCTTTCTTGTCATTTCCTCGCCGGCTATCAATGTAATCAGTGTGTCTTGTTACCTCTGCTTTCCGCTTCTGTAATCTTCAGGACAAGCTAAGTTTTTGATTTTCCTGTTCCACGTTTTGCTTTATTTTTGTTTTAGTCCAGCTTGCAGATATGTGATTCCTTGTTGCTGGTTGCTCTAGTGGGCTGATATTACTCCTCATGTTCCATGAGTTGGCACATGAGTTCAAGTAATTTCAGGATGGTTTTTTGTAGGGTTTTTCGCTGACCGCGCAGTTCACTTTTGTATCCTCTGCTATCTAGCTTTAGTCGGCCTCATTTTGCTGAATCTGTTTTCATAACTACGTATGTGCTTTCCTCTCATTTCACCGTCATTACATGTGGGGGGCTGCTATTTCTGTGGGGTGTTTCTCTGGAGGCAAGAGAGGTCTGTGTTTCTTCTAATAGGGGAAGTTAGTCCTTCGGCTGGCGCGAGACGTCTAGGAATCATCGTAGGCACGTTCCCCGGCTACTGCTAGTTGTGTGAATTAGGTTCAGGATCGCGGTCAGCTCAGTTTCCATCACCCTAGAGCTCGTTTTGTTTTTTGTGCTTGTCCTTTTGTGATCCCCTGCCATTGGGATCATGACAGCAAACACAGAGGGGCGCAAGCGTACTAACACCACACGTCACCATCTTTAATCTAACATACTGATTTGACTCTTATCTTGTAGCGCATACTACCTCTGCCTTGTTCAACCTAAAGCCGCTCTGGGCTGTAAATTTTGTGGAGACTTGGAGGAAACTAAAAGGAATAATTGGAGTAGGGATACTGGAGATTATGAAACTGGTAATGTGTATTCTCGGCAAACTGATAATATAAAAATGCCATGGAAGAAAAGAGGTCAATTTGAAACAGGAGAGTCTAATGTGGGGAATAATGACTGTTTAAATAATAATAAGTTTGTTCATTTCAGATCCAATCAAAGGACTAGAGGAAGGAAGAGGAAGAGGCGATGAGGCAGGCGCGACCACCGGAGGCAGAAAGAAATCAGAAAAAGCCAAACCACAATCACAAAAAACACCGAACCTCAGGAAGAGGGAACAGAACTTGTAGTAAATATTTCACAACAGATAATAACAAATATGCAGATTTCAGTGTTTTGCGTTTTTTCGCTATAAAAACGTGATAAAAACGCAAAAAAAAGCCAACATATGCCTCCTATCATTTGCAGGGTATTCCGCATTTTTTGTGCAAATGTTGCATTTTTTTCAGCAAAAAAATCGCATCGCGGAAAAAAAAGCAACATGTTCATTAAATATGCGGGGATTCCGCACACCTAGGAATGCATTGATCTGCATACTTTCCGCATGGGGCTATGCACACCATGCGGGAAGTAAGCAGATTATGTGCGGTTGGTACCCATGGTGGAGGAGAGGAGACTCTGCTCCACGGACTGGGCACCATATAATTGGTAAAAAAAAAAGAATTAAAATAAAAAATAGTGATATACTCACCCTCTGATGGCCCAAGGAGTGTTCCCGCCTCTCCGGTGCATGCTGCCGGTTCCGTTCCTTTAGATGGTCTGTGTGAAGGACCTGCGATGACGTCGCGGTCTTGTGATTGGTCACGTGACCGCTCATGTGACCGCTCACGCGACCAATCAAAAGCTGCGACGTCATCGAAGGTCCTTCACACACAAACCATCTATAGGAACGGACGCCGCCGAGGAGATCGGCTGTCTGCAGGTAAGTATAACCATTTTTTTCATTTTTTTTATTATTTTTAAACATTTTATCTTTTACTATTGATGCTGCATAGGCAGCATCTATAGTAAAAAGTTGGTCACACTTGTCAACCACTTTGTTTGACAAGTGTGACCAACCTGTCAGTCAGTTTTCCAAGCGATGATACAGATCGCTTGGAAAACTTTAGCATTCTGCAAGCTAATTACGCTTGCAGAATGCTAAAAAAAACGCGAAAAAAACGGAAAAAAAAAACGCAAAAAAAAAATGCGGATTTCTTGCAGAAAATTTCCGGTTTTCTTCAGGAAATTTCTGCAAGAAATCCGGATGTGTGCATATACCCTAAAGGATTGAGTTTTAGCCCTTGCAGCCATGTGAACTGGTTTGAGTTACAGTTAGACCTTGAACGCTTTTTAGACTGATAAAACTCAGGGATTGGTTTAATGATAAGGACATTACTAAGAAGGCTAAAATAAGTGAGTTTGATTTAAATGTAGTGGAATTGAGAAAAAGCAGTAAATTTGTGCCACCAGTGAACTCAGCAGTAATTGAAGCATTTGAAAAAGCTGTTAGAATGGATATTGAACAATTAAGAAATAATGCTACAAAAGGGTATAAGCATCCCAAAATTATGAAAGAAGAATTTGAGGCTTTGCAGGAGCTTGTCCATGACATTATTATAAAACCTGCAGATAAGGGGGGAGCGGTCGTCGTCATGGACAGGCAAATGTATATTACCGAGATAATGAGACAATTAAGTGATAAAAATGTGTACTGTAAAATGGATGGGGATCCAAGATTCAATATAAGTAGAGAAATCAAAACATACTTGAAAGAAGCATTGGATGCATATGTTATAGATCAAGATTTATATGATTTTCTATTTGAAGAGAGCCCACGCACTCCGGTGCTGTATATAATTCCAAAAATCCACAAGACTTTGGTCAACCCTCCTGGGAATAGTCTCAGGTGTAGGTTCAATTTTTAACCAAACTGGTATTTTTCTTGATAAAATATTTAATCATATAGTAAAAAAATGTACATCTTTTGTAAAGGACACAACAGATTTCTTAAAGAAACTAGAGACACTACATTTGGAGGGTAAGGTATTACTTGCATCCTTCGATGTAGTGTCACTGTACACATCCATTGTTCATGAACGTGGTTTGAGTTCTATTGAAAGAATGTTGGACCCAGCAAAGTACGCAGTAGAAGGAAAAATATTCCTATTAAAATTGTTGGAGATTATACTAAAACGTAACTACTTTTTGTTTGGTGACACATTTTACATGCAGAAGCAAGGAACAGCTATGGGGGCCAATATGGCCCGTTCATATGCTAATTTAGTCATGAAAATCCTGGAGGAGGACCTCATCTATGTATCCCACCACTTCCGACATGTATTGGCGTGGTGGAGTTTCATAGATGATGTCTTCCTCCTATGGACACAGAATGAATTAAAAGAATTCCATGAATTCCTTAATACAATTGATCAAACGATTAAGTTCACATTGGTTATGTCCAAAGCAAATATTCAATTCCTTGATGTATTGGTTGGGTTGAGGAAGGGTGAGCTCACCACCACATTGTTTGTAAAAAACACAGACAAGAATAGTTCACTCTTATGTGATAGCCAACATCCATGAAATATGGTGAAGTCCATCCATTTGAGCCAGTTGCTTAGGGTGAGGCGTATAGTTAAGGAGGAAGAGGAAACAGACATAGTGATAGCCTCACTTGTAAAAAATTTTTTGGAAAGAGGGTATCCTAGGAGGCTGTTGGAAACAACTAAAAAGAAAGTGTTGAAACAAAAAAGGATAGAACTAACTAATAAGGAATCAAATGGTAAAAAATCTTTAACCCCTTCCCGACCCATGACGCCACGTAGGCGTCATGAAAGTCGGTGCCAATCCGACCCATGACGCCTATGTGGCGTCATGGAAAGATCGCGTCCCTGCAGATCGGGTGAAAGGGTTAACTCCCATTTCACCCGATCTGCAGGGACAGGGGGAGTGGTAGTTTAGCCCGGGGGGGGTGGCTTCACCCCCCCCGTGGCTACGATCGCTCTGATTGGCTATTGAAAGTGAAACTGCCAATCAGAGCGATTTGTAATATTTCACCTATTATAACGGGTGAAATATTACAATCCAGCCATGGCCGACGCTGCAATATCATCGGCCATGGCTGGAAATACTAATGTGCCCCCACCCCACCCCACCGATCGCCCCCCCAGCCCTCCGATCTGTCCGGTACACTGCCCCGCTCCCCTCCGTCCTGTGCTCCGCTCCCCCCCGTGCTCTTGTCCGCTCACCCCCGTGCTCCAATCACCCCCCCCCGTGCTCAAATCACCCCCCCTGCACTCCGATCCACCCCCCCCGGGCTCCGTTCCACCCCCCGTGCTCCGTTCCACCCCCCCATGCTCCGTTCCACCCCCCGTGCTCTGTTCCACCCCTCCCGCGTTCCGATCCACCCCCCATGCTCCGATCCCCCCCCGTGCTCCCCCCACCCCGTCATACTTACCGATCCTGCCGGGGTCCATCCGTCTTCTCCCTGGGCGCCGCCATCTTCCAAAATGGCGGGCGCATGCGCAGTGCGCCCGCCGAATCTGCCGGCTGGCAGATTCGTTCAAAGTGCATTTTGATCACTGAGATATAATCTATCCCAGTGATCAAAATAAAAAAATGATAAATGACCCCCCCCTTTGTCACCCCCATAGGTAGGGACAATAAAAAAATAAACAATTTTTTTTCCCACTAATGTTAGAATAGGGCTAGGGTTAGGAGTAGGGGTAGGGTTAGGGGTAGGGTTAGGGCTAGGGTTAGGGCTAGGGTTAGGGTTAGGGCTAGGGTTAGGGCTAGGGTTAGGGTTAGGGGTAGGGTTAGGGTTAGGGCTAGGGTTAGGGCTAGGGTTAGGGCTAGGGTTAGGGTTAGGGGTAGGGTTAGGGCTATGGTTAGGGCTAGGGTTAGGGCTAGGGTTAGGGCTAGGGTTAGGGCTAGGGTTAGGGTTAAAGCTAGGGTTAGGGTTAGGGCTAGGGTTAGGGTTTTGGTATGTGCACACGTATTCTGGTCATCTGCGGATTTTTCCGCTGTGGATTTGATAAATCCGCAGTGCTAAACCGCTGCGGATTTATGGCGGATTTACCGTGTTTTTTCTGCGCATTTCACTGCGGTTTTACAACTGCGGTTTTCTATTGGAGCAGTTGTAAAACTGCTGCGGAATCCGCAGAAAGAAGAGACATGCTGCGGAATGTAAACCCCTGCGTTTCCGTGCAGTTTTTCTGCAGCATGTGTACAGCGATTTTTGTTTCCCATAGGTTTACATTGAACTGTAAACTCATGGGAAACTGCTGCGGATCCGCAGCGTTTTCCGCAGCGTGTGCACATACCTTTAGAATTAGGCTATGTGCACACGGTGCGGATTTGGCTGCGGATCCGCAGCGGATTGGCCGCTGCGGATTCGCAGCAGTGTTCCATCAGGTTTACAGTACCAAGTAAACCTATGGAAAACCAAATCCGCTGTGCCCATGGTGCGGAAAATACCATGCGGAATCCGCAGATGAAATCCGCACAAAAAACACTGGAAATCCGCGGAAAATCCGCGGGTAAAACGCAGTGCCTTTTACCCGCGGATTTTTCAAAAATGATGCTGAAAAATCTCACACGAATCCGCAACGTGGGCACATAGCCTTAGGGTTAGGGTTGGAATTAGGATTGTGGTTAGGGTTGTGATTAGTGTTATGGCTACAGTTTGGATTAGGGTTAGGGGTGTGGGGGGTTTAGTGTTGGAGGTAGAATTGAGGGGTTTCCACTGTTTAGGCACATCAGGGGTCTCCAAACGCAACATGGCGCCACCATTGATTCCAGCCAATCTTGTATTCAAAAAGTCAAATGATGCTCCCTCAATTCCAAGCCCCGACGTGTGCCCAAACAGTGGTTTACCCCCACATATGGGGTACCAGCATACTCAGGATAAACTGCGCAACAATTACTGGGGTCCAATTTCTCCTGTTACCCTTGTGAAAATAAAAAAATGCTTGCTAAAACATCATTTTTGAGGAAAGAAAAATGATTTTTTATTTTCACGGCTCTGCGTTGTAAACGTCTGTGAAGCACTTGGGGGTTCAAAGTGCTCAACACATATCTAGATAAGTTCCTTGGGGGGTCTAGTTTCTAAAATGGGGTCACTTGTGGGGGGTTTCTACTGTTTAGGCACACCAGGGGCTCTGCAAACGCAACGTGACGCCCGCAGACCATTCCATCAAAGTCTGCATTTCAAAAGTCACTACTTCCCTTCTGAGCCCCGACGTGTGCCCAAACAGTGGTTTACCCCCACACATAGGGTATCAGCGTACTCAGGAGAAACTGGACAACAACTTTTGCGGTCCAATTTCTCCTGTTATTCTTGGGAAAATAAAAAATTCTGGGCTAAATAATTATTTTTGAGGAAAGAAAACGTATTTATTATTTTCATGGCTCTGCATTATAAACTTCTGTGAAGCACTTGGTGGTTCAAAGTGCTCACCACACATCTAGATAAGTTCCTTTCGGGGTCTAGTTTCCAAAATGGGGTCACTTGTGGGGGGTTTCTACTGTTTAGCCACATCATGGGCTCTGCAAACGCAACGTGACGCCCGCAGAGCATTCCATCAAAATCTGCATTTCAAAACGTCACTACTTCACTTCCGAGCCCCGGCGTGGCCCAAACAGTGGTTTACCCCCACATATGGGGTATCAGCGTACTCAGGAGAAACTGGACAACAAATTTTGGGGTCAAATTTCTCCTGTTACCCTTGGGAAAATAAAAAATTGCAGGCTAAAAGATCATTTTTGAGAAAAATAATTTTTATTTTTTATTTTCATGGCTCTGCGTTATAAACTTCTGTGAAGCACTTGGGGGTTCAAAGTCCTCACCACACATCTAGATAAGTTCCTTTCGGGGTCTAGTTTCCAAAATGGGGTCACTTGTGGGGGGTTTCTACTGTTTAGCCACATCAGGGGCTCTGCAAATGTAACGTGACGCTCACTGTTGTGAATTCTGTGGTCAAGCTCCCTCCTGTGGTCATGAGTGGTACTTCGGCTGGTTCTGTCCATGGGCTTCCTTTGGTGGATGTGAGTGGGGCTGCGGCTTCTCAGTTACCTTCCTCAGGTGACGAGGTTAAGTCGTTAGGTGCTGCTCTATTTAACTCCACCTAGTTCTTTGCTCCTTGCCTCCAGTCAATGTTCCAGTATTGGTCTTGCTCTCTCCTGGATCGTTCTTGTGGCCTGTCTTCCCTGCATAAGCTAAGTTCTGCTTGTGTTTCTTTGTTTGCTATTTTTTGTCCAGCTTGCTATTTTTGGTTTGTCTTGCTTGCTGGAAGCTCTGGGACGCAGAGGAAGCACCTCCGTACCGTTAGTCGGTGCGGAGGGTCTTTTTGCGCCCTCTGCGTGGTTGTTTGTAGGTTTTTGTGCTGACCGCAAAGATATCTTTCCTATCCTCGGTCTATTCAGTAAGTCGGGCCTCACTTTGCTAAAATCTATTTCATCTCTGTGTTTGTATTTTCATCTTTACTCACAGTCATTATATGTGGGGGGCTGCCTTTTCCTTTGGGGAATTTCTCTGAGGCAAGGTAGGCTTATTTTTCTATCTTCAGGGCTAGCTAGTTTCTTAGGCTGTGCCGAGGCGCCTAGGTCTGGTCAGGAGCGCTCCGCGGCTACTTCTAGTGTGGTGTGATAGGATTAGGGATTGTGGTCAGCAGAGTTCTAACGTCTCAGAGCTCGTCCTATGTTATTAGTAACTATCAGGTCATTTTCTGTGCTCTTAACCACCAGGTCCATTGTGGTTCTAAATCACCAGTTCATAACAGTACTGGAGGCCAAAAGTACTAATGCTTCTCAATAGAGGGAAAAGAGAAGTTCTGAGACCATTTTTTTTTCTCTGCACTGTGTTTTGTCTTTCTTTTCCCCTAGACATTTGGGTGGTTCAGGACACAGGTGTAGTGATGGACATTAAAGGTCTGTCTTCTTGTGTGGAGCATCTCACTGCAAGAGTACAAAATATTCAAGACTTTGTGGTTCAGAATTCTATGTTAGAACCTAGAATTCCTATTCCTGATTTGTTTTCTGGAGATAGAGCTAAGTTTCTGAGTTTCAAAAATAATTGTAAACTGTTTCTGGCTTTGAAACCCCGCTCCTCTGGTAACCCAGTTCAACAAGTGAAGATCATTATTTCTTTATTACGTGGCGACCCTCAAGACTGGGCATTTTCCCTTGCGCCAGGAGATCCTGCATTATGTGATATTGATGTGTTTTTTCTGGCGCTCGGATTGCTCTATGATGAACCTAATTCAGTGGATCAGGCAGAGAAAATCTTGCTGGCTCTGTGTCAGGGTCAGGATGAGGTAGAGATATATTGTCAGAAGTTTAGGAAGTGGTCTGTGCTCACTCAATGGAATGAATGTGCTCTGGCAGCAATTTTCAGAAAGGGTCTCTCTGAAGCCCTTAAGGATGTCATGGTGGGATTTCCTATGCCTGCTGGTCTGAATGAGTCTATGTCTTTGGCCATTCAGATCGATCAACGCTTATGTGAGTGTAAAACTGAGCACCATTTGGCGGCATTATCTGAGCATAAACCTGAGCCTATGCAATGTGATAGGACTTTGACCAGAGCTGAACGGCAAGAACACAGACGTCGGAATGGGCTATGTTTTTACTGTGGTGATTCCACTCATGCTATCTCCGATTGTCCTAAGCGCACCAGGCGTTTCGCTAGGTCTGCCACCATTGGTACGGTACAGTCGAAATTTCTTTTGTCCGTTACTTTGATCTGCTCTTTGTCATCCTATTCTGTCATGGCATTTGTGGATTCAGGCGCTGCCCTGAATTTGATGGACTTGGAGTTTGCTAGGCGCTGTGGGTTTTTCTTGGAGCCCTTGCAGTATCCTATTCCATTGAGAGGAATTGATGCTACGCCTTTGGCCAAGAATAAGCCTCAGTACTGGACCCAACTGACCATGTGCATGGCTCCTGCGCATCAGGAGGATATTCGCTTTTTGGTGTTACATAATCTGCACGATGTGGTCGTGTTGGGGTTGAAATGGCTACAGGTCCATAACCCAGTATTGGATTGGAAATCTATGTCTGTGTCCAGCTTGGGTTGTCAGGGGGTACATGGTGATGTTCCATTTCTGTCTATTTCATCATCCACCCCTTCTGAGGTCCCAGAGTTCTTGTCGGATTACCGGGATGTATTTGATGAGCCCAAATCCAGTGCCCTACCTCCGCATAGGGATTGCGATTGTGCTATCAATTTGATTCCTGGTAGTAAATTTCCTAAAGGTCGACTGTTTAATTTGTCTGTGCCTGAGCACGCCGCTATGCAGAGTTATGTAAAGGAATCCTTGGAGAAGGGTCATATTCGCCCGTCGTCGTCGCCTTTGGGAGCGGGGTTCTTTTTTGTGGCCAAGAAGGATGGTTCGTTGAGACCTTGTATTGATTACCGCCTTCTTAATAAAATTACTGTCAAATTTCAGTATCCTTTGCCGTTGCTGTCCGACTTGTTTGCTCGTATTAAGGGGGCTAGTTGGTTCACCAAGATAGATCTTCGTGGTGCGTATAATCTTGTGCGTAGTAAACAGGGCGATGAATGGAAAACAGCATTTAATACGCCCGAGGGCCATTTTGAGTACATGGTTATGCCATTCGGGCTTTCCAATGCTCCATCAGTATTTCAGTCCTTTATGCATGACATCTTCTGAGAGTACCTGGATAAATTCCTGATTGTATACTTGGATGATATTTTGGTCTTCTCGGATGATTGGGAGTCTCACGTGAAGCAGATCAGAATGGTGTTCCAGGTCCTGCGTGCGAAATCTTTGTTTGTGAAGGGGTCAAAGTGTCTCTTTGGTGTTCAGAAGGTTTCATTTTTGGGTTTCATTTTTTCCCCTTCTACTATCGAGATGGACCCTGTTAAAGTTCAGGCCATTTATGATTGGACTCAGCCGACATCTCTGAAGAGTCTGCAAAAGTTCCTGGGCTTTGCTAATTTTTATCGTCGCTTCATCAATAATTTTTCTACTATTTATAACCCGTTGACTGATTTAACCAAGAAGGGTGCTGATGTGGTCAATTGGTCTTCTGCTGCTGTGGAAGCTTTTCAGGAGTTGAAGCGTCATTTTTCTTCTGCCCCTGTGTTGTGCCAGCCAGATGTTTCGCTCCCGTTCCAGGTCGAGGTTGATGCTTCTGAGATTGGAGCAGGGGCTGTTTTGTCGCAAAGAAGTTCTGATGGCTCGGTGATGAAACCATGTGCCTTCTTTTCCAGGAAGTTTTCGCCTGCTGAGCGTAATTATGATGTTGGCAATCGAGAGTTGCTGGCCATGAAGTGGGCATTCGAGGAGTGGCGTCATTGGCTTGAAGGAGCTAAGCATCGCGTGGTGGTCTTGACTGATCACAAGAATTTGACCTATCTCGAGTCTGCCAAACGGTTGAACCCTAGACAGACTCGTTGGTCGCTGTTTTTCTCCCGTTTTGACTTTGTGGTTTCGTACCTTCTGGGCTCTAAGAATGTGAAGGCGGATGCCCTGTCTAGGAGTTTTGTGCCCGACTCTCCGGGTTTGCCTGAGCCGGCGGGTATTCTCAAAGAGGGGGTAATTTTGTCTGCCATCTCCCCTGATTTGCGGCGTTGGGATGGACTGCCCCTTGTTTTTATCATATACCCATCCTGTAGCAGAGCTACATGCGGCTTAGGTCGCGGAATCGCAGTAATGGCTCCTCCGTTTAATCAATCATCAATCAAGACTGCGCCTCTGAGAGGAGGGTTTTGGTCCAGATATGCGCAGCCGCAGATAAGACTATCTGGGCTGCGCATCGGTCTTTGCACACGCCCACTTTATATCTGAGATCCGGGCGACACGTAGCTTAAGCTGCGCAATCGTAGAAAATCATCTCCGTCCAACCAATCAGGACGGCACTTTGGAGAGGAGGTTGTCCTATAGGTGCGCGCAGCCGCAGCAAGGCAAAAGGGCGGTGTTTTTTGCCGTTGTATACGCCCACTCTTGATCAGAGCTCAAACTGGTATGTACGAGCTGCGTAACTGCAGCAATGTTTTTTACGGTCCACCAATCAGGATTGCGCCCCTCAGGGGAGCGCAGGCGCAGGTGACGATACACTTATTGCCAGTATTTGGTACGAGGTGACACGCATATTGCGGTCCACGGTGCGCAACCGCAGAGACAGTTCCCTGCTTCACCAATCAGAGCCGAGCATCCATTCTGCTTCCGGATTTACACAGGAAGTGGAGGGTGGCGCGGTTTTCCGGCGGACTTTGTTTAAAACTGAGGTAATATTCATCAGAACCCTTTAGACATCTTTGCACCATCGAGACACATGATAAGAAATCGGGCCTCCTGATGAGCCAGCGAGGCGAAACGCGTTGAGGCTATTAGGAACAGTGGGCTGACGGCGCAGAATGTTATGATGAGTATCGCTATATATATATGCCTGTATTTGTCAATGGATTTTGGGGCATGAGGCATGATATGTTCATCTGCATTTGTTATGGTGGGGTGGAGTTTTGCAGTGGCATGCCCCCCACAGGTTTGATTGAAGCACAGGCAGTATCATCTGCGCAAGTGTGTGTATTTGTCGCCACATAGGTCACACATCATACGTGAGGGTGGCAACATGCGACTGTTAATAGCCCTCTGCATGTTCTCTTATTGTTTTTAATTCACAGGTGTGGGGTTTGAGGCTTCCCTAGATATAGTTGTTATATGTCTAGCTTCGAGGGGTACCTTCAGTACACCATTGTGTGGGTAGAGGGACCCTTTGGGGATCATTAGGGTTTATCAGGGACCCTAGGGTTCAGCCGACGCGGAGCGGGGGCGCCACATCGTTCCCCATAGGGTGCCAACCCCCGCTGTTAGGTAGGCGTGACCTAGGTATATTCTAGGGATTTGTCTTTTTTCCCCTCCCTAGTTTTTTTCACGGTGTTTTTGTGTTTTTTTGATTTTTCTTGGTGCAGCCACAGGTTGGTGGCATTTTTAATCAAGTTTAATAAAGATTTTTTTCTGGGTCTATATGATTCCTATATTCATAGAAGCCCATTTACATATATTTTTTTGAGAATTTATGTACTTTGGAATTGGGTAGCATGGCTAGCTTTTTGGCAGGCCCAATAAATCAGGAGTTTTGGTTGGAGGATGCTATCCAGGCATTTAATATTGATGGGACACAGGAACAAAATACAGGGACAATCACATTAAAAAACACCTTTAATGAGGTATATGTGGGATACAAGGCTTTTCTTAAATCTTGGTGGGAGATTAGAACCCTGGAGAACTATATTAAAAATAGAATCATCCCAAGAGGTCTCAGAATTAATATAACTCCCTCCCCACGAACAGCCTCTCCAGAATTTCTGGACATCTGGTTAAAAGAGTCAATCGACTCATCAATACAATTCATGCAATTATTATTGGCAGAGGAGAATAAATTTCTTGAAAAATCAACTAGTAATTTGAATAGCCTCATAGAAAAAGTGCTTAAGTTTAAATCAGATCCAGACTTCAATAGGAGAGAGGGACTTTTGCAGACATCGGTCGAGAAATATCAGGCCTTATTGAAAGAAAGGAAACAGATACAGTTCCAGAAGGATCTAAAAAACTTTGCAGATAATAAGGCGTTCGATATTCAGGGAGGAAAATCAGGAGAAATTTCCTCCTCTGATATCGACACCTCAGATACGGAGAGGACAGAAACAGGAGGGAGAGGAGGTTTCTTTAGTAGGGGACAATCTTTCAGACAATCAAAATGGCAACAGGGACGAGTAAGGTATGGAAAGAAGGGGAGGGGGTATCACAAGTACGGAGAGGGTCCATCAAAGACCACATATGCAACTCCAAAAGATACCCCGATGCCTGGCTCCTCGTCTGCTCCATCCTCCTCTTTTTTGGAACAAGGGATGAGAACAGGGTACTTCCTGAGAACAAAGCCCAACTAGAGAGAGGACAAATCATAAACCTATCCACTCATACCCTCACCAGGGAGGAACATCGTATTCTACAGAGAGGCCTCAACTTTGTACCGACCAGTAGCTTTAACTGTTTTGGGTGGGTGAAAGATCTTAACCTTTTCTGTAGAAAGTTAAAGTGGAAAAAATTCTTCCTACATAATGGTAGAGAGGAGTGCCTTCAACAAGTGCTACAGGAAGATGATTTGGATAGCTTTCAAGCTCTAGTTGGGCTTTTAGAGGAGAATGCACAAAGAACAGACACAGGTAAAGGTCCCTTCACAAAGCTAAAAAACAGGAGCGTGAAAATGCCACCACAGAGTGAAACAATGAATATTGATATCTTCTTACAATTGGTTGAGAGGGACCTTAGAAAAATCAAAGCTCATGATGTGAATACTTTGTATAATCTCACCAATATAGAGAGGGAAGCATTGGAGGCTCTCAAAGGGAATGACCAGGTTATAATTAAAGCATCCTATAAGGGTGGTAACCTGGTCATTATGGACCATAAAATATACCGGGAAATGTGCCATAACATCCTACAAGATAGGAGCACGTATGAAATCTTGTGCTCCGATCCAACAGGAGCCTATAAAACGGAATTGAAGGAGATCCTCGATGAGGCCTTGACCAATGGACTTGTGTCTAGATCTGAATTTGATTTTTTGCTCCCTAAGTTTCCCCTACAGGCCACCTTCTATACCCTACCTAAAATACATAAGGGGGTGACCCCCCTGAAGGGACGGCCCATTGTGTCGGGTGTGGACTCCCTTACCCAAAACTGTGGTCTGTATCTGGAGGAGATCCTAAGGCCTTTTGTCACCGCCATTCCCTCATATCTTAGGGACACCACAGATGTATTGCAGAAACTAGAGGGTCTGGAACTTGATGGCAATTTTTTGCTGGGGTCAATTGATGTGGAAGCCCTTTATAGTAGTATCCCACATGAAGTGGGTTTGAGGGGAGTTTCATATTTTCTCCAACAGAGATCGGTGGCCTGTAGGGAACATAACAGCTTTGTGATGTCTCTATTAAAGTACATTCTTACCCACAATGCATTTAAATTTGACGGTAAGTACTACCACCAGCTCAGGGGCACTGCGATGGGGTGCCCCTGTGCCCCGTCGTATGCAAATTTGGCCCTGGGCTAGTGGGAGGAAACTGTCGTCTTCGGGGATGAGAAAAAATGGTGGAATGAATTTGTAGCAATATGGCTCTGATTCATAGACGACGTCTTTGTCATCTGGACGGGCACCATTGATCAGTTCAACAACTTCATCACAGAGCTGAATTGTAATCTGATCAGTCTGAGGTTCACCTCGGAAATTCAAAAAGAGGAATTGGCTTTTTTGGATGTCCTGATAAAGAGGACACCAAATGGAAGTCTAATGACGAGCATATACCGCAAACCAACGAGCACCAATAGTCTGCTGAACTGGAATAGTCATCACCCGATCCCCCTTAAAAAGGGGATCCCTAAGGGCCAGTTCTTTAGACTGAGGCGGAACTGCTCGGAAACTGGGATGTTTCACAGCCAAGCAAAGGATATGTTCAATAGGTTTAGAGAGAAAAATTATCCTCCACATGTGCTGCACACGGCATACACAACCGCGGCTAACATCGATAGACAGAAATTGTTACAAAAAAAGAAAGACCCAATAGAAAACGATATCATCAGGATCATAGGCACCTTCGATTGCCAACATCAGAGGGTGAGAGATGTTCTCAATAAACATTGGGACATCCTGAGAATGGACCCGGACCTGAAGGATCTATTGGGCCCACGTCCAGACATCACCTTTAGGAAGGGGAGATCTTTGAAGGACTCGCTAGTTCATAGCCACTATATGAAACCAAAATTGGGTGGTACATGGCTAGAGAGAAGACCTTGCGGGTTCTATCGGTGTGGTAACTGCCAATTCTGTAAGGTAATGACTCCCAATAAATCCTTTAGTAGTTCCTCCTCAGGGAAGTGCTTCTTTCAACGTGATTTTTCCAACTGCAAATCAACGGGGGTGGTGTACAGGGCTTTGTGCCCTTGCCCCCTGGACTATATCGGGAAAACAAAAAGAGAGTTTCAAAGGCGTGTGGGGGAACATCTGGGGGATGTAAGACATGAGAGGGACACTCCACTGGCTAGACACATGAGATTAAAACATCCACAGGATTTTTTGAATATAAAATTCACTGTAATAGAGGTGGTAAAGCCCAACCCGAGGGGAGGGGACCTCGATAAAATCATTTTACAGAGAGAATGTGAGTGGATTTTTAGGATGGACTCAATTAGCCCAAAAGGCCTTAATGAACAACAATCCTTTGCATGTTTTTTGTAGCACGTCTATGATCTTCTGGTGCCCGCTGTTTGCCTGGATTTGCATTCTTCACAAAAGTATACATTATATATAATTTATTCTGGATAAGGAAAGTATGGGACATTTTCTTTTGCTATAAGTTAGGTGTTTCTCATGTTCTACCCTATTTCTATGCCCCGTGTAGTGGGGGTGGTACACAGATCAGTGTGTGTGATAGTTGGAATAGAAATCCTCAGTTTTTAGCGTTCGCATATTGGAACTAGACCTGTTAGGATTAAATGGAATTTATGTATTTATGTACTTTTTTGATACGCAGAGGTCTCTGAAGAATCCTGTGGGGACCGGGCATTGGGGATGTCCATCCTCTATATGTACTTCAAATGTTCTTGTGGTGGAATGATATGTCCATGTAGGGGGTGTGAGGTTGCTAATCGAGGAGTTGCCTTACACTACTATTTATGGCACCCCACTACATATGACAGAAACTTTTGGATATTGACACAGAGTGCTGGGATCCGGTCTGTATGTATGCAGCAAACGCAGCCTATCTTTAGATATGGATGGACTGCCCCTTGTTTTTATCATATACCCATCCTGTAGCAGAGCTCCGGGTGACACGGAGCATGCGGCTTAGGTCGCGGAATTGCAGTAATGGTTCCTCCGTTTAATCAATCATCAATCAAGACTGCGCCTCTGAGAGGAGGGTTTTGGTCCAGATATGCGCAGCCGCAGATAAGACTATCTGGGCTGCGCGTCGGTCTTTGCACACGCCCACTTTATATCTGAGATCCGGGCGACACGTAGCTTAAGCTGCGCAATCGTAGAAAATCATCTCCGTCCAACCAATCAGGACGGCACTTTGGAGAGGAGGTTGTCCTATAGGTGCGCGCAGCCGCAGCAAGGCAAAAGGGCGGTGTTTTTTGCCGTTGTATACGCCCACTCTTGAACAGAGCTCAAACTGGTATGTAAAAGCTGCGTAACTGCAGCAATGTTTTTCCCGGTCCACCAATCAGGATTGCGCTCCTCAGGGGAGCGCAGGCGCAGGTGACGATACACTTATTGCCAGTATTTGGTATGAGGTGACACGCATATTGCGGTCCACGGTGCGCAACCGCAGAGACAGTTCCCTGCTTCACCAATCAGAGCCGAGCATCCATTCTGCTTCCGGATTTACACAGGAAGTGGAGGGTGGCGCGGTTTTCCGGCGGACTTTGTTTAAAACTGAGGTAATATTCATCAGAACCCTTTAGACATCTTTGCACCATCGAGACACATGATAAGAAATCGGGCCTCCTGATGAGCCAGCGAGGCGAAACGCGTTGAGGCTATTAGGAACAGTGGGCTGACGGCGCAGAATGTTATGATGAGTATCGCTATATATATATGCCTGTATTTGTCAATGGATTTTGGGGCATGAGACATGATATGTTCATCTGCATTTGTTATGGTGGGGTGGAGTTTTGCAGTGGCATGCCCCCCACAGGTTTGATTGAAGCACAGGCAGTATCATCTGCGCAAGTGTGTGTATTTGTCGCCACATAGGTCACACATCATACGTGAGGGTGGCAACATGCGACTGTTAATAGCCCTCTGCATGTTCTCTTATTGTTTTTAATTCACAGGTGTGGGGTTTGAGGCTTCCCTAGATATAGTTCTTATATGTCTAGCTTCGAGGGGTACCTTCAGTACACCATTGTGTGGGTAGAGGGACCCTTTGGGGATCATTAGGGTTTATCAGGGACCCTAGGGTTCAGCCGACGCGGAGCGGGGGCGCCACATCGTTCCCCATAGGGTGCCAACCCCCGCTGTTAGGTAGGCGTGACCTAGGTATATTCTAGGTATTTGTCTTTTTTCCCCTCCCTAGTTTTTTTCACGGTGTTTTTGTGTTTTTTGTTTTTTCTTGGTGCAGCCACAGGTTGGTGGCATTTTTAATCAAGTTTAATAAAGATTTTTTTCTGGGTCTATATGCCTCCATCTCGATAGTAGAAGGGGAAAAAATGAAACCCAAAAATGAAACCTTCTGAACTCCAAAGAGACACTTTGACCCCTTCACAAACAAGGAATTCGCACGAAGGACCTGGAACACCATTCTGACCTGCTTCACATGAGACTCCCAATCATCCGAAAAGACCAAAATGTCATCCAAATATACAATCATGAATCTATCCAGGTACTCTCGGAAGATGTCATGCATAAAGGACTGAAACACAGATGGAGCATTAGAAAGCCCGAATGGCATAACCATGTACTCAAAATGGCCCTCGGGCGTATCAAATGCTGTTTTCCATTCATCGCCCTGTTTAATTCGCACAAGATTATATGCCCCTCGAAGATCTATCTTGGTGAACCAACTAGCCCCCTTAATCCGAGCAAACAAATCAGACGGCAGCGGCAAAGGATACTGAAATTTGACTGTGATCTTATTGAGAAGGCGGTAATCAATACAAGGTCTCAATGAGCCATCCTTCTTGGCCACAAAAAAGAACCTTACATAGTAACATAGTAACATAGTTAGTAAGGCCGAAAAAAGACATTTGTCCATCCAGTTCAGCCTATATTCCATCATAATAAATCCCCAGATCTACGTCCTTCTACAGAACCTAATAATTGTATGATACAATATTGTTCTGCTCCAGGAAGACATCCAGGCCTCTCTTGAACCCCTCGACTGAGTTCGCCATCACCACCTCCTCAGGCAAGCAATTCCAGATTCTCACTGCCCTAACAGTAAAGAATCCTCTTCTATGTTGGTGGAAAAACCTTCTCTCCTCCAGACGCAAAGAATGCCCCCTTGTGCCCGTCACCTTCCTTGGTATAAACAGATCCTCAGCGAGATATTTGTATTGTCCCCTTATATACTTATACATGGTTATTAGATCGCCCCTCAGTCGTCTTTTTTCTAGACTAAATAATCCTAATTTCGCTAATCTATCTGGGTATTGTAGTTCTCCCATCCCCTTTATTAATTTTGTTGCCCTCCTTTGTACTCTCTCTAGTTCCATTATATCCTTCCTGAGCACCGGTGCCCAAAACTGGACACAGTACTCCATGTGCGGTCTAACTAGGGATTTGTACAGAGGCAGTATAATGCTCTCATCATGTGTATCCAGACCTCTTTTAATGCACCCCATGATCCTGTTTGCCTTGGCAGCTGCTGCCTGGCACTGGCTGCTCCAGGTAAGTTTATCATTAACTAGGATCCCCAAGTCCTTCTCCCTGTCAGATTTACCCAGTGGTTTCCCATTCAGTGTGTAATGGTGATATTTATTCCTTCTTCCCATGTGTATAACCTTACATTTATCATTGTTAAACCTCATCTGCCACCTTTCAGCCCAAGTTTCCAACTTATCCAGATCCATCTGTAGCAGAATACTATCTTCTCTTGTATTAACTGCTTTACATAGTTTTGTATCATCTGCAAATATCGATATTTTACTGTGTAAACCTTCTACCAGATCATTAATGAATATGTTGAAGAGAACAGGTCCCAATACTGACCCCTGCGGTACCCCACTGGTCACAGCGACCCAGTTAGAGACTATACCATTTATAACCACCCTCTGCTTTCTATCACTAAGCCAGTTACTAACCCATTTGCACACATTTTCCCCCAGACCAAGCATTCTCATTTTGTGTACCAAACTCCTGTGCGGCACTGTATCAAGCGCTTTGGAAAAATCGAGATATACCACGTCCAATGACTCACCGTGGTCCAGCCTATAGCTTACCTCTTCATAAAAACTGATTAGATTGGTTTGACAGGAGCGATTTCTCATAAACCCATGCTGATATGGAGTTAAACAGTTATTCTCATTGAGATAATCCAGAATAACATCCCTCAGAAACCCTTCAAATAATTTACCAACAATAGAGGTTAGAGTTACTGGCCTATAATTTCCAGGTTCACTTTTAGAGCCCTTTTTGAATATTGGCACCACATTTGCTATGCGCCAGTCCTGCGGAACAGACCCTGTCGCTATAGAGTCCCTAAAAATAAGAAATAATGGTTTATCTATTACATTACTTAGTTCTCTTAGTACTCGTGGGTGTATGCCATCCGGACCCGGAGATTTATCTATTTTAATCTTATTTAGCCGGTTTCGCACCTCTTCTTGGGTTAGATTGGTGACCCTTAATATAGGGTTTTCATTGTTTCTTGGGATTTCACCTGGCATTTCATTTTCCACCGTGAATACCGTGGAGAAGAAGGTCTTTAATATGTTAGCTTTTTCCTCGTCATCTACAACCATTCTTTCCTCACTATTTTTTAAGGGGCCTACATTTTCAGTTTTTATTCTTTTACTATTGATATAGTTGAAGAACAGTTTGGGATTAGTTTTACTCTCCTTAGCAATGTGCTTCTCTGTTTCCTTTTTGGCAGCTTTAATTAGTTTTTTAGATAAAGTATTTTTCTCCCTATAGTTTTTTAGAGCTTCAATTGTGCCATCCTGCTTTAGTAGTGCAAATGCTTTCTTTTTACTGTTAATTGCCCGTCTTACTTCTTTGTTTAGCCACATTGGGTTTTTCCTATTTCTAGTCCTTTTATTCCCACAAGGTATAAACCGCTTACAGTGCCTATTTAGGATGTTCTTAAACATTTCCCATTTATTATCTGTATTCTTATTTCTGAGGATATTGTCCTCAGGATATTGTCCTGCTCCCAATGGTGACGACGACGGGCGAATATGACCCTTCTCCAAGGAATCCTTTATATACTGTAACTCCGCATAGCGGCGTGCTCTGGCACAGATAAATTAAACAGTCGGCCCTTAGGAAACTTACTACCAGGAATCAAATTAATAGCACAATCGCATTCCCTATGAGGAGGTAGGGCACCGGATTTGGGCTCTTCAAATACATCCCAGTAATCTTATAAAAACTCAGGGACCTCAGAAGGAGTGGAAGGTGAAATTGACAACAATGGAACATCACCATGTACCCCCTGACATCCCCAGCCGGACACAGACATAGATCTCCAATCCAACACTGGATTATGGACCTGTAGCCATGGCAACCCCAAAACGACCACATCATGCAGATTATGCAACACCAAAAAGCGAATATCCTCCTGATGTGCAGGAGCCATGCACATGGTCAATTGAGTCCAATACTGAGGCTTATTCTTGGCCAAAGGCGTAGCATCAATTCCTCTCAATGGAATAGGATACTGTAAGGGCTTCAAGAAAAAACCACAGCGCCTGGCAAACTCCAAGTCCATCAAATTCAGGGCAGCGCCTGAATCCACAAATGCCGTAACAGAATAGGACGACAGAGAGCAAATCAGAGTAACGGACAAAAGAAATTTAGACTGTACCGTACCAATGGTGGCAGACCTAGCGAACCGCTTAGTGCGCTTAGGACAATCGGATATAGCATGAGTGGATTCACCGCAGTGTAAACACAGCCCATTCCGACGTCTGTGTTCTTGCCGTTCAGCTCTGGTCAAAGTCCTATCACACTGCATAGGCTCAGGCCCATGCTCAGAGAATACCGCCAAATGGTGCACAGCTTAGCACACACGCAAGCGCCGATCGATCTGAATGGCCAAGGACATAGACTCATTCAGACCAGCAGGCGTGGGAAATCCCACCATGACATCCTTAAGGGCTTCAGAAAGACCCTTTCTAAAAATTGCCGCCAGGGCACACTCATTCCACTGAGTAAGCACAGACCACTTTCTAAATTTCTGACAGTACACCTCCGCTTCATCCTGGCCCTGACACAAAGCCAGCAAGATTTTCTCTGCCTGATCCACTGAATTTGGTTCATCATAAAGCAATCCAAGCGCCAGAAAAAACGCATCAACATCACGCAATGCAGGATCTCCTGGCGCAAGGGAAAATGCCCAGTCTTGAGGGTCATCATGCAACAAAGAAATAATGATTTTTACTTGTTGAACGGGGTCACCAGAGGAGCGGGGTTTCAAAGCTAGAAACAGTTTACAATTATTTTTGAAATTCAAGAACTTAGATCTATACCCAGAAAATAAATCAGGAATAGGAATTCTAGGCTCTAACATCGGATTCTGAACCACAAAATCTTGAATGTTTTGTACCCTTGCAGTGAGATGATCCACACAAGAGGACAGACCTTGAATGTCCATATCTACACCTGTGTCCTGAGCCACCCAAATGTTTAGGGGAAAAGAAAGACAAAACACAGTGCAAAGGAAAAAAAATGGTCTCAGAACTTCTCTTATCCCTCTATTGAGATGCATTAATACTTTGGGCCAGCTGTACTGTTATGGACCTGGTGGTTAGGAGCACCCCGCACGACCTGATAGTTAAACTGACACAGGACAAGCTCTGGGATGTGGGAGCTCTGCTGACCGCAACCCCTAATCCTATCACAACAACTAGAAATAGCCGTGGAGCGTTCCTGACTCTCCCTAGACGCCTCTTCACAGCCTAAGAGCTAGCTAGCCCTAGAGATAGAAAATAAAGCCTACCTTGCCTCAGAGAAATTCCCCAAAGGAAAAGGCAGCCCCCCACATATATTGACTGTGAGTAAAGATGAAAGTCACAAATGCAGAAATGAAACAGGTTTCAGCAAAGGGAGGCCAGACTTACTAAACAGACAGAGGATAGGAAAGGTATCTTTGCGGACAGCACAAAAAACTACAAAAGACCACGCAGAGTGTGCAAAAAGACCTCCGCACCGTCTAACGGTGCGGAGATGCCACTCTGCATCCCAGAGCTTCCAGCTAGTAAGGCAAAATCATGATATCCAGCTGGACAAGGCAACAATGAACAAATAATAACTGGCAGGAACTTAGCTTCTGCTGGAGTAGACAGGTCACCAGAAAGATCCAAGAGCGAACTGAACAAATGCAGGAACATTGACAGCTGGCATGGAGTAACGATCTGAGTGGAGTTAAATAGCGCAGCCAACCAAAGGATAAATCACGTCACCTGTGGAAGGAACCTCAGAAGCAGCAGCTCCACTCACAGCCACCAGAGGGAGTCCATGGACAGAACTCGCCGAAGTACCATTCACGACCACAGGAGGGAGTTCGACAACAGAATTCACAACAAGTAACTCTTAGCACAGAGTCAGACTGAGCTAGACGCTGGGATCGACGTCTCTGCTGAGCAGGTTCCACTGCGGCGGGACAAGAATGGGAGACCGCAGCGGAGATGGCCCGAGATTCCCCCTGTGCAGAGGCAGGAACTGGACCCCTAACAACTTTATTTCGAGGACTATAACTTTTTTATTTTTTGCTGATGACGCTGTATGGTGGCTCGTTTTTTGCGGGACAAGATGACATTTTCAGCTGTACCATGGTT
Organism: Ranitomeya imitator; assembly: GCF_032444005.1. Classification (NCBI taxonomy): domain Eukaryota; kingdom Metazoa; phylum Chordata; class Amphibia; order Anura; family Dendrobatidae; genus Ranitomeya; species Ranitomeya imitator. The sequence goes on along the minus strand of NC_091287.1, from coordinate 230,664,548 downwards.
ATTTTTATCCTTTTTTTTGCAAAGCACTGTATCAGATCAGCGATCCGACAGGCAGTGCTCCTGGCTTACCAGTGCCTGCTCTCAGCACGCGCTGGTAAGCCAGGAGCACTGCCTGTCGGATCGCTGATCTGATACAGTGATACAGTCTCAGCAGGCGCAGGTAGGCCTCCTTCCTGCAGGACTCAAAATCGTATGAAAAAACCTCAGTTTAAAAAGGTATAATTTTATTAGTAAAAGCAAGGCAGACAGACACGCCTACAAAACCCAACACAAAAATACAACCAAAAAACGTGAACAAATGTGTAACAAATAAATAAAAAACTAATGGGAAAATCTAGATCACCCTACCTAGGCCACTATTATGCCCCTGCCTATCTGCGGAGGTAGGCACCCTAGGGGAGAGCGTTATGGCGGCCACGCTCCTCGATGACTGTCCCTAGGAGCCCTATAAGACCCTTCGGCCACTAGTGTAAACCACTACCCACACACTAAAGGGTCCTGTAGCGCTAGACAGAAAGATACTCTTCTAGGGATGACCTAGTTCCCACTAGTTAAACGCTATATACACACACACATATGGCAATATAAATATCATAGTGGTATAGTACACGTTTTTTGGTTGTATTTTTGTGTTGGGTTTTGTAGGCGTGTCTGTCTGCCTTGCTTTTACTAATAAAATTATACCTTTTTAAACTGAGGTTTTTTCATATGATTTTGAGGACTTTTACCTCGAGTTTTTTGGATCGTTTTTGAGAATAAGGTTGATACTCCTTCCTGCAGGACCCAGAAGCAGTCCCGTGGCCATTTTGGATCTGGGGCCTGCAGGGAGAAGGAGGCAGGAGACCCTCGGTGCAACGCGATCACATTGCGTTGCTCCGAGGGTCTCAGGGAAGCACGCAGGGAGCCCCTCCCTGTGCGATGCTTCCCTATGCCACCGGAATGCTGTGATCATGTTTGATCACAGTGTTCCGGCAGTTAATGTGCCAGGAGCGGTCCGTGAGCACTTCTTGCACATAGTGCCGGATGTCAGCTGTGATAGTCAGCTGACACCTGGCCGCGATCTGCCACGCTCCTCCCATATGATGCACTATCCTGTTGCTGGGCATACGGGCCCACCCCACCTCGACAGGATAGCACATCAGATGTCAGAAAGGGGTTAAGCAAAAAGACCAAAGAGTTTATTTGGATAAAAAATATATATTTTCTTACATAATTAAATACATAACACATAATTAAATACATAACACATCTATGAACAACCTCTTGAATAACTATTTTGTATAGCATTATTATTACTTTGTGAGTAAAAGTTTCAAATATTATTTTTTGATTCAGATAAATTAGCACCTTGTTGTCTGCTGGCGAACATTTGGGTGTATACACACCTACAGTGTGTGTGTATTAGTTTGCTTGTTGACAGATTTTAATATTATTATTTCATATCAATTTAGCTTCATTTTTTTTCTTTTTTGTTTTATTATTATTATATTTTTATTTTTTATTTATTTTTTCATTTTTTTCACTTTATTATTAATTTTTATGTTCATGTTTTATTTTTTTATTTTATTATATTATTTTTATTTCTGTTGTTTAATTGCACTTGAATTTATTTATATGTTATTAATAGTCACTTTATAATATTATTATATGATTCACTATCATTATTGATTATCACTGTGTATTCTGTATTGAGATATATGTATGAACAATTATTATGATTTTATTATTTTAGGTTTTCCTAGCTTCATCCAATCTTGGTTGGTATAGGGTCCAATTATTGGAGTGATGGACCATGCCGTTTTATAGTTTTGCTATATATATGGCTATTTCCATACCTTTTGTCCCTCATTTGTCGCTGAATTCTATATTTAGTCCTCCTGGGTCTCGTGTGCATGCCCGGAACTGAAGATATCTGGCCCTTCCTGATGCACTCCACAAGATTTACATGCAGCCTTGGTTGCTGTGCAACCTGGTCGCGTGCGTTCTGGGAGCGCAAGAGGAAGTGACCTCTTTTGAGCCCGGTCTGCTTCCGTGCATGCGCCATATAAGACCCAGCCCTTTGTTTACTTGTGACATTCATCATTGGACGAATGCCCCTATTTATATCTATACCGGAGCTAGTATAAGCCATGCCTCCTGACGAAGTTGCGATGAAACACGCGTAGGGGCAGCGGGCTTGGGCGAACTCCCTGCCGTTTATATATGTAAGTAAAGGGTCCACTGTTCTATGGTTGTCACAGGACTATACATGTTTATTAGGCACTAATTGCACTTTATTGGTACTCTACCTTTGATGCCCATGAGCTCTTACACTGCACCATGCTATTCATTTGAATTACCTTTTATGGGATCATTAGGTTACTAGCTTATGGTGCTTATTTGCCCATAAAGGGAGTGGTTGGTAGACAGCATATTGCACCAATTGATCTGTTCAATTTTATATACAGTGACCTTTGTGAGCATAATTGAGTAACAATTGTTACAATTTTTCCCCTTGAGAGTTTTTTCGCCTGCTTAGGCTGGTTTCACACTAGCGTTTTTGAACGCATGCGTTTTTTTTAAAAAACGCATGGTACAAAAACGCATGTAAACGCGTGTAAACGCTGCGTTTTTTTGACGCACGCGTTAAACGCGTGCGTCAAAAAAACGCAGCGTTTACACGCGTTTACATGCGTTTTTGCATGCGTTTGCGTTTTTTGTGCATTTTTGGGAAAAAAAAAAAAAAAAAAAAAAAGGTTACAATAACCAACCAATGAGAATAGAGTGGGCTAGAGAGGGCGTACATGATTGGGACTCAATATATAGACCCTAGGGGTACATAAAGTTTCAGAGCTTGCTACTGTTTTCGGTGTCACGATGGATCTTTCAATAGCGAACTTTAATTTCCAACTGGAGTTCAGCTTCAAGATTTTCCTTGCCTGTGTTTTTGCTTGGGAGCAAGACCGAAACCGCCAAAGATGGAGAAGGAGACAGCGTCGGCGTTTTTGGAGGCACCCCATCATTGAAGTGCGTGAGACCCGCGGAGCATATCACACCCTGTATGCGGAGCTGAATGCCAACCCGGAGAAATTCCAGGATTACACCAGAATGTCGCAAGATTCTTTCCGTGAATTACTGTCTCGTGTCGAAGGTTCCATACGGCGACAGGACACACGGCTCCGTAGAGCAATTCCACCCGAGGAACGTCTGTTGGTGACATTACGGTACGTTCCAAAAATAAACCAATGATAGTCAAATTTTGGGGTTATGACATGTATTTTTGGTTGTTTTTTTAAAATTTTTCTTATTGAAAAACAACATAAAATAAGAGCCGTTTTATAATGTTTTTTTTGGTTTCTTTTCCTTCTAGATTTCTGGCCACAGGAGAGAGTTTATCTTCCCTGCACTTCCAATACCGCCTTGGAATCTCAACCCTGTCCGGAATTGTTGTGGACACCTGTCGTGCGTTATGGAATGTACTCCGTGAGGAGTTTATACCCGTACCCACCGTGGACATGTGGCGGGAAATATCCAAAACATTTTTGAACGTGTGTGATTTTCCAAACTGTTTAGGGGCGGTGGATGGGAAGCACATCCGCATTGTTAAACCTGCAAGAACCGGATCTGAGTTTTTTAATTATAAAAAATATTTTTCGATAGTGCTCATGGCAATAGCGGATGCGGAGTGTCGCTTCATCGCCGTGGACGTTGGAGCTTTTGGCCGTGGCAATGATTCCCAGACCTTCAAGAGCTCTGATATGGGCCGCCGTGTGTATGGCAACAATTTTAATTTCCCACCTCCACAGCCTCTCCCCAACACTCAAGGGTCACCGCTGCCATTTGTTATGGTTGGGGATGAGGCCTTCCAGATGTGTGAAAATCTCCTGAAGCCATATTCTAGTAGGGACTTGGACCATACTCGCAGAATATTCAACTACAGACTGACAAGGGCAAGAAGAACCGTAGAGTGCAGCTTTGGCATTCTGGTTGCAAAATGGCGCATTCTCGCAACAGCCATCAATCTAAAAGTGGAAACAGTGGACGAGGTGGTCAAAGCCTGTGTGGTTCTACACAATTATATAATGGCTAAGGAGCGACCCCACATTGAACTTGATGAACCAATTTCACACCCATTGCCCGATTTTCATCATCACCCGATGAGGTCAACTGCAGCCGTTGGTCTTATGCGTGACCAATTTGCGGCCTATTTTGTGTCCGATATTGGACGGGTTTCATGGCAGGACAATGTTGTTTAAATGTCCTGTTGTATGTTAATGTTTACCAAATATTAAATACTGATACCAATTTTTCAAATTAATAAACTTTTTTGTGTTCACCAGGTCTCCTGTCTTTTTCCCCTCTAAAGGTTGAACAAAGATGGGCAGTAGTAGTATATCATAATTTGTAATCCAAAACAAGGAGTGGGTGAGTTGATGAGGTAATAATTTGATTTTTTTAATCATAATTGACCTCTGTTGCACTCCCTATTTTGGTTTACAAACAATGATATAAACACGCATACTTATAATGTAACCAGATTTAAATTTCTTTATTGGTAATCTTCTTGACGTCATTGCGTCACGACTGGCACGCTCTCTATTCCCGTCAAGTCAAGTGTAAGAAATAATGAATTCATGATGAACATAAACATGATCATGAATTCAAAATTTCTTACACCTGCCAAGGTGAGGATAGATAGTTAGCGTGTGCCAACCATTGTCCCATCAGTTTGACAAACATTGTCACATAATGTGCTATATAGAATATGGTGAATATACAAGTCAGTAATCAACTAAACAGGTCAGGTGTCTATTTTGACATCTGACCGGTTCAGTTGAGTTCTGAACTTGATTTACACCATTTTCTCTTTGTACAGTGACACTACACCAGTTAAAAATTAAAAATAAGAGTATGGAAATAACTACTATTTTTTTGGCCAACTCATATCTGTATACTAAAGAAACACATATAGATGTTGTCTGGTATTTTATACTACTGGAGATATGTGTAGGCCAAAAGAATAAAAGTGTGTAAACGCAGTTTATTGGTGTGTATTTAGAGCGGTGAAAGACACAATAAACCAAACATAATTGTTGAAAATAAACTTTTTTTTATTGGGGAAAAACACAAATTTATTTTTTTTTACCGCGCCGGGTTGAACCACGCCGGCTTGGGGTTGAGTGCCGTAACTGGGGGGTATTTAGAACTGAAGCCTGGCTCACCGTGGAGGAGGCAGAGGTTGCAGGAGAATGGGCAACAAAACTTGAAGGGTCTGGAAGTTCGGGGATGGGGCTTAAAACATGAGGGGCTTGAGACAAACTGCACGGTTGAGACACATCGGAAGGTGATGGGGGAGGAATAAACAAAGTTTTCTGTTTCTTATGGGTTTTGCCAGTTTTCTGTGTTTTCCGGGTTGGGGGAAGTCTTTTGGGGCTAGGGTGTAAACTTTGGGTGGGAGACACGTCAGGACCCGGCTCCACAATTTCACAGTCAGTCTCCATTGTGGAGCGCTCGGCAATCTCTGAGTCCAATGGGGGGAAAGATAAAGTCCCGCCTGGGTCCTGGTGCCTCGTTGGGGGGGGGAAACAAAAACCCTCCCAGGATCCTGGTGCCTCGTTGGGGGGGGGGGGGAAATTAACACCCTCCCAGGGTCCTGGGGCATCGTTGGGGTGGGGGAAACAAATCCCATACCAGCGTCCTGCTGCATTGCTGGTGGGGGGGAACATAAAGCCATGGATGGTTCTTGGTGCATCGGGGTGGGTCCTGCCCGGAAACGTATGGCTTGGTCATGCATCATGGGGTGCCCGGTGCGATACGCCATGGATGTGTCCTGCTGCATCGGGGGGTTTCCTGCCCGGAAAGCAACGCCTCGGTCCTGCTGCATCGGGGTTGGTCCGGTCCGATATGCCAGGCCTCGGTCCTCCTGCATCGGGGTGGGTCCGGTCAGATATGCCAGGCCTCTGTCCTGCTGCATCGGGGGTGGGCCGGTCCGATATTGCATGGATGGGTCCTGCTGCATCGGGGGTGGGCCGGTCCGATATTGCATGGATTGGTCCTGCTGCATCGGGAGGTTGCCGGGCCGATAAGCCACGCCAGGGTCCTGCGTCATAGAGGTGTCAGCGGAGGAGGTCCAAGCCGGAGCAGCGATCGTCACGGTGGTGGCGGTGGGATGTCCAACAGCACTCGTCATCGTGTTGGCGCTGTACTGGAGAACACCTGTTGAGGGAATAGAGGTGGCCGTGCAGTGGTATGCAGCAGAGGTAGGAATGGTGTTTACTTCGGACAGTGACGGCACAGTTGGATATGCCGCCACATTACGACTCTGACTCTGCTGCATAGCCTGCCCCAAAGAAACATTGCAGGCCTGCATCACACTCAGCTGGAGATCAGGGTTAAGGTGTTCCGACATGCTCTGGTGGATTTTATTAAAAAAATGATGAGCTGGCTTCTGGAGGTCGGCTTTAACTTGATCAAGGCTTTTAGCGACATCCTGGATGCGGCACTGTAACAGGTTATGGGACACATCCATTTTGTCACTTAAAGCCTTGATAGCTTCGTGTAAAACCGAGCTCAAGTGCAAAAACTCGGGCATGAGGGACCTATCCGAAGCCCTCTGTCGCTGCCGGGATGAGCCCGCAAAAATGGGTGCAGCGAAAGAGGACTGCGAAAGGGGAAGACCTGATGGGCCAGCTCCCTGGTCTCCAGTGACTGTGGAAGACCCACCTGGTGCTGCGCTGCTGGATGGCTGGGACGGGTCCGTGGCTGTCGGCTGAAGGACCGCTCCAGAACCTGTGGCGACAGTCGTGCAAGTGTGTGCTGTGAAAAAATAAAACAGAAAATTAATACCAAACGATAACAAGACGGTACATCCTATGGAATTAAAAATGACAGATTATGTCAATGCAATACAACCGGAGGCATGTGACAAATACTTACGTTCTCAAGAGAAGGACCGGTCTCAGGAAGGCCAGCACACGGTGGTACTTGTACAGCCGGTGCCTTGCTCCGGAACCACTAGCTGCACTCTTCTCTGCACGCAGGTCCTTGTTGAAGCGGTCCTTCATGGAACGCCAACGTGTTCTTACTTTGTCCACTGTGAAATAACAATAAAATATAATGGTCAGAATCAGGACTTTTGGCCATGCTCTCGTGACTGTGTGTGATGACAGAAACTACGAAAAGTTTCTGTCATCACACACAGTCAAGAGAGCATGGCCAAGGTCTGTTTCTTCACACTATCGTGCAATACTTACCAAATGCATTACAGACCCGTGGCGTTGAATTCTCCCAGCCATCCCACAACGCTTGGGCCACCTCACTCCACAAACGACGGATAACACTATTGACGGAGTGCTGTTGATCCCGGCTGTCCCACAACGGGACTCGCTCCTGTACCAGAGTGATTAGCAGGTCATTATCGATGTGGTCATCGTCCCGTTGTGAAACCTAAAATTTAATTAAAAAAAATTAAGTTTGCTCAACCACATTTAAAAAAAAAAAAATGAGAAAGGGCAGAAATATGAAAGACAACTTAAATAAGGACAGTCTGCCTGGTATACATACCCGCTGCCGTCTTCCACCTGGACCTTGACTCCGCTGCTCCGTACCTCTCTGTCCCTCAGTTGAAGTGCTCTATAGAATAAAAAAAATATAATTGCCTCGTGTCGATGTGACAGTCAATACTTACCAAGCTGACGGAACAAAAAATTACCTCGCTCACGTGATCCACTTCTGATTGCCGTGGCTGGAATTCATCATCAGGCGAAGAAACCGGAGAAGACATTCTGATGCGTGTTGAAAGAAAAACATTGAAAAAATTAGGACATGTAGATCCAAAAAATTGAAGAATAATGCATTGGGAAGGATATACTCACATTGCTCTGTGTCTTGTCCAACAATGCGTCCGGGCAGGGTGCTGTCTTCCTTGGAGTCTGATGAGAAGTGACCAGAAACTTCCCCCAGCCTTCCTTTTATAACCCTTCAGCTATGGGGGAGCCTTATCAGTGTCTAGACAACCTTATCTTAACTATGGTGCCAAAAAAAACGCATGCTTCAAAAAAACGCATGCGTCAAAAAAAACGCATGCAAACGCATGTCCAAAAAAACGCATGCGTCTCCATTGACTCCAATGCAATTTTTTTCCAAAAAAAAACGCATGTAAACGCATGCGTTTTTTTGGAAAAAAAAAACGCTTTGCAAAATACTACATGTTGCATTTTAGAAAGTGAACGCATGCAGTTAAAAAACGCATGCGTTCAAAAACGCGGACAAACGCGGACATCAAAAAACGCACGCGTTTTTAATGTTAAATATAGGGAAAAAAACGCATGCGTTTTTTTTTGTATAAACGCATGCGTTCAAAAACGCTAGTGTGAAACCAGCCTTAGTGAGTGCTGCTCTGAATGTTAACTGTATTATGCATTTAATTATGTAATAAAATATCTTTATTTTATCCAAATTTACTCTTTGGTCCTTTTGCTTAAAATAGCGTGTAAGGAATTTTTTGATGCAAACGTACAAACAGCTAAGTCATACTGCCTGAACGATGGACAGCTGTCATGCATTTATTATAACACTAGATGGAGGCCCGATGCTATCGCTTTGGGAGAGCAATAATGTCACGATGGGGGCAGGCTTTGCAGCATTGAGAATCTCTCCCCAATGTGCTCACCCTTCTATCCACTTTCTCTTTCCCTATGTGCCGAATTTCCCCCATCTGTGCTCTCTTCTTTGACCTGTCTACCCCATGTGCTATGCACTCCTGTACAAAGATGGCAGTGGCCAATGAATCATTTGGCTGATCCCAGCGACGGCGTGTTCATGATGGTGTACTGCTGGTGGTACCGCACAAGAGGCTGCATATGGCGTATACAGTGTCTGTGTGTGTGGTGCGTATGGCTTATACAGTGTGTGTGTTTGTGTGTGTAGTGGTGCGTACGGCATATACAGTGTGTTTGTGTGTGTGTGTTGTGCATACGGCATATACAGTGTCTGTGTGTGTGTGTGGTGCGACAGTGTTCCGCTGGTGGTATCGTGCAAGAGGCTGGTACCACCAGCAGTTTCCATATTGAGACACCCATCGCTTGGGTGTCCCAATATGGAGGTCGGTGAACTTCTGCTTGGAATTCTGAGATCTGGACACATCTGGACGGAACAGGATGTGAAGACATTACAAGGTAAGTATATATTAAGATTATCACCTGCTCACTCCATTTTTTGTGTGCTTAAAAGCCATCATGAATGCTGTAGACACCTTTACTGTGCAATTGCAGTCCTTGTTTTTGGAGGTGGCAATCATCAAGCGGCAACAACAGAATGAGGTATCCACTCCTACACAGGTTCTAATCCACCCAAAACAGTCATCTGAGCCTAAAGTAAATTTGGTTAAAATTGTTTCAATAAAGTTGCTGTTGCTGAGTCAATGATTCTCATCTAGATTCAGGGAAATCATAAAGTGGAGGACTACTGCTCTCAGCTCAGTTGGCTTCAGCGTTCTTCTGCTCAGGGTCCAGCGAGCACTGTAATAAGGTGCTCTCCCCAATTCCTTCCACCCCGTATAGTTAGGAACCATACAGTTTCTGATGCATGGTGGGGAGAACACCTTATTGCTGTGCACACTAGAGGTCACTGTAATGGAAATAGCAGTGACTCACCAGCATCTTGGCAGAAAAGCACTGTGGTCAGTACCCATAGAAGGGCACAATAGGTACGCATAATCACACTACTGCAGGGTGCAGGCATGGTATTTTAGGGCCACCATTACATGTCACAGGGCAGCATGATGCTGTTACGAGGGGTTTGGTACACAAATAAAGACAGGAGGCACAAATTTCTTCAAGTTACCACATGTCCCTGAGCGTGAAAGAAATCATTAGCATAGAGAAGTAAAAGACGATTTTTCAACAACAAGACCACAGACATGAAACATATAGATTTTTACATTTCTATCATCTATATGTGCATGTTAATAAGTTATATTCATCCTGGGAGGTGAAAGATTCCCTTTAAAGCTTTACCAGAGGTTATTAGGTTTTTCAAATTATTATCGTAAGTTCATTAAGATCTTGTCTGTCAAACCTCTTATTGACCAAGCAGGGTGCTGACTTGTGCTCTTGGTCTACTGAGGTATAAATACTGTTGATGCTTTTGCTGGCCTCAAGACAGCATTTTCTTAAGCTCCTGTCCTCAGTCAACCTGATGTTGATTTGTCTTTTGTGGATGAGATAGACAACTCTACTGTGGGGCTGGGTTCTTTCACAGCTGAAGAATGGTTACCTTCATCCTTGTGCTTTTTATACTTGGAAATTCTCACAATCCGAGTCCAATTGTAATGTAGGCAACTAGGAGCTCAGCTGTTAAGAAGAATGGACCAATTAGTTCGTGGCTAGGCATAGAGTAGCTTTATTGTTCAAAAATGTACTGTATGTTAATGCCACTAAGTGCTTTAATGCTAAACAGGCCAGGTTGGCCCTATTTTTCACTCTGTTTAATTCCTCTGTGACATATTTCTGTGGTAATAAGAATTTTAAGGCAGATACTTTATCACATAGTTTTCCTTTGGAGTTGAGGGATGAAAATCCAGTCAAAATTCTTAGTGAAGGGGTGATGGTAGATGCTCTGGGGATTCATCTCAGACGGCAAATTGTGGAAGCTCAAGCTTGTGCACCGGAGAACTTGTCACTTGGCAAGCTTTTTCTGCCATCCTCGCTTTGCACTGATCTTCTTAATAAAGTTCATGATTCTGTGTTGGCCGGTCATTCTGGTTCCTGGAGAGAAGTTTCCAGGTTCTTTTGATAGCAGAGTGGTCGAAAAGATTTTGATGAGTGCGTTGTAAATGTTCAGATTTCTCCAGGTTTAAAGCCTCTTTCCAGGCACCAACAAGGTTTCTTTTGCCTTATCAGGTTTCACTTCAACCTTGGACTTATTTTCCATGGGTTTCCTCATGTATTTGCCTAATTCCAGTGGCAATATTATGGTATGGGTGGTGGTGAACTGTTTCTATAATATCTTTCACTTAGATCCTCTGTGAAAATTGCCTACCAATGAGAGTTTATCTACATTGTTTACCTTTCATGTCCTTAGACAACATGGTGAATGAACCAAGAATTAGAACAATATTTAAGATGCTTTGTTTCATCTTATCAAGAGGACTGGGTGGATTTTCTTCTATTGATTTAGTTAGCTCTCAAAAGCAGCACCTCTACTGTTGTGAATTCTGTGGCAGAGCTCCCTCTTGTGGTCACAAGTGGTACTTCGGCTGATTCTCTCTGTGAGCTTCCGTTGGTGGAGGAAAGTGGTACTGCGGCTTCTGAGTTTCCTTCTTCAGGTGATATGGTGAAGTCGTTAGGTGCTACCCTATTTAACTCCACCTGGTGCTTTGATCCTGGCTTCCAGTCAATGTTCTAGTGTTGGACCTGTTTCCTCCTGGATCGTTCCTGTGGCCTGCTGCTCTGCATAGCTAAGTTCTTCTTTGCTATTTTGTTTGCTGTCTTTTTCTGTCCAGCTTGTCAATTTGTTTTTTCTGCTTGCTGGAAGCTCTGGGACGCAGAGGGTGTACCTCCGTGCCGTTAGTTCGGTACGGAGGGTCTTTTTGCCCCCTTTGCGTGGTTTTTGTAGGGTTTTGTGTTGACCGCAAAGTTACCTTTCCTATCCTCGCTCTGTTCAGAAAGTTGGGCCTCACTTTGCTAAGTCTATTTCATCTCTACGTTTGTCTTTTCATCTTAACTCACAGTCATTATATGTGGGGGCTGCCTTTTCCTTTGGGGTATTTCTCTGAGGCAAGGTAGGCTAATTTTCCATCTTCAGGCTAGCTAGTTTCTCAGGCCGTGCCGAGTTGCATAGGCAGCATTAGGCGCAATCCACGGCTGCCTCTAGTGTGGTTTGAGAGGATCAGGGATTGCGGTCAACAGAGTTCCCATGTCTCAGAGCTCGTTCTTATTTTTTGGGTTATTGCCAGGTCACTGTATGTGCACTGACCTCTATGTCCATTGTGGTACTGAATTACCTTTCATAACACTCTACTGCTGCTGGTACACCCTTTATTTGTTCTTGGGGTTTTCATCCAGTTATTGAAAATTTTCCTGGTTATCTGTCTGCGGTTCCAGAGGAGGAATATATTCTCCTCATTTGATTAAGGTTTGGAAAGAAGTTGAAAAATGTTTTTTGATAACTTGCAATTGGACCAAGAAAACTGCGAACCACAGATGTTGAAGGTTCCCTGTCTTTAAAGTGGGAGATTGTGTTTTGTCTATCTTCAAAAAATCTTCATCTTAAAGTTCCATCAAGGAAATTTACTCCTGAATGTTTTGGTCCCTCTAAGGTAATTAAGATCATAACCCTGTGATGGTCAAGCTCCAGCTCCCAGCTGCATGGAGGATTTTTTTCTTAAAAGGTTTGAGGGAATGCCAGGTCCTCATGATATCACTGAGGTTGACTTGGAAAAGGACAAAGAATATGAGGTAGAATGACTTTTAGTTTTCAGATGTGTCTGATTTTGACTGCAATATTTTATTAATAATTCCTGGATTGAAGCAGACTTGCTTATGGATAGCCTAGTGAGGGAGTTCTTTCAGTGGTGTCAGCAGTAGAGGATCTCAGTGGGTCCAGAGGCCCCTTGTAGAAGGGGAGTGCTGTCATGTGTCTGGGTTCAAACTATTGAGCCTGTGCTTTGTGGTTGGCTTTTTTGTTCATTGAGCCACAGCAGATGCACCTTTTCTCCTGGTGTTTAGTTTCTGCTATCCCTGCTTCAGTGATTTTAGGGTAACAGGTGTTTTTATTTACACATTTATTTTCCCTATTAACTTTAGGGTGCAGCTTTATATGCTTTTCCCCTGCTGGTATTTCTTGCTGCTGATAGTCTCACTTGGATGTCCAGCAATACTGCATATGTTTAAGCCTGTCAGTGAAAGATCAGCAAGGGTTTTTTCTCTGCTGTTTATGTTCTTTACCCTGCATCCTTGTTCTGTTTCTTTTTTTATTATTTATTTTGCATCTCACGTTTGGATCCTTTTCTATTTCAGCACACTGTCATTTCTGTAGATAATTTGCCCTCTGCTCTGCCTTAGTAGAAACGTGAAGCACCCAATGGCCTTTCAGGCACCATGCACAAAGGTTGCCATCATATAGTCTGTGGTTAGGGCTGTCTCAGCTCTCTAAGGCACCACTAGGGAAGGTGGGGGTCAGGATCTCTAGTCTGTGCAGGAATCGACAGGGTTAGTCTCAGCTTTAGTGAGTTATTTATTTTCCAGAGTGAGCTGGTTGCTACACTTTCATAACGGCAGCATAAATCAGACACTGGCTTTGTTATTTTCTGTCCTACACTGAAACATTGCAGTGTTTCAGAGAAACCATTCGTTGTCAAGCCAAACTTGGACTTGGCTTTTTGGATATCTAGACTTTTCAGGACCGCAGGTGACTGCTCCCTGCTCTTCTCCCATGTCACTTTCAATACATGCACATATGGAGAGACCTATTAGCAGAGGGAGACACACCATTGATACTTTTATAGCAGAACAAGAGCTCAAAAGGTTAGGGGTTCCACTTCTATTTCCAAAGCAGGCAAAATTGTTTATTATGGTGAACTATGGACTGCAAAGCGCCCAAATACAGTTCTTGCACAAGGACAACTTTTGTGTGTATCCATCCCTGCCTAGGGTCATGGGCTAGGGTCAGGGGCAGCATTTCATAGTAAAACAAACACAGCTGCTACAATGGGCAGCATAAATAAGCTGACAGGTATCCATTAGTTTTCTACTTCCTCAAATGAAACTTTAGAATTATAGTTAAATATGTACATTATTGCTTATATTCTAATTCTTTAATACAGTCTTCCTATTAATTACAAGGCGGTATGCTTACAAATCAATGGATGATTGTAGGTTCTCCATTTTCTCCATTGTGTGTAGGAAAGCAATTTGATGCAATCATGATTATAGGATTTTCATTTAAATGTCTTCATATTAAATATGACATGGATCATCAATCTTCTTAGAGACAAGTTAGGAGGGTAAAATATACATGGTAGATAAAGAAAGAAAATTGAAAGTGATCCTTAATTGACAGCACATTTGTGTACTTTGTATGTACCAGTACAGACATAATGAACCTGTTGGTTAAAGTGAATTTTATTACATAAAATACTTGTGTTTGCTATAAGCAATATTTACCATACTTTTACTTTAAAAATTAAACAAAATAGTCATTTAGAAAATATGGCAGGAATATATGACAATGTAGCTTTCCTCGGGCTAAGTAAGGAATATTACAGACTAAACTACTAAAAATGTACTTAATAATTTCCATTTGTTAGCAATATGCTTTGATAAATTGATATGTTTGGATTGTCATAAAAGCTTTTTATTCTTTCTTTAGTAATATATTGGAATAAAAAATTAACTGTACAGACTCGGTCATTATGTCCATCTACTGTAAAATAGACTATTTCATTTATATTCATTCCTCATGTGACTGTCAGAGATAGCTTAGATATCGGTAATGCAAACGATAGTGGGATAGATATCGGTAATGTAAGCTATAGTCATTCACAAGATCACTCCAGGGTTTGATATAAAAAATACTGACAAAATAATGAAAAGTCAGAACAACAATTAGAATATGTAATGTCCCATAATTTGAGAATCATACAGACAGTATTGCATTATAATTGTGTTGTTATATTGTTCTTTTTAGTTGCTATGCATTAAGGTTTATGCTCTTTAGAAGTTTGACTTTCTTCTCTCTGTCTCTGTCTCTGATGCAGTTCAGATGTCAGTATCACCTCCTTTCATCCCCATTCTTCTTCCTCATTTACTCTATCAGCCATCTTAGAAGCTCATGTATGAGCAGCTCTAGTCAGAAAAAAAGTTTTTTTAGCTATTGTATGTGTGAATATTTACAATAATTCAGCTGGAAAATTGTTAGGGGTCGAACTCCCACTTCTGCACAGGGGATTCTCGGTCCATCTCCGCTGCAGTCTCCCATTCTTCTCCTGCCACAGTGAAGACTGCTCAGCGGAGATGTCGGTCCCAGCATCTTGCTCAGTCTGACTCTGTGTAAAGGTTGCTGCTGTTTTTCCAACTTCTACCATTGTAGCCAGTACTGGGTAGCGGCGAGCAGACGTTTTTGGGACTAAGTGTCCTGCTTTTTCCATTCTGAGCATGCCCAGGGCAAGATCTCAAGTTGGAGATCAAGGGTCACATGCTTAGATACTGCAGCAAATCCTATTGGTCCTCTAGGAAGGTCCTGAAGGTGCTCAACTTCTGTGACAGCCTCAAATTGGTTCTTCTGGGAAGGTCCTGTACTTGCTGCAGCTATAAAAGGTTAGCATGGCCGCACGGCCATGCGCTAGTGTACGTTTGAAAATGTGTGTGTTGATGAGTGCAAGTCGTTCTTTAAACATCCCCTCCCTTGTGTATGACTGTTTGCAAAAGGTGGATGTATGCTGTTGTGATCCGGTGGTTTGGACAAATAATGGACCTGATAGTTACTGATAATAAGGATGAGCTCTGGGACGTGGGAACTCTGCTGACCGCAATCCCTAAACCTATCAAAACACACTAGAAATAGCCGTGGATTGCGCCTAACGCTCCCTATGCAACTCGGCACAGCCTAAGAAACTAGCTAGCCCTGAAGAAAGAAAAATAAAGCCTACCTTGCCTCAGAGAAATTCCCCAAAGGAAAAGGCAGCCCCCCACATAAAATGACTGTGAGTAAAGATGAAAACACAAACACAGAGATGAAATAGATTTAGCATAGTGAGGCCCGACTTACTGAACAGACCGAGGATAGAAAAGGTTACTTTGCGGTCAGCACAAAAACCTACAAAAGACCACGCAGAGAGTGCAGGGAAAAATACCTTCCGCACCGACTCACGGTGCGGGAGGCGCCCCTCTGCGTCCCAGAGCTTCCAGCAAGCAAGGCAACATTGACAAAAGCAAGCTGGACAGAAAAAATAGCAAACAAGCAAAATAGCACAGAGGAACTTAGCTTCTGCTGGAGCAACAGGAACTCAGAACGATCCAGGAGCGAACTAGAGCCATAGTACAACATTGACAGCTGGCATGGGGCAAAGATCTAAGTGGAGTTAAATAGAGCAGCCCACTAATGAATTAGCCTCGTCACCTGTGGAAGGAAACTCAGAAACACCCACAGGCACCAGAGAAAGTCCATGGACAGAACCAGCCGAAGTACCATTCATGACCACAGGAGGGAGCCTGACAACAGAATTCACAACAGTACCCCCCCCTTGAGGAGGGGTCACCGAACCCTCACGAGAGCCCCCAGGCCGACCAGGATGAGCCAAATGAAAGGCACGAACCAGATCGGCCGCATGAACATCAGAGGCAAAAACCCAGGAATTATCCTCCTGACCATAACCCTTCCACTTGACCAAGTACAGGAGTTTCCGTCTCGAAATACGAGAATCCAAAATCTTCTTCACCACATACTCCAACTCCCCCTCAACCAACACCGGAGCAGGAGGGTCAACGGATGAAACCACAGGCGCCACGTATCTCCGCAAATAACGACCTATGGAACACATTATGGATGGCAAAAGAATCTGGAAGGGCCAAACGAAATGACACAGGATTGATAACCTCAGAAATTATATACGGACCAATGAAACAAGGCTTAAACTTAGGAGAGAAAACCTTCATAGGAACATAACGAGATGACAACCAAACTAAATCCCCAACACGAAGTCGGGGACCCACACAGCGTTGGCGGTTAGCGAAACGTTGAGCCTTCTCCTGGGACAATGTCAAATTGTCCACCACATGAGTCCAAATCTGCTGCAACCTATCCACCACAGTATCTACACCAGGACAGTCCGAAGACTCAACCTGCCCTGAAGAGAAACGAGGATGGAAACCAGAATTGCAAAAAAACGGTGAAACCAAAGTAGCCGAGTTGGCCCGATAATTAAGGGCAATCTCAGCCAACGGCAAAAAGGACACCCAATCATCCTGATCAGCAGAAACAAAGCATCTCAGATATGTTTCCAACGTCTGATTAGTTCGTTCGCTTTGGCCATTTGTCTGAGGATGGAAAGCCGAGGAAAAAGACAAATCAATGCCCATCCTAGCACAAAAGGGCCGCCAAAACCTCGAAACAAACTGGGAACCTCTGTCCGAAACGATGTTCTCCGGTATGCCATGCAAACGAACCACATGCTGGAAAAACAATGGCACCAAATCAGAGGAGGAAGGCAATTTAGACAAGGGTACCAAATGGACCATCTTAGAAAAGCGATCACATACCACCCAAATGACTGACATCTTTTGAGAGACGGGGAGATCCGAAATAAAATTCCATAGAAATATGCATCCAGGGCCTCTTCGGGACCGGCAAGGGCAAAAGCAACCCACTAGCACGAGAACAGCAGGGCTTAGCCCGAGCACAAGTCCCACAGGACTGCACAAAAGAACGCACATCCCGTGACAAAGACAGCCACCAAAAGGATCTAGCCACCAAATCTCTGGTACCAAAGATTCCAGGATGCCCAGCCAACACCGAACAATGAAGCTCAGAGATAACTCTATTAGTCCATTTATCAGGGACAAAAAGTTTTTCTGCTGGGCAATGGTCAGGTCTATCAGCCTGAAATTTTTGCAGCACCCGCCGCAAATCAGGGGAGATGGCAGACAAAATTATCCCCTTTTTGAGAATAACTGCCGGCTCAGAAACACCCGGAGAGTCAGGCACAAAACTCCTTGATAGGGCATCAGCCTTCACATTCTTAGAGCCCGGAAGGTACGAAACCACAAAATCAAAACGGGAGAAAAACAACGCCCAGCGAGCCTGTCTCGGATTCAACCGTTTGGCAGACTCAAGATAAGTCAAATTTTTGTGATCTGTCAAGACCACCACGCGATGCTTGGCTCCTTCAAGCCAATGACGCCACTCCTCGAATGCCCACTTCATGGCCAACAATTCACAATTACCAACATCATAATTGCGCTCAGCAAGCGAAAACTTTCTAGAAAAGAAAGCACATGGCTTCATTCCCGAGCCATCAGAACTTTTTTGCGACAAAATAGCCCCTGCCCCAATCTTAGAGGCATCAACCTCAACCTGAAACAGGAGCGAAACATCTGGCTGGCACAACACAGGGGCAGAAGAAAAACGACGCTTCAATTCCTGAAAAGCATCCACGGCCACAGAAGACCAATTGACCACATCAGCACCCTTCTTGGTCAAATCAGTCAACGGTTTAGCAACACTAGAAAAATTAGCGATGAAGCGACGATAAAAATTAGCAAAGCCCAGGAACTTTTGCAGGCTCTTCACAGATGTCGGCTGAGTCCAATCATGAATGGCCTGGACTTTAACAGGGTCCATCTCGACAGTAGAAGGGGAAAAAATGAAACCCAAAAATGAAACCTTCTGAACTCCAAAGAGACACTTTGACCCTTTCACAAACAAGGAATTTGCACGAAGGACCTGGAACACCATTCTGACCTGCTTCACATGAGACTCCCAATCATCCGAAAAGACCAAAATATCATCCAAATACACAATCAGGAATTTATCCAGGTACTCTCGGAAGATGTCATGCATAAAAGACTGAAATACTGATGGAGCATTGGAAAGCCCGAATGGCATCACCAGGTACTCAAAATGGCCCTCGGGCGTATTAAATGCTGTTTTCCATTCATCGCCCTGTTTAATACGCACAAGATTATACGCAGCACGAAGGTCTATCTTGGTAAACCAACTAGCCCCTTTAATACGAGCAAACAAGTCGGACAGCAACGGCAAAGGATACTGAAATTTGACAGTAATTTTATTAAGAAGGCGGTAATCAATACAAGGTCTCAAAGAACCATCCTTCTTGGCCACAAAAAAGAACCCTGCTGCCAACGGTGATGACGATGGGCGAATATGGCCTTTCTCCAAGGATTCCTTTATATAACTCCGCATAGCGGCGTGTCCTGGCACAGATAAATTGAACAATCGGCCCTTAGGAAACTTACTACCAGGAATCAAATTAATTGCACAATCGCAATCCCTATGAGGAGGTAGGGCACTGGCTTTGGGCTCATCAAATACATCCTGATAATCCGACAAAAACTCCGGAACTTCAGAAGGAGTAGAAGACGAAATTGACAAAAATGGAACATCACCATGTACCCCCTGGCAACCCCAGCTGGACACAGACATAGATTTCCAGTCCAATACTGGATTATGGACCTGTAGCCATGGTAACCCTAAAACGACCACATCATGCAGATTATGTAACACCAAAAAACAGATATCCTCCTGATGTGCAGGAGCCATGCACATGGTCAATTGGGTCCAGTACTGAGGCTTATTCTTGGCCAAAGGCGTACCATCAATTCCTCTCAATGGAATAGGATGCTGCAAAGGCTCCAAGAAAAAACCACAGCGCCTAGCATACTCCAAGTCCATCAAATTCAGGGCAGCACCTGAATCCACAAATGCCATAACAGAATAGGACGACAAAGAGCAAATTAGAGTAACGGACAAAAGAAATTTAGACTGTACCGTACCAATGGTGGCAGACTTAGCGAACCGCTTAGTGCGCTTAGGACAATCGGAGATAGCATGAGTGGAGTCACCACAGTAAAAACACAGCCCATTCTGACGTCTGTGTTCCTGCCGTTCAGCTCTGGTCAAAGTCCTATCACACTGCATAGGCTCAGGCCCATGCTCAGATAGTACCGCCAAATGGTGCACAGTTTTACGCTCACGCAAGCGCCGATCGATCTGAATAGCCAAAGACATAGACTCATTCAGACCAGCAGGCATGGGAAATCCCACCATGACATCTTTAAGGGCTTCAGAGAGACCCTTTCTGAAGATTGCTGCCAGGGCATATTCATTCCACTGAGTGAACACAGACCACTTTCTAAACTTCTGACAATATATCTCTGCTTCATCCTGACCCTGACATAGAGCCAGCAAGATTTCTCTGCCTGATCCACTGAATTAGGTTCGTCATAAAGCAATCCGAGCGCCAGGAAAAACGCATCTACATCAGGCAAATGACGGGTCTCCTGGCGCAAGAGAAAATGCCCAGTCTTGAGGGTCGCCACGTAATAAGGAAATAATGATCCTTACCTGTTGAACAGGATCACCAGAGGAGCGAGGTTTCAAAGCTAGAAACAATTTACAATTATTTTTGAAATTCAAGAACTTAGATCTATCACCAAAAAATAAATCAGGAATTGGAATCCTAGGCTCTGACATCGGATTCTGAACCACAAAATCTTGAATGTTTTGTACCCTTGTAGTGAGATTATCCATCCAAGAGGACAGACCTTGAATGTCCATGTCTACACCTGTGTTCTGAACCACCCAGAGGTAAAGGGGAAAAGTGAGACAGAACACGCTGCAAAGAAAAAAAAATGGTCTCAGAGCTTCACTTATCCCTCTATTGAGATGCATCAATACTTTTGGCCAGCTGTACTGTTGTGATCCGGTGGTTTGGACAAATAATGGACCTGATAGTTACTGATAATAAGGACGAGCTCTGGGACGTGGGAACTCTGCTGACCGCAATCCCTAAACCTATCAAAACACACTAGAAATAGCCGTGGATTGCGCCTAACGCTCCCTATGCAACTCGGCACAGCCTAAGAAACTAGCTAGCCCTGAAGATAGAAAAATAAAGCCTACCTTGCCTCAGAGAAATTCCACAAAGGAAAAGGCAACCCCCCACATATAATGACTGTGAGTAAAGATGAAAACACAAACACAGAGATGAAATAGATTTAGCAAAGTGAGGCCCGACTTACTGAACAGACCGAGGATAGAAAAGGTTACTTTGCGGTCAGCACAAAAACCTACAAAAGACCACGCAGAGAGTGCAGGGAAAAATACCTTCCGCACCGACTCATGGTGCGGGAGGTGCCCCTCTGCGTCCCAGAGCTTCCAGCAAGCAAGGCAATATTGACAAAAGCAAGCTGGACAGAAAAAATAGCAAACAAGCAAAATAGCACAGAGGAACTTAGCTTCTGCTGGAGCAACAGGAACTCAGAACGATCCAGGAGCGAACTAGAGCCATAGTACAACATTGACAGCTGGCATGGGGCAAAGATCTAAGTGGAGTTAAATAGAGCAGCCCACTAACGAATTAGCCTCGTCACCTGTGGAAGGAAACTCAGAAACACCCACAGGCACCAGAGAAAGTCCATGGACAGAACCAGCCGAAGTACCATTCATGACCACAGGAGGGAGCCTGACAACAGAATTCACAACAGTATGCTATCTAGCGCCTGTCTGAGCTATCAGTATTAAGCATATGTTACAGCGTCTCAGCATTTAACACACGTTACAGCGTCTTTTGCTGTGACCGCCAGTGAGGCACCGGGCGTTACTAATGCACTTTCCAACCCAAGTCTGGGTGGTTAGTGGCGTCCACCAGTGCGGCACTGCTCGCACTCTTGTGCTGATAATTACTTTTTTTTATTCTGACACCCTGTTGCGGTGTTGAGTGCAAGTGGTCTAGACGAACCCAATCCCAAGTCTTGGAATTGAGTTCTGTGACTTCTTGCTTGCACTCTTGGTGCAGTGTTACGGCTCTGTGATGTAACAGAGTTCATTTCCACCGCCATATAGTGCCGCCATTTGCCAGCTGCCGGTTTCCTCCTGCGAATGCACCTAATATCATCTCATTATTTACTCGGTGCATTCCGCCAGTCCTAACACAACACTAGCGCCAGGGTCTGGCTAGTAAATGGCGGACGATAAGCATCTACAGTGGTACATTCAGCAGCTGGAGGGTAGATTGGCGGCTCTAGAATGCACAACCTCAGCTGTGGATGTTACCACAGTCGCTGTTCAAGGTGCAAGTGTAGCAGCAGCCAGTTTGTCCTCTGCCACCCCTGCTCCGACTTAATCCCGTCTCCTGCTTCCAGACAAGTTTGCTGGTGACAATATGCTATGTCGGGGGTTCGTGAGTCAGTGCTCCATTCATCTAGAGCTTTTGGCTGCACGTTTTCCTACAGAACGGGGGGAAGTGGGATTTATTTTACCCCTTTTGTTGGGCAGGGCGTTGGAGTGGGCAACGCCGCTATGGGAGCGTGATGATCGTGTGGTGCAGAGTGCTCCTCTCTTCCTGAACGCTTTAAAACAGGTCTTTTTAGGACCTCGTGTCACCCACGATACAGCACTCCAATTGTTGGAAATTTCACAGGGTTCGTCCATGGTCAGCCAGTTCACCGTCCAATTCTGGACTCTGGTCTCTGAGCTGGAGTGGCCGGATAAAGTCCTTATTCCGGTGTTCTGGAAAGGACTGGCAGACCATGTGAAGCATACCTTGGCCACCAGGGAGATTCCCGCCACACTGGAGGAGCTCATTTCAATATCTACCCGCATCGACCTCCGTTTTAATGAGCGGAGGTTAGAGCGGACTCAGTGTAGGCAGAGGTTTCGGTTGGCTCCCACATTCGCCAGACCTCTAGAATCTTCCTTTCAGGCGTCCGACTCCCATGAGACCATGGAGATTTCTCGAGTGGGACCAAAGTCTCAGACCGCTCGAGAACCCACGGTTTGTAAAAATTGCCAACAGCTAGGACATTATACCAATAAATGTCCACGGCGGTCAGGAAAATGATCGTGTCTAGTAACCATTGGAGGAGGTTCACTAGACACAGCGGCATTTTCCTCCAAGCTATCCTTTAAAGGGACAATTACATCAGGCTCATCCACTCTAACCGTCGAGCTTTGTGTGGACTCTGGAGCAGAGGGAAATTTCATGTCCTCTGCTTTTGCTCTGCGCCATGCAATACCTCTGGTGATGCTCGCCAAACCAGTGACTGTTGGAGTAGTGAATGGGTCGACACTTCCCTCACAAATCACACACCAGACTGTCCCATTCACATTGTCCATGTCCCCTTCCCACCAGGAGGTTATTTCCCTTCTTGTCCTTCCCGAGGGAAAGGATGAGATTCTGCTGGGAATACCCTGGCTCTGTTTTCACTCCCCACATATTGAGTGGACCTCTGGGAGGATATTGGGTTGGAGTGAATTATGTAAGGGCAGATGTGTGAGGGAGTGCATTCAGGTTTCCTCTACTGAGATACCCGCAGATCTTTCTTCTCTTCCCAAGTGTTATTGGTCCTATGCAGAGGTCTTCTCCAAAAAGGCTGCGGAGACCCTTCCACCTCACCGCCCCTATGACTGTCCTATTGACCTCATGCCTGGAGCAGAACCTCCTCGGGGACGGGTCTATTCTCTCTCTCTCTCCTGGAAACAGAGGCTATGTCCCAATACATCCAAAATAATTTGGCAAGAGGATTCATTAGGAAGTCAGTGTCACCTGCAGGGGCGGGGTTCTTCTTTGTGCAGAAGAAGAATGGATAATTACTTCCATGCATAGATTACAGGGGTCTTAACACTATCACCATTAAGAATAAGTACCCATTGCCCCTGATTTCTGAGCTCTTTGATAGGCTGTGGGGAGCAAAGGTATTTACCAAATTAGATCTGCGGGGTGCTTATAACCTGATTTGCATCCGTGAGGGGGATGAACGGAAGATGGATTTTAATACAAGGGATGGGCACTATGAATATCTGCTGATGCCCTTCGGACTCTGTAATGCCCCAGAGGTTTACCAAGACATTGTTAAAGATATCTTCCAGGATATGCTCTCCACCTCGGTCGTAGTCTATCTGGATAATATTCTCATCTTCTCTCCAGATATTGACTCCCACCAGAGAGATGTTTGCAGAGTCTTCGACCTCTTACGGGCCAATTCCCTCTATGCAAAGTTGGAGAAGTGTATGTTTGAGCAGGAGTCTTTACCTTTCCTGGGCTATATCATCTCCGCCCAGGGATTGGCTATGGATCCTGCCAAACTACAGGCTGTGATGGACTGGCAAGAACCCCATTCTTTTAAAGTGATGCAGCGCTTTATGGGGTTCATTAATTACTATCGCCAGAACATTCCCCACTTCTCAACTTTCGTAGCTCCCTTGGTAGCCCTCATCAAGAAGGGAGCAAATCCCAAATTGTGATCTGAAGAGGTCTCCAAGGCTTTCAGTTCTATTAAGTCTCATTTTGCTAACGCTCCCATCCTACATTGTCCCGATGTTGATAAGCCATTTCCATTGGAGGTGGATGCCTCATCCGTTGGTGCTGGAGCAGTCCTCTTCCAAAAGGATGCTCAAGGTCGGAAGCATCCTTGCTTCTTCTCCAAGACCTTCACACCAGCAGAGAAGAATTATTATATCAGGGACAGGGAGTTGCTAGCAATAATGTTGGCTTTCTCGGAGTGGAGACATCTTTTGGAGGGGCTCACTTTCCCTTCCAAGTCTTCACTGACCACAACAATTTGGTACACTTACAAACAGCCCAGCGGCTAAATTCTCGTCAGGCCAGGTGGTCCTCGTTCTTCTCCCGGTTCCACTTCACTCTCCATTATCTCTCTGGAGAGAAGAACATTCGTGCTGAGGCTGTCTCTCCCTCCGTTTTGTCTTCTGAGGAGGAAGTGGAGCCTCGGCTTATTGTCCCTTCTGAGAGCCTGAGAACCGTATCTCCGGTTTCGCTAGAGTCAGTGCTTCCAGGCAAGACTTTTGTACCTACTAATTTGTGACCAGAGGTTCTTTCTTGAGCTCATTCGTCCAGGGTGGGTGGACATTTTGGGACAAAGAGGACATCTGAGCTGCTGGCGAGGATGTACTGGTGGCCGCATATGGTCCGTGATTTCGGAGATTATATTCAAGCATGTGTCTCCTGAGCCAAAAATAAGTCTCCTCTACAATGGCCAGCTGGGTTACTTTATCCCTTGCCGGTGGCAGACATGCCCTGGGAGATGGTCGGGATGGACTTTGTGGTGGGCTTACCCAAGTCTAGTGGCTGCACCATCATTTGGGTTATCACCAACGATTTTTCTAAAATGCTGCACTTGGTGCCGCTTCCACATCTACCTTCTGCAAGGGCCTTGGCAGTGTTGTTTATAAAACACATCTTCCGCCTACACGGTATGCCTGACAAAATTGTCAGTGACCGAGGTACCCAGTTTGCGTCTCAGTTCTGGAGAGAGCTTTGTCACCTTCTCGGCATTGAATTGAATCTCTCTTCTGGATATCATCCTGAAACGAATGGGTTGGTAGAAAGGGCCAACCAGACCTTGGTCACATATCTGCAACATTTTGTCTCAGCCAGGCAGGTTAACCCTGTGGTCTACCATCTGGAACTTCTGCCATGCCTGGGTATCACCGACACCTTTCATGTGTTCCTCTTGAAGCCCGTATACAGGTCCCGGTTTTTCGAGTCATCTGCCGGGACATCGGGTTCGTCTACGGACGATTACGAGGTGAATGCTATTTTGGGGAGCAAGGTGGTACGTGGCAAAAAATTTTATTTAGTGGACTGGAAGGGTTATGGTCCTGGGTGGGTAATGTTAGGGATCGGGTTCCCACCTCTGCACAGGGGGAATCTCGAGCCATATCCGCTGCGGTCTCCCATTCTTCTCCTACTGCAGTGGAGCCTGCTCAGCGGAGGCATCGGTCCCAGCATCTCGCTCAGTCTGACATTGTGCAAAGGGTTACTGCTGCCTTTCCAGTTTCTGCCACTGTAGCCAGTACTAGTCAGCGGCCAGCAGATTTCTTTGGACTAAGTCCTGCAGCAACTCCCAATGGTCCTCTAGGAAGGTCCTGAATTTGCTCAAGTTCTGTGGCAGCCTCCCATTGGTCCTTCTGGGAATGTCCTGTAGTTGCTGCAGCTATAAATGGTTCGCATGACCGTACGGCCATGCGCTAGTATTAATCCTTGTTATGTGCTTTGCGGCAATGTGGTCATGTATGCCTGTGTCAGGGTCGGCTGTAAAAACCATTAAAATATCGTCACCTCCAGTCAGGAGTTGGGTTGCATGTATTCAGGGCCCGGCTGAAATAAGCCACAAGAATACCGGCTCCCCCGTTGAGGAATTGGCTGTGTGCTTTCCTGTCTGCATGACCACTGACTGCTATCTGCTCAGCAGTTATCTGTGTGCTCCTGTGAGCTTAACAGGACACAGTCCTTTTCTATATCAGCGACTCTGTGAGGTAACAGAGTTCGCGTATACCGCCATATAGTGCCATTTACTAGCAGCAGGTTCCTCTTGCACGGTGGACCCCGGGCTACGAATGCACCAATAACATTATTTATATTTACTCGGTGCGTTCTGCTAGCCCTAACACTATCTACTGTATCTATCTGTCTGTCTATGTAATATAAATACATATATATAGTGTGTTACTGACATCTATATATATGTATTCTATGTGTATATACCTAGTCTATCTTTCTATTTTAACCTGTCACGCTGTGATTTCACTGAACGCAGCACATAAATTACCGGCTTTTATTCTATCTTTTACCGATTGTTATTCTATCTTTTTCCGATTTTAAGAAAAATGCTTGTGTTACCGATTATGAATCCGAATGTATCATATTCGTTCCGAATTTATGTTTGACGATAGTTTTCCGAACATATTCGCTCATCTCTACTTACGTTCTCTTTCAGAGTGTATCTGGGAGCCTGATGTTTATTTTTGGGTCTGCAGTTGGACTTTGTGGAACATCAGTGAATTAATATGCTCCACATACAGTACTTCTTCGGGTTTTAGCCTTACACAGAATAATAATATTAGTAATGAAACCTGCTCTATATGTATGCTGCTAGCTCGAAAATCTTACCAGCACATCCCTTTATAAAGGGAAATTCGACATAATACCTCTATTAGCATACAACATATACTGCTGACATACGCAGCATTCCATTGGATGTGCAGAATGCCTGGGCCTGGGCACATAAAATTTGTGTGTGAGGGTGAAACCAATAGCCCTTCCCCTATGTTACGCCCTTCCCAGTCTGCTGTCCAGGAAGCAGACACTGATGCCTCCTGTCTAAAACCACGGTCACTTTTTGGACCCAGTGCAGTGCTCAGTTTTCCCTGTCAGCATTCTTGTCTCTTCCCTAATTGTTACTTACATAGGGAATACATATTCGTTAACACTTTGCATTGTCCTGTGCTGGCCAAAGACCATTCCTAGCTTTTCCCAGCTACTAAATGATAATTGTGTTTTATTATGAAACCGTCGCTTGCCTTAAATTTTCTACATTTTGGTAAAAAAAAATGATGATGGGTATTGGCCAGTTTCTGCTCATATTCGCTGGTCTAAGAGACTGGGTTAATATGCTCCACAGACCTATTCAGGCTGCAGTTTTACACATATTGGAACATGGTCATTGCATCACTAAGGCCTTTACCTGAGCTCTGTAGCACTGCCTGTCACCTGAGTGGCTGCATAATGACTTGGCGGTGGACGTGGTGATGGTGGCGGGCAAAGCCCAAAATTCAAATGAGCATGTACTAGCTGGCATTATAAAGTGCTGGGGAATACAGTTAAGTCCATATATATTTGGACGGAGACAACATTTTTCTAATTTTGGTTATAGACATTACCACAATGAATTTGAAACAAAACAATTCAGATGCAGTTGAAGTTCAGACTTTCAGCTTTCATTTGAGGGTATCCACATTAAAATTGGATTAAGAGTTTAGGAGTTTCAGCTCCTTAACATGTGCCACCCTGTTTTTAAAGGGACCAAAAGTAATTGGACAGATTAAATAATTTTAAATAAAATGTTCATTTCTAGTAATTGGTTGAAAATCCTTTGTTGGCAATGATTGCCTGAAGTCTTGAACTCATGGACATCACCAGACGCTGTGTTTCCTCCTTTTTGATGCTCTGCCAGGCCTTCACTGCGGTGGTTTTCAGCTGCTGTTTGTTTGTGGGCCTTTCTGTCTGAAGTTTATTTTTTAACAAGTGAAATGCATGCTCAATTGGGTTGAAATGAGGTGACTGACATGGCCATTCAAGAATATTCCACTTCTTTGCTTTAATAAACTCCTGGTTTTTTTTTTACTATGTTTTGGGTCATTTTCCATCTGTAGTATGAAACAATGACCAATCAGTTTGGCTGCATTTGGCTGGATCTCAACACACAGTATGTCTCTGAATACCTCAGAATTCATTCGGCTGCTTCTGTCCTGTGTCACATCATCAATAAACACTGGTGACCCAGTGCCACTGGCAGCCATGCATGCCCAAGCCATCACACTGCCTCCGCCGTGGTTTACAGATGATGTGGTATGCTTTTTATCATGAGCTGTACCACGCCTTTGCCATACTTTCTCTTTCCATCATTCTGTTAGAGGTTGATCTTGGTTTCATCTGTCCAAAGAATGTTCTTCCAGAACTGTGCTGGCTTTTTTAGATGTTTTTTAGCAAAGTCCAGTCTAGCCTTTTTATTCTTGATGCTTATGAGTGGCTTGCACCGTGCAGTGAACTCTCTGTATTTACTTCCATGTAGTCTTCTCTTTATGGTAGATTTGGATATTGATATAACTACCTCCTGGAGAGTGTTGTTCACTTGATTGGCTGTTGTGAAGGGGTTTCTCTTCACCATGGAGATTATTCTGCCATCATCCACCACTGTTGTCTTCCGTGGGCGCCCAGGTCTTTTTGCATTGATGAGTTCACCAGTGCCTTCTTTCTTTCTCAGGATATACCAAACTGTAGATTTTGCCACTCCTAATATTGTAGCAATTTCTCAGATGGGATTTTTCTGTTTTCGCAGCTTAAGGATGGCTTGTTTCACCTGCATGGAGAGCTCCTTTGACTGCATGTTTACTTCACAGCAAAACCTTCCAAATGCAAGCACCATACCTCAAATCAACTCCAGGCCTTTTATCTGCTTAATTGAGAATGACATAACGAAGGGATTTCCCACACCTGTCCATGAAATAGCCTTGGAGTCAATTGTCCAATTACTTTTGGTCCCTTTAAAAAACAAGGTGGCACATGTTAAGTAGCTGAAACTCCTAAACCCTGCATCCAATTTTATTGTGGATACCCTCAAATGAAAGCTGAAAGTCTGAACTTCAACTGCATCTGAATTGTATTGTTTAAAATTCATTGTGGTAATGTCTATAACCAAAATTAGAAAAATGTTGTCTCTGTCCAAATATATATGGACTTAACTGTATGTATTTCACTATCTATCTAACTATTTTGAATGAGGGAAAAACGTTCCAAGTGTAGGAGTGAGAGCTCTCCCAAATGTATGATACAGTGCCACCTGAGGGCCCCTCCCAAACTCAGGTTTCATGGCACCTGCTGGCCTTCTGAAAATGTAAAGCGAGGGCCGCATAATGACATGGTGTTGGTGGAGGGTGAAGCCCAAAATTCAATTGGGCATGTTTTAACTGGCATTGTAAAGTGCTGAGCAATATGTATTCCACTATCTAGCTAACAATTTTGAATAAGGGAGAGACCTCCCAAATGTAAAGTGAGGGTCTCCAAAAATGTTAAAGGAAAAACTAAAGCCAAAACACTATGTGTGAACATATGCTGAAGGGGAGGTATAACTTTTTTTTTTATTTGCGTTTTGCATTCTGTACTAGTAATTATGAAGGAAACAATGTTTCTTATTATTTTTCCCTGTAAAAAACAATTTAGATTTTGATTGGTAGGTCTTCTAATAAATCCGTAAAACCGGCGCAATAGTCTGACAAAATTATTCCCAGATACCATGTGTCAGAAAGGCATGCAGGCATATTCATCATGCTGCTCCCATTTAGTTTTAGCACTTTCCCATCCATTTCAGCTTTTTTCACAGGCTCCCAGACCTGTTTGGTGGGTCTAGCAGAAAAATATTCGGCTTTCTCATTGACTTGCATTGTATTCGTTATTCGGTACAAATACCCGAATACTAGAAATTATTCAGACGGATTTTCCCGATGCCGAATATTTCAATATTTGATCATCACTAGCAATTATGCATGAGGAAGTGGGAGAGCAGGTGGAATATATTATCACCAGTGAAGGTTACTGGTTGGCCACCCTGCTAGATCCCCAATACGAGTACAACATACCATTAGTGATGAGCGAGCACTAAAATGCTCGGGTGCTCGTTACTCGGGTCAAGCAGATAGGAATACTCGGGTACTCGGCCAAAACAACGAGCCCAATGTAAGTCTATGGGAGACCCGAGTCTTTTTACCGCGATCACCACCAGGGGTCCTTTAAAGGTCTAAAAACGTCTGAAAATGATGGAAACACTGCTCAAATGACACAGGAACATCATGGGGATCGCCCCTAGAAGCATTCCGGACTCTTATTTGACAGCTGTAAACTTTTTTTTCTGAGATTCATGCCATTTTTCCTGATGCAACAAAAAACACACTAAAACAAAACCAAAACAAATTTTGCTGGGAAATATTTCAAGGTACATGCTTTGCAGGTTAATTACTTGCCTGCAAGGCCAAATAATTAACCCCAGAAAGAAAATTTCCTCCCCCACTTAGGTTTAGTTCAGACGAAGCATTTTTGAAGCGTTTTTCAAGTTTAACATTGCTTTCAACCACTACAAATGCATTCACTGGGAAATGTCATTGGAGCATTTAACAACCCTAGCTGGCCATGTGGTGTGTGACACATTAGCAGATCCATCTTGTTTCATTTATGAAGGAGGGACTCTTAAAGTCACAGAGCCAATTTTTACTGGTGCATCAGGTGGCATTAATCTTCTTAAAGGGCCATTATTAACAGTGGGTCTCCTAAGCTGTTGTAGCCTATGCTGTGCGAGGATGGGCCGCCAAGAATTACGACGCACCACAATACCCCTTTCATAAGATGTCCAGGGGTGACTCCTGAAAAAGTGTTGCACTGAATTGAAGGCCTGCCGTGCTACCAATTCATGTGCACCCCAATAAGCCTTTAAACCCACATACTGGATGGGCCCCTGAAAAACCACTTCACATTATGCATTTTGTACTCCCGTACTCCTTTGTTTAACACATTGGCAGCAAGGCCAGCGCTGCTGCATAGTCAGTCATATGCACCCCATTATGCCTTGGAACCCACATACTGGATAGGCCCATGGAAATCCACTTCACAATATGCATTTTGTACTCCATACTCCTTTGTTTTACACATTGGCAGCAAGGCCAGCACTGCTGCATAGTCAGTCATATGCACCTCATTATGCCTTGGAACACACATACTGGATGGGCCCCTGAAAATCCACTACACAATATGAATTTTGTACTCCTGTACTCCTTTGCTTTACACATTGGCAGCAAGGCCAGCCCTGC